>NW_004955427.1:24722419-24740128 GCF_000276665.1 Chinchilla lanigera
CGCCGCTGGCCCTCGAGGCCCTGCGCGGCAAGGTGCTGCTCATCGAGAACGTGGCGTCCCTCTGAGGCACCAGGGTGCGGAACTTCACCCACATGAACGACCTGCAGGCGCGCCTCGGGCCCCGCGGCCTAGTGGTGCTCGGCTTCCCATGCAACCAGTTCGGACACCAGGAGAAAGCCAAGAACGAAGAGATCCTGCACTTGCTCAAGTACATCAGGCCCGGCGGTGGGTTCGAGCCCAACTTCACTCTCTTCCAGAAGTGCCAGGTGAACGGGGTGAAGGCGCACCCGCGCTTCGCCTTCCTGCGGGAGGCCCTCCCGGCGCCCAGCAACGACCTCCCCGCCCCCCCGCGCTCATGAGCGACCCCAAGACCACCATCTGGTCCCCAGTGTGCCGCAACGACGTGGCCTGGAATTTCGAGAAGTTCCTGGTGGGCCCCGACGGCGTGCCGGCGCGCAGGTACAGCCGGCGCTTCCCCACCGTCGACATCGAGCCGACACCGAGGCCCTGCTGTCTGCGGGGCCCGGCCCGGCGTAGGGCCCCCTCCCATCCTGGCCCGGCAAGGACCAGCTGCCCTTCGGGGGTTCATCCATGAAGATGTTTGCTCTCAACCTGCAGAGAGGAACATCCGATTCCCCGGAATCGGATTCCCCGGAATTCCCCGGAATTCCCCTGAGATGGCACCAGCCCTGCCCACCCCGCCTCCACTCTGCCCAGACCAAATGAGTTCCCTCCAATACAGTGTTAGGTGTCACACACACACACACAAAACTACAACAAACATATAACCTGTATTTTGATTCTTCCATTTTAACCTTCTGCCACATTCACTCGATCTTTTTACCATGGTAGAAAAAGATAAAGAATAGATTATTTTCTTCAGCACATTTGAGAGTGACAGATACTTTATTGTTCCTAATTGTATTATTTCATATATCCTTAGAATAAGAACTCCCATACCTTAAAATTTTACCATGGATTCAACAATATCATTCAGCCCAAATGTATCCAGCTTTTCCTTTACACTTTTTTGCTGTGTGCGTGGTGCAGGGCACAGAACCCAGAACTCATGCATATTGGGCAGTGCTTGACCTGTACTCTGAGCTGTTATAGCTCTGTTGCGATGGTGGTTGTTTGGTGGTTTGGTTTTTGGGTTGCTTGTTTTGGTTTATTTTTTTTAAATCTGGAATGTAGTCATGCCTCAGAAGTGGACTTGGCATGGACCAGACTGATCATCGTATCTGTTCAGTCATTTTCATCCTGAGGCAGGAAACAGGCAAACTGTCTTTGTGAAGGACATGATAATTCTGTTTCTCTACTACTCATGTCTGTCCTTGGGATGTAAAAACAGCCGTAGACAGTAAGTAAAAGAATAGGCCTGGCTGTGTGCCAGGAAGACTTCACGTACAAGTAGAGGCCTAGATTTGACCCATGGACTGTACTTTGGCAACCCTGATCAAAGTCATTGCCCCAGCTTTCCCACCTTTTAAGATATCAACGTGCCAAATACTTTCAACTCTCTTATAGAACTTCCCATATGCTTTAGTTTGTCTGTTTTCTCATGATTAGAGCAGGTTAAAATCTGACACAAAGATGAAGCTATACATCACATACGATCCCACTGGATCATATCAGGTCAGTTTGTCCCATGAGTGATGAGTTTGGGCTCTTGGTTAAGGTGTGTCCATCAGACCTCTCATCACAAAGGCACTCAGCCCGGTTATAATTAAAAAATAATTAAAGTAACTAAAAAGTGAGACAATGGTCCAGCCTGCTAACCAGAGTTGATAATGTTTAAAAATTGCTAAAAATAAAAAGCCAGATGTGGTAGCACACATGTGTAATCCCAGCACTCTGGAGGCTGAAGCAGGAAGATTCCAAGTTCAAGCCCAGCCTGGGCAATTTAGAGATTTGGTAAGATCTTGTCTCAAAATAAGAAATTAAAAAGAAGTATGTGTGGTAGTAGATACATTAATTAGTTCGCTTAGCTATTTCACAGTGTATATGTGTATCCAAATATCACATTGCACACTATAAATACGTGTTAATTTTTGTCAAATTACCTTGATAAAAATAAGTAAAAGTGAGAAGACACTTTGAAACCATGTGATATTTTATTCCCTCAAAACCTCTTACCTGACGATCTTAGCATCACCGGGGAGCCTTCCTTGGGTCCATCATTAGGTGAACATTTGCCAAACTGTGATTTTCTGACTCTATCCTCTCTCCTGCTTTTATCGCCCAGCACTGTGGTGGACTGGGGGTGCCCCAGTGAGAGCCCCTTCCACAGCGCTCCTTCCCAGCCGCGCAGTCCCGCAGTCGCGTCTGCTGAGCACTCCCTGCCCACACCCTGCCCAGGAATTCCCCCCACAGAAAGGCGTTGCCTCCCCAAAGTCCTGCCCAGGCCTCATCCTAGTTCAAAAGCTGGGCCTTTCACTCACCACCCCAACCCCAGAGCTCCCACAGGACACCAGGCTGCAACGACGTCACGCCACCTGCCCTCCAGCCTGCGTCCTAGAAACTTTACCCAGAAAACCTCTCGCGTGCAAACCTCCGGCTGCCCGGCCAACGCTTCCCGTGACATCAGTGCTTCATGCAAGATGCTTTCCCCGTGTTTCTCTCCCCATCTCTGCGGGTAACTATTGAGCCATAGATTTTTAAAACTCAGTGTGTCATCATCTATTCCCATCTGTCTTAGTCCGTTTTCTGTTGCTTTGAAAGCCCAGGTTGCTGGTGTGATGGCACACACCTGTAATCCCAGCACTTTGAGAGGCTGAGGCAGGAGGTTCACCAGCAGTTCGAGGCCAGCCTGGGCTACACAGTAAATTCAAGACTAGCCTGAACTACATAGCAAGTCCCTACCTAAAAGAAAAAAAAAAAAAAACCTTAAAAAAAAAAGAGCACAGGACTTTCAAATTTTTGCAAAATTTCAAAAGAGCAGATGTTTGTGTGGCTCATGTGTCCGGAGGCTGAGGAGTCCCGGAGTGGGGCGCCAGTGTCTGGCAGGGCCTTCTTGCTGCACCGTGACATGCCCAGAGCATCACATGGGGGGCAGAGCAGGTGGGCTAGCCGGGCTCTCTTTCCCCCAGGAAACCACTCGCGCTGTCCTAGCGCCCCCTATGACCTCGTGCATGGCTAACTAACTCCAAGCTCACAGCTCCAAATCACAAAACCATGTGGATTTAGGGGTGAACCTTTCAGCACAACAACTTTGGGGAAAATATTCAAACCATTACACCATCGTTGCTCATTTCTAATGCTAAACGCACCCAGATTTGGCCATGGGCTTCCCCTCAAGCTGATTCTTGCATCCCTCTCTTATGTCCCCAGTAAGATTTGTGTTTTGGCCCAAGGAAAGTTACAACTGACCTTTTTTTTAATCAAGATAGAAAGGAGTCTTTTTTTCAAGGAGCCCTGTTGTTTTTTGGAAGAATGATATTTCAAAACCGTATCCGGGTACCAAGTGACCGTTGTGTTATGGGTATCACTGTTTCTGGGCTCTTTCAGTGAATGGAATTACGACTCATTCCTCTCTCTCCTTCTCTTCCATCTTTCTTAAATTCATAAGTCCCTGCTTAAACTGATTTCAGTCCAACAACAGAATGGAAATCCCATTCCACATTTATGTCCCTGTTCTGTCAGAGTGAAAACAATTAGAATGCTGAATAAGCACAAGACTCAATTTCTTGAAAACAAAATCTGGGTGGGGCGGGGGGGATATTCAGGGAGGAATTAACTTAAGGCCTGTAAGTCGAGCTCTAAAGTCAGCTTTGACCTTAACACTTAGGAAATGTGAAATTGAGTATGACATGATCTACTGAGGAAACCAAAGAGATTTAGGGGTGGAACTACGTGGTAGAGCTCTTGCCTAGCATGCCCAAGGCCCAGAGTTTGACCCTCAGCACTGAAAAGAAGGAAGGAAGGAAGGAAGGAAGGAAGGAAGGAAGGAAGGAAGGAAGGAGGGAGGGAGGGAAAGAAGGAAGAAGGAAGGGGGGACATCCATACCACACAATGAACTAATAAGATTCTGTCTATACCTCAAGCCCAAGGAAAGAAAACTTCTGCCTTTCTGGGTAGAAGTGGGAAATATTTCTGAAACAGGAAGATAGCAAAAGAACTGGGCAGATTGAACAGAGAACCTTCTATGCAGGCATTGTTGGGCGTAGGCTCCATTTTCTAAGGTTTAGGTATCATTTCCTAACCTAACAAGAAGGTCCCCCCAAAATAATCTAAGCAGTCAGTTTCTGTAAAACATGATGTGTGCCGGAACATCGTGTTCTAATACCTGTGGCCCTGTGGGAACATAATGGATTTCTCAGAGTGACCCTGGCCCACAAGGGGAAGGGAGTGTGGGGAGGGTTCTGGCAGAGAGAGGCCCACAGATGGACAAGACAGACAGCCAGGGAGGGGCCAAGCCACACAGGGAGTCAGGATAGCACAGTGAAGGCCAAGACCAGGGCGGCAGAGGCAAAAAGGCCTCATTAGCTTAGTAGGATTTTCCCGCCCAGAAATAAGATAAAGCAAGGTGAGTGAGAACCAGTACCGCCCAGCCTCCGTGCACACCCCTCTAAAGAGCATCTTTGTCCTGTTTGTGCAGATAAGTTTAGAAAAGATAAAAGTAGTCACTTTGGCAAGACTAAAAACCCCTAGGCAAAGAGTCCCCACAGCAACCCACTCGGCTCCCCTCCCAGGTTCAGTACCAAGGCTTCCGGCTTCCGATTTACAATAAATGCTGCTTTCTGCTTTCACGCTACAGTAAGCCCTTTCACTCAGTCCTCGTCTGAATCTGCCATGTAATTCTTTCTGGGTTGAGAGAAGGCCCCTCAGCCTGACAGTATCATTTCCTTTTCCAGTCTGTAGCCACGAGCCATTTTATCACATGAATTTAAAGTTTCAACTAGAAAAACCTCAGCTAATAATTGAATGTGGTCCTAGACAGGGAGTAGCTCCAGTCCAGACAAAGATCAATTCAAATCTCTGGATTCTAAAAAAATGCTCACAAATTTCCAAGGAAATGGAAATTAAAAGAAAGAGAGAAAGAATACAAAGAATAAAAGACACCAGGAGAAGGTCTAGCAGGGGAAAAAAAAGACAGAAGAATCAACCCTAAAGAAATTCAGATATTGGGAATAGCAAAGAAAAGATAATATGTATTTAACAGGTTTTAGGAAATAACAAGCCAGGTGTGGTGGCACACACCTGTAATCCCAGCACTGGGGAGGCTGAGGCAGGAGGATTGTTGCAAGTTTGAGGCCAGCCTGGGCTACAAAGTGAGCTCAAGGCCAGCCTGAACTGCATAGCGAGACACTGTCTCAAAAAAAAAAAAAAAAAAGAAAGAAAAAAAAAATAACAGGAAGCTGGAAAAATACAAGTTAAAAGAAAATAGCTTTAGGGGAAAAAACAAATAGAACTCCTAGAAATAAAAATTATAATAAAACTAAATGCATGATATTTAACAGTAGAATAAATACAGTTAAACAGAGAATTAGAAACTTAGGAGGCAGAATTTAAGATGAAGGGCATAGACACCAGGGTCAGGGCCAGGGTCTGTGAAGGAGGTAACCAGGAAACAAATCTCTAAGCAGAAGCAGAAACAATCTGCCTTCTGTGTTGTGCTTGTATTATAAGTAATAAAGCCTTATTGAAGAAAACTGGAACATTATGGAAAGCTGATACAAAAGCTGCCTTGAAAAAGAAAACATTTAAAAAGGTGGAAAAGATCAGCTTAGTAGCACACACCTATAATTTCAACACCCAAGAGGCTGAGACAGGAGGATTGCTGCAATTTGAGGCCAGCCAGCTGAGGTAATCCTGAGACTAAATGTCTCTTGCCCTGATCTTGTTCTGTGGTACAGTTAGTATCTATGTATATCATCTGTGTGTATCTGAATTAAGTTGTGTGCAGACAGGTTGATATATTTACAGAAAATAATTTTTACAATTAAAGTGCACATTTAAACATGAAAAAAAAAAAGCTTGAGGCCAGTCTGGGCTACATAGTGAGTTCAAAGCCAGTCTGAACTGCATTGCAATACCCTGGGAGGGGTAGGGAGACTGAGAGAGAGACACAGAGACAGACAGACAGAGACAGAGACAGAGAGAGACAGAGACAGAGAGAGACAGAGAGAGACAGAGACAGAGAGACAGAGAGAAAGACAGAAAGAGAGAAGGAGGGGGGACTAGCTTGATCCTATGTCCCAAACATAAATTTTTACATTTTATCTAGTTTTATTAATTATTATATTCTGTTTTTTATCTTATTTATTTCCTCAACAAATATTTATTGGACACATGCAGTGGAAGACACCAGAGATACAAGATTGGAAAAAACAACTCTGCTCTGTCATCATCTAGTTGACAAGCCATGTGGAAGAGCAGAGAGGTGACGTGAGTTCAAGGATCCTTAACCTGGCCATGGAGTCTGGAAAGGTCACCATAGTCTTTGCAGGGGAAGGGAAGAATTAAGCTGAGAATTAACAAGGAAAGGAAATTAGCTTGTAGAATAGGTTCTTTTGGGGGGTTTTTTTTTGTCTTTTTTTTTCCGGTACTGGGAATTGAACTCACGACCTTGTGTTTGCCAGGCAAGCGCTGTGCTGCTGAGCTAAATCCCCAGCCCTAGAATAGGTTCTGATGGACATAGAGAAAACAAGATGATCTCCTGGTCCAAAAACACTGGTCTAAGAACAAGTTTTTAAAAAAACAAAAACCAGGGCTGGGGATTTAGCTCAGCAGCACAGCGTCTGCCTGGCAAGTGCAAGGTCGTGAGTTCGATTCCTGGTACCTGAAAAAAATTAAAAAAAAAAAAAACCAGCCAATCAACCTATGGCATTTCCCCACCACAGATGGCTTCAAGGATGACACAGTGCTCTGCTTGGAATTCTGGGACATACATTCTAGCAAGAGTGGTGCCAGTCTATGAACTGTGAGGGTAGCCAGACTAAGGAAGACGTTGGATATTGGGAGAAAAGAAGAGAAAGGAAATGTCAGACAAACAGAACAAGAGCCTCTGTCAGACCTCACCTGAAATTCACACACCTCTGCTCTTTATTTAAGCTGAGATCCGTCAGATTTTTGGTTACTTCTGAGAGCGTTCTGCCATTTTGGAAGCTCACCCTGGGGTACTGTGGGATGTCTAAGTGATGCTGCCACTTGCCCGTTTTTCTAAGCCTCAGAGTCAGTGTTTTTCCTATCAGCGTGTATACCCTTTATATATAAAAACTACATGTAATAAGACCAGCTACCAGGAACGTGGTAAATATTTTTGCCGAATATTGCGTTTTCCCTTTTGTTTTGCTTATGATAGACACTGGCTTCCAAAGCCTTCTAATTTTCAGTTAGATAAGTCCACTAACTGTCTCCCTTGTAAATCATTTTATGTCAGAAAGTCAGAGCAGACCTTGCCATACCCCAAAGTGTCCGGAGCTTAAGTGGCCCCCAGTGTTGCCCAGCGTACTCCGTGGCTCTGACAGCAGAGCTTGGCCATGGGTAGGCACTCGTTCCACGATGGCCCAACAAGTCAATCGCAGGGCACTGGTGGGGATGTTGGAGTCAGGTTCTCTCCCTCACTCCCTCTCCCTGTCTGCAGGGGCTGCTCAGCTGCTCAGTGGAAAAGTATATGTGATCATCACAGTCTTGCTACCATTAGGGAAGATCTGCTAGAAAATGAGATGAGCAAGGAGAAAAGCAGAACTAAGAGATGATGAAAGAGAGGAAGCCCCAAAGACCTAGCTTCAAGTCCTGGACCTGGACCCTACCTTTTGCCCTTTTCGTTACATAAGCCAGTAAAATCCCTTTTTAACTTACTTCATTGTTATTTGTGTATTCATCGCTTGCAACCTAAAGAATTGGGCAATGAAGGGCATGAAGCATCATCTCACCCTCAGATGGCACTTTAGAGACCGGAACTTCTCCAGCTGTCTCTTTCTCAAAGTTTCTCAGTCCAAGCTGCATGCGCAACGCACCCAGAGGGGCTTTCCCTTCCTGATGCATCCTCTCTAGCTCAGCAGGGGCTTTCTGATCATCTCTGGGGACTCTTACTTGGGGGTGGGAGGGTTGAGAAGGCTGGGATGACAGAAAGGACAACAATACTAACTCTGAGAGAATGTTGCAGACATTAAGTAAGATAAACTACGCCTTGGAAATATGTGTTAGCTCTGTGTTAGAGATCTCCAGAGAATCAATACATATATATCTTATTCAGTAATACACCTGGCACAAGGTGATCAAAATATACCATGAGTGTTTAAAATTTATTACAGTAAAAGACACATTGCCATTAATCACTGTCAAAATACCCCCCTCCAAACACACTTATCCCATCATTCTTGCCATTTTCTGGTCAAAACTACAGTGAATACTGCTACCAAGGACCACGCAGCAGAAAACAAGCTCATAGAAACATTAAAGTGTGCCCTTATTCGCTGGATCTGGCACTGAATGATTTCTAACTCTTCTCCAAAGTCAAAAGGACCATAATAGGGAAACATTTTTAATCACTTCCGGACATCAAGGCAGCCTCGACACCTCAATTAAAGACACTCATGAAAGAGGACTTCCAGAACTGTTCCAGAAAGTGCAGTAATAGTGGGATAAGTGTATTCAAAGCAAGTAGGGGTATACTTAGGGGGACTAACGGCAATGTGTCTCTTACTATAATAATTTTTATTTAAACATTCATCTTTTTACCACACTTCACACATGTATAACATAGATAGAGATTTTAAGGGAGTGGTTCACGAGATTCAAGGACTGGCAAAGCCTAAATTCTGCGCAGCAGGCTCAACCTCAGGGAAGCATTACTATTACAGTGAAGCCAAAGGCATCTAGACACAGGGTTCATTTTTCCTCCAGAATCTTCAGTGTTTTCTTTTAAGGCTTTCAACTGATAGAATGAGACCCAAACACAGTGTGAATGGTAATCTTGTGAGATTTCACTTAATGTTTACATAGTCACGGTAGAGCTCTTTCATAACAGGTGTTATGTTTGCAGAAGTCCAGGTCCCTGGGGTACAGAAGGAAGGATTATGAGCCTCACTCTCAGATGAAGAAAATGAGATTGAATTAGAGGCAAACCCATAAACAATAACAGAGCCTCCTATGGCCAGGAGGCTAGCAGAGATGGTCAAGGGGATACAGTGCCCCCTTGTTCTCTCTTTCCTGGCTTTGGTTCTAGTAAAGAAGGTGCTGCTTTATGTTAGCCTAAATCGCTATTCCTTTTGTCTCTTAGACATCAAACAATTACCTTACATCCAAAGAAAACTTGCTGGATTTTAGTTTTCCTACCGGATAAGGAAGATGCTCAGCCCTTTGCCCTGGAGATCTTGACGTGGTCTAGGTGGCTCCCAAAGCCCAGGAACTTCAGCTCCTCCCCACCCAGAGACCCTGTAGCTGTCCTGCTGGTCACCAAAGCAGAGGTCACAGATCTGACACACTGGGGAGCAGACTGGTGGCATCTTCCACAAACTGGAGCAGGTGGGTCCCATCCAAAGATGCAGCACAACTCCCCCCAGACCCTGCGGCTTTGAGGATCTCCTTCTACATCTCTTAAGCTGGAAACAAGAACTTTTAACGTGAAATCTACTGATTTCAGTTAGCAACCAATTCAAATTGCTTTTTAAAATACTATGGAGGCCAAACTGAACACATTTCCAGACCATCCTACTCAGTGGCTAAAGGGGAAAACACACCTGCCCTCCCACGACTAGCTTGGCACATCTGTTACCTGTGCGCTCTTAAGTAAGCAAGAACTATCACATTTGCCTATTTCCTGAGGGCAAGATACAAGGAGGAAATTCTCTGGGAGACACAGAGGCAGAGCAAATGGAAACCTGCTTGTTGTCCCTGTCAGAAGTCATTGAGTGTGGCTCCACCCCCACCACTCCTACGACTCTCACAGTCACCGCCACCCCCATCTCCTGACTCAAAAGAGCTCCTCGCCGCTGGACAGGTGGGTGAGGAAGCTGAGGACTGGAGGGCGTGCCTGAGCACCCCTCAGAAGGCTCCCGCTGACTCGAGGCTGTGTGATCCCTTGTTTCACAGAGCCCTCTGGTCCCAGCAAGCCAATGAAGGTAAGTTCTCTCAGCATATCAGGCGCCCTCACCTCTCCACACCACAGCCAGGTAAGCCACCGTGGGTGCCTGGCCAAGGGGAGCCACAGGGGTCCAGCCAGTGCGACGATCAACCTAGGCCAAGAGTGCTGCCCAACAGGCTGAGCCAGCCAGCAAGGCCAAGGACATGAACCAGAGCAGGCCTGATTCCCAAACCACTTCCCAGGGCCCATGTTTCCAAGTTTCCATGTTTCCATGTCTCCCCAGCTTTCAGTCCTTAAAATGTACTCAACATCCTGGTCTTGCCACTTACATGAGGAAAGTGGGAGAACAAACATCATATTTGTTGGGTTGAATTATGTCATCCAAAAACATGTTGCAGTCCTAACCCCCAGTACATGTAAAGGTGTATTTATCTATTTATTGGGAAATAGGCCTTTGCAATGTAATTAGGTTTAAATAAAGTCATGCTCCATTAACGCGGGCCCTAAACCCAGTAGCTGGTGTCTTTCTGGGGAGAGGGCAGAGATACAAAGAGGGGACTTTGATGGGAAGATGCAGGCAGAGACCAGAGTGATACAGTTGCAGGCTAAGACATGCCAAAGGCTGCCAACGACCTCAGAGCAGCAGGTGGCTGCCAGATGGGAGGGCAGGGCTCCCACAGCTCATGCTGCAAGGAGGAAACCTCCATCACCTGGGCCTGGGATAAGGTGCCAAACAGGTGGAGATCCCTGATGCACTTTTCCTACAGCTGGCATAACTAATTAGCATAATTTGTAGGTTTAAGACAACAGAAATGTACTCTCTCCCAGTCCTGAAGGCCAAAGGCCTGAAATGGAGATGTCAGCAGGCCCGGATGCTCCTGGAGCTCTGAAGCAGCGAACATCTGTGCCCAGCCTCTCCTAGCGTCCCGGGCTGCCGGCCATCCTTGGTGCCCCTGGTCTTGTAGATGAATCGCGCCGGTGCTGGCTGTCACATGCCATGCCCCCTGTGTCTCCGTGACACCACCCTCATCCACTTAGCGATGGATCTCATTGGCAAGCCTATCTGCAGAGCCCTATTTCCAAGTAAAGTCACACTCACAAGGTCGGGACTTCAGCATTTCTTTTGTGGGGAGACACAGGTCCCAGAGCTGGGACAGCCTGTGACAGTGAGTGACACGCAAGGTGGGAGGGGTGGCCCATGACCCTGGAGGACCCATGCTGATGTGTGCCACTCAGCAGGCAGGGGCTGTCCAGGCGCCCCAACATTTCCACCTGCCTCTCTGTGGCAGAAACTGCCCAAGCATCTACCCTAGAAGTTGGGTGTTCACTGCAGTCCAAGATTTCCTCTCAGGCTGTGTCCAGCCACCTCAGAAAGGCGCAGTGGAGCCAAGAGAGCTCCTTTTTCTGGATGAAGAAATAAACAAAGAACAGGCGACATGTTTTTGGGCAGTGTCTGTTTGAATGTTCACAAGTGAAATCCATGACATGGTGACAGAGAAACTGGTTTCCAAGAGCTCTCTGGCTAAAGCAGAGGACGGCTGAGGACAGGGATGGAATTAAGACTTCTTTTCAGATGAAATCCTTTTGCATTCTTAGAAATTTTCTTCATTATTATTTCCTTTTCTTTTTTTTTTTCTTTTTTTTTTTTCTGGTCTTTTTGAGACAGGGTCTCACTATGCGGTTCAGGCTGGCCTCGAACTCACAATGATCCTCCTGCCTCAGCCTCCTGATTATTTCCTTTTCAATAAAGAAACAAGCAAAGCATCTTTATATATGAAGTGCATGTATGTATTTTTGTTTCCTACATCCAGAAGATGTTAAGCATTAAAGTTTCTTCTGCACTGAGTATGATTACAACTCTTTATTAGTAAACATTGACTTAAATACAATATTTTGATAAATAATAGTAAACATAAGCCAGGCGTGGTGACACAGGTCTGTAATCCCAGCACTCAGGAGGCTGAGGCAGGAGGATCGCTGTGAGTTCAAGGCCAGCCTAAACTACATAGTGAAACCCTGTCTCAAAAAAAAAACAAAAACTAGTAAACATAAGAAGTAAAATTCTAATGCAAATACATCTTAATGAGCTGGAAATTGATTACCCCCCTAAAATCAGCTTGTGTTTCTATGGGTGGATATAAATTATTGCCAGAAGAAGACTAAATTTGGCATCAACTCTATTTCTAGTTTTTGGGGTTTTTTGTTTGTTTTGGTTTTTGTCTTTTTTTGAGACAGGGTCTCGCTATGCAGTTCAGGCTGCTGTTGAGCTCACTTTGTAGCCCAGGCTGGTCTTGAACTCGCAACAATCCTCCTGCCTCAGCCTCCCAAGTGCTGGGATTACAGGCATGTGCCATGACACCCTGCTATTTCTAGTTTTTAAATGACTGGTACACAGAAATTGATGGAGAGAGAAGATTTCTTGACAGCAATGACACCAATCTTTTAACCCTTTATAGATGAAACAGTAAAAATCACATATAATCATTATCATCCAAATGCATTTTAATGGTACACCAGCCACTTGCTCTATTAGCGCCTTCTCCACTTTTGCTGAAAATGCAGACACCTCCTAGCCACTCCCCCTGCACACGGGAACACATACTCACGTGCTCCCCGATCTTCCTTACACCCGAGAATGGGTATGAACCTTCCACAAATCATCTTTCCTCCCAGGATCTGCAGACATTCAGCCATTTCGCAGCTTTAAAGGAC
Source organism: Chinchilla lanigera (assembly GCF_000276665.1). Lineage (NCBI taxonomy): Eukaryota > Metazoa > Chordata > Mammalia > Rodentia > Chinchillidae > Chinchilla > Chinchilla lanigera. Next base: position 24,735,162 of record NW_004955427.1, read on the forward strand.
CTGCCCCACCTCGCCACTGGCAGCCACTTCCCTCGGCGGGGTTGTTTACTGTGACCCCAGCTCTCTCCAAAATGACTTCTGGGGTAGGGGGTTGTTTTTAATGCTCCGAGCCTATTCATCAGACCATCTTCAGGCTCAGCTATCCTGGCCGCTTCTCCAGGGCTCTGCACCCCAACTGCACTGCCCATAGCTCAGAATCACCTGCCAACCCGCCAGGCCCGAGGACGGCACCCTTGGGAAGCGGCACAGTGTGGGAGAAGAGCGGCCTCAAGGGCAGAAAGGAAAGGCCTCTCTGGGCCAGGGAACTGCACAGACCTGGTCCCGGGGTGACTGCTGCGTCCCCACTGGAGGAGACCACCCCCCCACCGAGGATGAGCAGAGGCCGTGCCCGTCACAAGGCGAGGATGCCAAGAGGATTAGTGGGCCGCTGGGCAGCGAGCCTCCTTCTCCAGAAGACAGGGAACGGACTCCTGCACAGCGGCTACTGCAAAGGCCCCACACCACCACCCTTTGGGAAGGCTTCCGGGCCATTTGTAGCAGGCCTGTACATACAGTATGAAAAGGCTGTGCCCAACTGCTCAACCTTTCAAAGGGGCACTGTGCATGTAAAGAGGCTGCCAACCTAAGAGAGAAAATCCCAAGGCTTGGAAACGTCCATTTGTCTGTGACGGCCAGGGACCAACTCCTCACAAAGAATGAAAGCACTGTGCACCGTAAACACGTACGAATAAAAAAAAGCTGAAAGGGAAAAAAAAAGAAATGCTATCTATTGTCTCTGAGGCTCAGAATCACCTGTAAGTGGAAGATTTGCGGTCCCAACTTGGCCAGGTCTGATAACAGTATATATGCGCTTTGCATTACGCTTCTGCTTCATAGTAGTTGCTTTCTAAGGAAAAAAAAATTGATTTTCAAGAAAAAAATAACACAATGGAAAATAGACATCTGAAAATGACTTCCTCTGGAGGCATTTGGCTTTTGGTTTTTTGAAACATGGTCCTGAGGATGGCCTTGGATTCACTATGTTGCTCATGGTGGTTCTCCTGCCTCAGCCTCCAGAGTGCTGGGATTACTGGCATGTGCCAACACATCCACCTGGAAGTGATGTTTTAAAATGGAGTTTATTATATGATCTCTAGAAGTCCATGCTTGTTCAGTAGGTTAGAGAACACAGAGCAGAAGACAGGGAGAAAATGAGGAGGTCAAGTACCAGCACATTACTGTACGTGGAAAACGTTTTTCATATCCTTACTTTTGCTTTGTGTGTGCATTCTATTCCCTCTTACTCTGCACAGTTTGCAATGCCAAGTACTTAGTGGAAACACTGGGTCTTTCTCAATTCTGGGCCTGATTCATGTTAAAAAGGAGAAGTAGCCAGGCATGGTGGTACACACCTGTAATCCTAGCACTCGGGAGGCTGAGGCAGGAGGATTGCTGCAAGTTCAAGACCAGCCTGGGCTACAAAGTGAGCGCAACAGCAGCCTGAACTGCATAGCGAGACCCTGTTTCAAAAAAAGACAAAAAAAAAAAGTAGACGTAGTAGGAAGACATTGAATTTTGTACATTTCTTTTTGTTAAAAAACACAGGGAAGCCGGGTGTGGTGGTGCATGCCTGGAATCCCAGCACCTGAGAGGCTGAGGCAGGAGGATCATTGTGAGTTCCAGACCAGCCTGGGCTACAAAGTGAGCTGAAAGCCAGTCTGAACTGCATCGCAAGACCTGTCTCCAAAAAACACACACACAAAAAAAGTGCTTGCGCTTCTCTGCATGAGGTTCACACTGTTGCACAGCATGTAAGATATACAGATGTCTGGAGGTGACACATAGGATCAAAACAAGAGGTAGTGAGTGGGAGAAAACGTAAATGTCTTTTTGTTACCACAGTAGAAACGTGGCATTCTGGACTTGGAATTGTTGCACCACCTCTGGGCAGTGTGAATCAGGCCTTGCCGCTAGGCTGGCGGCAGAGAGCAGAAGAAAGTGTGCATGGAGAGATGTGTGTGGTGGTCAGACTCCTGTTCTGGCGAGAGCCACTGCAGTGTGTGCTCAGGCTATCCTGTGGGAACACCCTAATAATTCAGTGGGAACATACCTTCTTGCTAACGGCTGAACAGTAGAGATTGGCCCGCTCTCAGAAACACTCTCAGTGTACTCTGTTCCTTTCTGTCTCATTTTAAACTGAGCATTAAGGGAATGCAGTTTTTCAGATGTAACCCTGCTAATACTTCTGTGTAGAGGCTTGTTGCCATTTTTATTGTCAGGGAAATTTTTGTCACCAAGAAAGGTAGGCTTATAATTGTCTTTCTAAACAAATCACACTGGCGCAGTGCGTTCTTGGTTATCAACAATGTTCCTGTACTTTGGGATTTTGAATCGGTGAATATCTGTGCTATGTAGAGCAGCAAGGCCTACTGCACAATCCCAGTCACACACAACGACATATTGTGTATGCACCCAAAGGGCCTAGAGAGATACTTCCAGCTAAACTGTTTATGACCGCAAGTGACTTTGTTCTTTGCTTCATGTGTTTTTGTTTCTTTGTTTCCTGTAATGCACATATTAACTTTTTTAAAAAAATAAAAATTATATTTATACCCTTGAGAAGTGGGTTGGTGGGCAATCCACTTTCTGGGCCCCTTTCTGTCCCTCTCAGACAGAAGCTTTCTTTTGCTCAATAAATTGTTCCTACTTATAAAGATTATCTTTAAAACTAAAAACAAAAACAAAAACAAAAACAAAAACAAAAAACTCTCTAATTTATCAGTCATCACTGATACAAGGTGTGTATGTGTGGTACTGGATTTGAACCCAGAGCCTTCTCACTGAGCTATATATCTACTATTTTTATATTTTGACACAATGTCTTGCTAAGTCACTAAATTGACCAGGCTGCACTCAAACTTGAGATCATCCTATCTCAGCCTCCCAGGGTGCTGGGATTATAGGCCTGTGCCACCCTTTTTTCCTAGATGTGTGTTATGGCTGATACATAGTGTCAACTTGAGCAGTCTAGAAGCTTAACTAAATAATTCAGAATTTCTACATCCTAGAGTGAAAAGGACATGCCCTTATGGCTCTGAGATGTTGTTCATTGTGTCAATTTGAGAAGTTTAGAAGGTTAACTATGTGACTCAGCAGGGAGCCAGGGTCCTTACTTTGTATTCATCCAGAGCCTCTGCAAGAGAAGGGCCACCCCCCTCAGGGCAGGTAGGCTGTATACAATATAAGGAGGGAAAAGAGGCTTCCCCCTCCCTGCATTTTTTGCTCTTGCTGCTTTCACTGTTTTGTACTACCTTGAAGTGTTGCCCATGTGCCCTGCCACCCTGCCTTGGCCCAGCTGATTATAGACTGAAACCTTCATAAACTGTAAGCTCAATAAACATTTCCTTCCTTAATCTTGAGTGTTGGGTATTTTATCTCAGCAACAAGAAAAAAGTAACCAAGACAGAATTTGGTACCAGGAGTGGGATCATTGCTGTGACTGTACCTGACCATATGGTTCATGAGCCTTTGGGAATGGCTTGTGGGAAGAGTTTGGAGAATTCACCTGAAAGAGAAGTGCTGAAATGCCTTTGGCTGTTCTGTATGGGAAATTCTGGTCAGAGCTCACAAGACCAGAAGGCTAATAGAAATCCTACCTGTAAAGACCAGGGTGAGGAGGTTTCTGCTGGGAAGAAGGACTGCACTGGGTGCTGGACTCCAGACGATGCATGTGATGGCTTAACAGAAAGTTTGTCCACATTTTGCTTGTGTCCAGAGACTTTGCCTAAGACTGAAATTAAGGGTGATGAATTAATTAATCTGGCATAAGAAATTTCAAGGCAGTCAAACATTGAGGTGGTGGCTTGGCTATTGTTGGGTGCTTGTAGCCAGATTTATGTTGAGAATCAAGAGCAAAGAGCCCAGCAGTGTAGGGGACGGCAACTCGTAGCATATTATTTTAAGATAGAATAATTCTAGTCTTAGTGCAAGCCTCAAAATGTGTCTTGAGAAACATCCAGGAGGGGTTGTAAAGAGTTAACTTTGCAGTCCTGATTTAGCCCTGGAATGCTTCTCTAAAGACAAAGAATACCCGGGCCTAGATAACCACCTATGACCCTACCTGGGTTGTTTCATCCTTCCCTGACCCTAGATAAACATTGTAACCAGAAAGGAAATGTATGGTTATCTAAAGGGGGACATATAGAACAGAGTACAGAAAGTAGATATCATTGTGGTTGGGCTCATGACTGGAGCCTGACCTGGTCAAGTGGCACAAGGAAAATAACGTATGGCCAGGGCTACAACATTCCAATCTGTACTATGGAAACCAAAAATGTATATAAGGTGGGAAGAAAGGCAGGCCCACGCCCACTTCCCTGACTTGCAAGTCAGGGATAAAGGGTGGCTAGCTTCAAATTAATCAGCTCTGCTTGTTCTCAGTAGAGTGGGTCTCTTGTGAAATACAGCCCAATTTATGCCGAGGGATTTTTGCTGTTACAGCAGGACGATTTAAAACGTGAGTTTGGCCAGAAGGAAAACTCCAGTAAAGCTGTGGACTGCAAAGATAGAGCTGAGGAGATCTTGACTGCTGAGGAGGAACAAGAGAATAGAAAAGACGGCCTGAGGGCATCACTAGGAGCAGCGAGTCTCTACCTTTTGCAGCCTCAAACCTGCAAAAGTGAAAGGCTTTGCTTTAAAGAGAAAGCTGCAGAGTGCCATGTTCCAGAATGGTAGCAGTGGCTACACCAGGTTCCAGAAATGAGGGTGGGATAGAGTATTTGTTCCTCAGTATCAGGTTCAGAGTGCCCAATGATCCAGGTACTCGACGCCTATAGCCAAGAGAGAAGAAAGCCTGGCTACTGCTCCAGCTGACATCATCCACATGGCGCTCATTTTAGGCAGATGCAGAATGCAAGAGTTCTGAGGTTAAGAAGGCTTCCACCTAGATTTCAAAAGGCCTGGGAGGTCAGACAGTGTGCCCCTGAGAA
>NW_004955427.1:24740754-24759887 GCF_000276665.1 Chinchilla lanigera
TTAAACCTGTGTTATAATGTTTAAATTGTGAAATGATAAGAATGTCTTTGTATCTTGAAATTGGTTTAAAGAAATGCATCTGGTTGCCAAGTTGACAAAGGGGGTAGCTTGTTATGGTTGATACATTGTGTCAACTTGAGCAGTCTAGAAGCTTAACTAAACAATTCAGAATTTCTACATCCTAGAGTGAAAAGGATATGCCCTTCCTGTTCTAGGAGGTTAGTCATTGTGTCAACCTGAGAAAGTTAGAAGGTTAACTATGCCACTTAGCAGGGAGCCAGGGTCCTTACTTTGTATTCATCCAGAGCCTCTGCAAGAGAAGGGCCTGGAAAGGGTCTGGGGGTAAAGGGCCACCCGCCTCAGGGCAGGTAGGCTGCATACAATATAAGGAGGGAAAAGTGCCCCCTCCCCTTTTTGCTCCTGCTGCTTTCACTGTTTTGTGCCACCTTGAAGTGTTGCCCCTCTGCCCTGCCACCCTGCCTTGGACCCAGCTGATTATAGACTGAAACCTCCACAAACTGTGAGCTAAATAAACATTTCTTTCCTTAATTTTGAGCACTGGGTATTTTATCTCAGCAATGAGAGAAAAGTAACCAAGACAATGTGGAACCTTGAGCAGCAGCTCAAGTCCTTGCAGATAGGAAGCGAGGGCATCCTGCCAGCTCACCACACCAATGGGGAGGGCCAGCAGTTCCCTGGGGTGTCTCCCAGCAGGGCGTGTTCTCACCTCTTAGGCGAAGGTGACACCCATGGCTACCCGAGACTCAGTCATTCTACAGCCTTGGCAGGAAACAGAACCACTCCCTCTCTCAGCCCGCATTCGAAGAAATGGAACTCCAGACCCAAGCCCTATCACTGCCGAGCAGCATCACTGAGCAGTCCAGGATCCCCTGGAGGGGGGCGGCTTCTCCTTGTAGCTTTGCTTATCTTCTCCAGCCTGAGTTCTGCGCCCCTCACCCACCCATTGCCTGCCTGTCCAGAGACTATGGCTATCGTTGCTCCTGCCCGGGAAGAGGAGAGCCTGAAGCACAGTGGCTCACTCTCCTCCCTGGAGACCCTATTTATTTTTTATCTTCTCCAGTGAGAGTGCTCTGTCCCTCCTCCCAGTCCTCGGCCAGAGTTCCCACCTCATCCCCCTCGCTGATCACTATGGGGAAGGCATTTCTTTTGCATAATCATTCATTTGAATCTCACGTAGTTTGCTAGAATCCTGGAGGAAGAAACAGCAAAAGGCTGGTTTTAGGAACTTCTCCATTCCTGGGAGAACGGACATGAAAACGGTTCAGATCTGGTCCACCACAGTAAGCAGAGCAGGAGGTGAGTGGAGCTCTGAGTTCTGGAGCCAACCCCAGAGCTACAGTGCAAAGGCTGAGTGGGAGTGGGGAAGAAATAAAGGCGGAACCCAAGCCCACGCGTGCCTAGCAACCTTTGCCTCTCCACTGGGTGGGGGCCCCAGGACAGGAAACCAATTTCTGTGGCTGCAGCCCCCAGGGAGGTCAGCAGAGGAGTTCTGTCAGTTACGTCAAAGTGGGCACAGGAACACCTTTAGCTTCAAGACTAAAAATTACAAGGGGCAGGGAGGGGACCGTCAGCTGCATAGGAATCTCCTTGAGAAGTGGCAGAAGATCAGGCCAAGCAGGAACAGAGTGTAAAATGTAAAGATAAAAGTGCAGAATGCAGGAAGGAAAATTTCCCTCCTCTGCTGCACCCTTGCTAAAGCCTCTCCCCGTTCCCAGTGGCCTGCGAAAGGGGCCGGGGAAGGCGCTGTCTCAGACCCACTGAGCCAAGGCCCTTCCCCAAGGCAGAGGAGACTGCAGCTTGCAGCCTGCAGTCAGACCCAGGTAAAGAGGGAGTCCGGGCACTTCCGGGAGAGAGTGGGAAACTCGAAGCATTGGAAGGAAGGCAGAAGGCGGTCAAGGCAAGGAAGGAGAAGTGGTCTGCGCAACCCACAGTGGCCCGGGTGACCGTGACAGGCTGGGCAGTGAGGATCAGGAGAGGGTAGGTCGGGAGCACAATGCCTACTCTAGGTTTCTGTTGTTTCTGGAGCTCCGGAGTAATAAATGATGCAAACTCTTTTTTATTTTTTATTTTTTTATTTTTTGGGGACGGGGATTGATCTCAGGGCCTACACACAGAGCTACATTCACAGCCCCTTTTTATTTTTAACTGTAAGACAGCATCTTGCTGGACTAGAATTTGAAGTCCTCCTGCCTCAGCCTCCCAGTGTGCTGGGATGACTGGGACTACTGGCTGGCATGCACCACCACCCCTGGGTGAGACGGAAACTCTTGATCTCCCGCAGGCTTGGTGTCTGGGCAGAGACAGAAAAGCAGCCCAGACCCGCATACTGTGTCATGCCCTGGCAGCCCAGGCCCATGCTCCCACACACAGCCCACCGCTATGCCTGCCTCGGCAGCTCCTAGAGGCGAGCAATATGCCGTGGCCACCTCTAGGAGACAGCTTGAGAGCGTGTCTGCCAACGGCTGAGGGCACACAGCCAACACAGACAGATCTGTTGGGCCTAGCTTCCCCATGGGAAACTGGCAGCAATTATGAATTCGAGGGTCCTGCTGGTGGAGCAGGGGATGAGCCTGGGCCACCGGAGGGAGGCAGGTCTCGGGGCACCATGGTCTCTATGGAGCTTCCGGTTCTGGAAGAGGGCAGCTCGTCTCTAACTGTGGTCTGCAACTGTGGTGCCTCCACCAGTCATCCTCGCAGGTTTACCTGGTTCACTCCCGAGCTTCCTACAAAGGTCACCTGCTCAGAGAAACCCCCAGGCAAACAGTGCCAGCCGCCAGCTTTCTGCATCATTGTCTCTCTTTTCATTCTCCATCTCTGAACTTACTTAACCGCATATGCGTGCACCACATCCTTGTCCTTGGGGCTGCGATGGCGGTACCAGCTGAGCCTGGTGCCAGCCCTCTCACCTCTGCCCAGGGAACACTGGAGCTACAGTGCTGTCTTCATACCCTACAGTGTTTGTGTAGGGAGTGGCTGAAGCTGGAGTTCAATCACACGCACAGAGCTAAGACAAAGCCAGCTGAAGAATACTGGGAGCTCTTCCAGCCATGTAAACAAGCTGTTCCAGCTTGCAAACTGGTTGCTAGGCAGAGGTTGAAATTGACATCAACCTCCTGAGTATATAAATAAAGGCTCTACAGTTCTTGGACAGTTCTTCTTCTCTCATTCCCCTGACCCCAGCCTTCCTCTCTTGTCTATATTTTCTTCATCCCCTCGCCGTTTTTTGCGGGACCATCGAGAGTTGGGCGGGATGCAGCAGTTTGTGTTTTCCCTGCTGCTGTCATCAGCATGCAGTTCATCCTTGTATTTGATCAAGGGAAAGGAATGAGCCAGGCATTATATGGAGCAAAGCAGCCCAGTTAGAAGGACAGTGCAGAGGACCTTGAGAGTAGAAGATGTCAGAGAGGAGGCAGGGCTGCAGGTCCTATTGGGCCTTGTAGGCCACTCTAACTTTGAATCACTTGGGGCTGGGGATTTAGCTCAGCGGCAAAGCGCAAGGTCGTGAGTTCAATTCCTGGTACTGGAAGAAAAACAAACAAACTAACTTTGAGTCACTCTTCAGAGTAAAATGGAAGCCTTTGCAGGTACTTGGCAGAGGCAGGGCTTGACCTTATTCGTACCGAGATAGATAACTTTGGCGAGATATAATTTTATTCCTTATAAATCATTCATTTAAAAGGTACAGTTCAGGGCAGAGGATATAGCTCCGTGGTAGAGCACTTGCCTAGTATGTGTAAGACCCTAGGTTCCATCCTCAGCACTGCAAAAGCAGAAGGAAGTAACGTTAATTCAATGACTTATATTCTCAAATTGTATAACCATCACCACAGTTTACTTTCAAACATTATCATCACTTCAAAAATGAACACACTGCTGGGCATGGTGGCGCATGCCTGTAATCCCAGCACTTGGGAGGCTGAGGCAGGAGGATTATTGCAAGTTCAAGAGCAGTCTGTGCTACAAAGTGAGCTCAAGGCCAGCCTGAACTGCACAGCAAGACCCTGTCTCAAAAAAAGACAATATATATATATAGCAAGCAGACTACCCTTTAGCTATTACTCTAATCTTCTCATCATTTCCTTCCCCAACCAGGATAAATATCTACTGGCCTACTTTCTGTTTGCACATATCTGCCTGATCTGGACATTTCCTACAGATGGAGTTATATAATATGCGGTTGTCTGGGACTACTTCTGTCATTTAACATAGTGTCCTCAAGGTTTATCCCTGCTGTAGCGTGTATCCGTACTTCATTGCTTTTTCGGCCGAGTATCTGCATCTGTTGTCTCCAAATATTCCTATCCATTGTATGAATACTCTACACTGTGATTATCCATTCCTCTGGTAATGGGCCCCCGGGCTGCTGTGAATAACGCCTCTATGAACATTCATGTATAAATCTTTGAGGGCACATGTCTTCGTTCTGTACCTAAGTGGAGTTTCTGGGTCAGCTGGTACTTACTACATGGTTAGCCTTTGTGAAAATGCTAGACTGTTTTGCTGAGTGGCCATAACATTTTACACTCCCACCAGCAGTGTGTGAGGGTTCTCTCTTCACATCCTTGTTAACACATTATCTAATTTTTTAAACATTTTTTTTGTTGTGGGTTGGGTGTGAAGTATTATCTCATTGTGGTTTTCATTCCCTGGTGACTACTGAGAAGGGCCTCTTTTCACATGCTTAGTGGCCATATTTTCTCCGATTCTCTGGGTTGTCCTTTTGGTTTCCAGATAGTGACCTTCTAAGGTTTTATTTTAGGTGAAGTCTAATTTAGCTATTTTTTTCCTTTTGTTGCTTGTGATTCTGGTGTCATTAAAGAACACATTGGTAAATCCAAGGTCATGAAGATTCACACCTGTATTTTCTTAGAGTTTATATTGGGATCTAACATTTGTCTTTGATCCCCTTTGATTTAATCTTTCTACATAGGGTGAGATACATCCTCTTGCACGAAGTGATGCAGTGACCCTATTGCAGACAGCTAAGTTAAGTAGAAATATGATAGACAGTCAGACAGGGCTAGATCCTCAAAGAAGTCAGTGCAGAAGGTGAGAACGTATCACAACCATGCCTGGAGATGCATCCTTTGAAGGCCAGGCCTCCTAAAGGAAATGACTACAACTACATACTTTCCCAAAGGATGAAGAGCAATGATTGATATTCTAAATAAGCATCAGTACCTGGGTGGAGGACCAAGACCTCCTGACCCACCCCTTCCAAGAAAAGTCCTCGTTCTCTCCATGCACACTTGCTATGTGACTTGCTTCCCTATTGGATCAATACTACCTAAGCCGCTATACTTGTAAACACATTAGTTGACAATAGTTTTGTCCCACCTTACACCCACCTCATGATTTTGCTCTAAAAAACTTTCTTTGAAAAGTAGGCTCCCGTGCAACCTAACCTCTGGGTGTCCTCTCCTGTCCCTCTCAAGTACGAGCTGTCTTTCCTTCAATAAACTTTTCCTACTCTTGACTTTCATTGTTCCTAGAATTGGTTCTTCAATTTTATTTTTATTTTTATTTTTTTTGTTTATTTTTTTTTTTTTTCCAGTACCGGCAATCAAACTCATGACCTTGCACTTGCCAGGCAGGCATTGTGCCACTGAGCTAAATCCCCAGCCCCAATTCTTCAATTTTAGAGAACATGACTTTGGTGTATCAGACATCTAGCAGGTTGAGAGTTATAATATTTCCCTTGTAGGGCCGGGTGTGGTGGCACACACTTGTGATCCCAGCACTTGGGAGGCTGAGGCAGGAGGATTGTTGGGAGTTCAAGGCCAGCCTGGGCTACAGAGTGAGCTCAAGGCCAACCTGAACTGCAGAGCAAGACCCTGTCTCAAAAAGACAAAACAAAACAAAACAAAACAAAACAAAACAAAACAAAACAGTTCCCTTGTATTATTTGGAGGTCCATATATCATTCCTATATCAATCCCAACATTAGCTGTTTAAAGAACTAGTTTTCTCTTTGAATAGTCTTTGCACCCTTGTTGAAAATCAACTAATTATAGGTTAATTCTATCCATCAAGCTGTACATCCGTACTTGAGTCCACACCATAGTGTCTGGACTACTGTTACTTTATAGTTGTGATAGAGCAAGACAGACTCCATTTTCTTTTTTTTTTTAACTCCATATTAAGAGAAGTCACTTAAGTTCACTTAAGCTGTAGTTGACCCCACTCGTCACCCCATTCCCTTGGTTAGTTATTAACCCACTTAAAGGAGAGCAGAGTTATAAAATGGGAACAAAACAAACAGGATAAATTGGCAAGTAGGCTAAAAGTTAAACTGCAATGGTCATCTGGAATCTGGCTGTCTGACAGCCTCTGGTAGAAGTTTGTGACAATTGTGTGATATTCTTGTAAGATTCCCAAAAGTGAGGTAATGGTTACTATGGAAATCTAAATTCTACTTAAACTGAAGGTAAGACCCAGATAGGTGTGGACATGTTCTCTGGTTCCTGGTTAGAGACTGCCCATCAGCCGGCTCAATACAGCTTTGTTCATTCCTACTCTTTTGGTCTCTTGAGAATGCCATTCTCAATGAACTCACTGGCCATATCAGTTGTTTTACATGAGTCCTCTAACGTTTTTTTTTTCTTTATTTTAAAAAAAATTTTAAGCTGGGCATGGTGGCACATGCCTGTAATTCCAGCACTCAGGAGGCTGAGGCAGGAGAAGCGTTGTGAGTTCGAGGCCAGCCTGGGCTACAAAGTGAGTTCAAGACCACCCTGAACTGCATAGTGAGATCCTGTCTCAAAAAGACCAAAAAATAAATAAATGAATAAATATTTTTAAAAATTTATTATCTTTATTCCCTTTGATATTGGAGAAATAAATGTAACTCTCAAACTGCTAGATTTTAGGTTTCCCAAGTTCATGTTCCCCAAAATCAAAGATTGAATTGTAAGAAACAACAGAGGTTAAGAGCAGGAAATATTTATTGAGAGAAAGAGGCAGCTCCTAAGAGACAGGAGGGGACCTGAAAAATGGGTTGCTAAAGACCCCATTTTATAGAAGTTTTATAGAGAAAAATCACAAGTTGGATACAATGTGGGACAAAACTCTGATGAACCGATAAGATTTTAAATGTAGCCACTTAGGTAATATTGATCCCGTGGGAAGCAGGTCATATAGCAAGTGCCCCTGGAAAGAACAAGGACCTTTTTAGGAAGAGACAAGGAGGAGATTAATGTTAGTTTGTCGTTTATCCTTCAGGGAGGCGGGTAGGCCTAGTCTTTCAGCCTTATCTTGAGGCCTGGCCTTCAGCAGATGCACCTCCGCCCACACTTGTAATGCATTCTTATCATCTCTACGGACTCCCTCGAGGGCCCAACCCCGTTTGACTGCCTACAGTATTTCTACCTAACTTACCTGTCTGTAATACCTTGAGCTTCCATATAAATTTTAGAATTAGCATGTCAATTCATACAAAGACAGGCTTCTGATAGAATCTATAGATCACTTTGGGAAGTATTGCTAGCCTAGCAAAATTAACCTTTCTCATCTACATCTGTTTAGATCTCCTTTAACTTCTTTCAACACTATTTTGTAGGCTTCAGAGCAAAAATGTTGTGCTTCTCTTATTAACTTTATTCCCAAATGCTTGATTTTTATTAATGCTGCATGAGAAACAAAATTGTTTTCTTGATGTCATTTTTACAGTGTTCGTTGCCAAGTATATAAAAACACAATAGATTTTTCTCTATGCACTGCACATCATGCAGACTTGCAGAACTCATCACTTAGTTCCAGTTCCCCAGAGTGGATTTTTAAAAAATTTTCCACATACTGTAGCAGATCATGTCATCTAAGAAGAGTTTTACTTCTTCCTTTCCAATATCAGTGCCTCCTATTTCACTGTTACATCCTCACATAACTAATGTCTCAGCAAATTATTTTGGGGACATTGTTGAAAACCCCAAATCACAGCACAGAGCAGGAGCCCAGGTGAGAAAGGACTGTGGCTTGGCCCCAGGTGACTGCCAAAGAAGGGCTAACAAGCGGCTCAGGTGTTTCTCCTCAGTTCTTCTCTATTTCTTCTGTGTCTTCCTGGCCATTGCAGTGATTTTTCTTTTAGCCTCATCCAACCGCAAAGCCAGCGCTAACCTTCTGACAAGCCTCTCCTGGTAAAATTCTTAGCAAGCATTTCTGCACGAAGGAAGCAGAAGTCAGACACAAGGCTGGAGAAGCCCAAGCCTGCATGTCCTGTCTGTGAGGAACAGGCCTGTGAAGCAGGCCTGGCAGAGGAAGGCCTAATTTTATGACAGGCAGAAGTGTCTACTGCCGGACTCAGACAGGCTGCAACCCTCAGCAGCCAGCTAAAGATAACCCAGGCTGGGAGCCCTGCCCATGCTGAGGGGCCTCAGTGATCCTCACGGGATCACTCAAGCTTCTTGGTATGCAGCCCAGGCAGAACCCTAAAGTTCTCCTCAGTGGGACTGAGCATCAAAGAAGCACACCCCCTGGCATTTGCACAACCTGGGGTGAGGGGGCACCTTCAACTTGGCCTCCTCTTCTATCTCCTACTTCCTTCACCCTGGTTCTAATCCCAGCTTTGCCACTGACAGCCTCGCTGCTGGGAGCAAGCCACTGTTCTCTCAGGGCCTTGGCTTACTCTTGTGAGCAATGGAAGTGCAGGTTAGAGCTGTGTTCCTCAGTAACTAGTCCATGAACCCAAAATGACTCTTAATTTTCAGATTCACTAAACCTTCACCAAATGTCCTCATTTTCAAATCCACAAGCCAATAGCCGCACTATGAGACCTTAACATACAATGACGGAATGTAGCAGGTGTGCTGGGCCCTCCACAGGCCTCGCCCCTGCTCAGAGAAACTGCAGGGTCCTAAGCACAGCCTGCAGGTCCTGCCGGGCCACCACTGCTACACTGCCCCGTGCCCTGGCAGAAGTGACTGGCCTGTAGCAGAGCCTAGGTCCCGCTGCACCAGGCGATTACACCTCTCACAGTTTGGGCGTTGCGAAGACTCCACAAGGGACTTCGTGGCCACTCCAGCGGTCAGGGCACACAGACTAGGGACTGGTAGCCAGCAAGGGCCGGTGCAGGCAGAGGATGCTAGTCAGAGGAGGAGGACGCACAGAGTGGTAGCAGAGAGTGAGTCCTGCGGCTCCCGAGAGATGAGAAACTCCGTGGCTGCGGGGACAAGCAGGCTGCCCCTGCTCCTGGCTTCCTGTCCCGGTTCCAGCACCAGGCCTGGGCTGCCCCTGGTTTCTGAGCTGTGACCTTGCACACAGCACAGCCAAAGGAGCTAGGGCTAAAGCTAAGAGGGAAGACACGTCAACGGGTACAACTGACCCTGCACTTAAGGAGGACCGAGAGTCTCCTGCCTCACCCTGTAAAAAGAAAGATGCCAGAAGAATTAACACAATGTTTAAGGAAGAGAATTAAGAGAATACATATTCTTACCTTCCCCCACTCCCTGAAAAATTAGTCTTCTTCCCATTTCTCTCTCTCCTCTTTCCTCCCCAACCCCCTCCTGCCCTTCTGTTGGAGGTGGTGGGGGCTAAGAGGGGACGCGGAGCCAAGGAAGTGCCAAGTGCAGTGCAGAACAGAAAGGCTGACTGCACAAGCAACTGAGGGAAGCTAATGAGACACGGGCTTCCCACGGACAGAAGAGGAGGAGGGGAAAGGCTGGAAATAATCCCGAGGAACTGGACTGGAAGTGGGGGTGCTGGTGCAAAAAGTGTATGCATGGATAGGTAAATATAGTTGTGTGTAGGGTACACGCACATTTGCATACATGTGTACACGCACACATGTCCTGCCATCCAGGAGGGAAAGACGTAGCTTAGAGGTTTGGGAGAATTTTCCAGGATTTCTACCTTCAGGAAGAAACAAGCTCCTCACTCTCTGTGCACCGAAAAGGACCAGAATCAAGAATACCACAGAAATTATGGGCAACCAAGACTCTAGTTTCCAAATATCATCCTCACTGAGGAACTCCTTGGAGAGAGAGTTAATTCCAAGGCTGCAGTAAGGAATTTACAAGACAAGCCTAAAGCATCCTCTTATGCTAGAAAGTAGAGAATTTGTCCAAAGAATCCCGAGGACAGGCCCAAAGGAACAGGAACCAATTTGGATGGTGATCCTGCTGGCCAAGACTGGAATGATTCAATAGCAAAATAACTAGAATACTAGATTTAACCCAATAAATAAAATAGGACAAAATGCTAGTTTGTTACAAATAGAAAAATAATAAGTTAATATGAAGATGGGTGGCAGACACCAAATTGGGCAGGTGATGAAGAAGAACGTCACCAGTGGGGGACAGGTCCGGGCCATGCAGGTCCCTTTGTCCAGTGCAGCACGGGGAAAGGAGGCAGCAAGCATTCGGTGCTTGTCTGAGCCCCGTCCTGAGAAACGTCGTGGAGCCAGACCTGCTGGCTGAGAGCTGCACCCTGAAGTTGTTTGGGTCGAGAAAGACAGGGAAGACCCTGGCACTGCTCCAGGCTGAGGGAGACCAGAGGCGCTCAGCGATTCAGTGCAAAGTGAGATTCTGGACCAGACAGAAAGAGAAACTGCTGGGATGGGGGGCACCTGAGCATGGATGGGGAGCTGCTTTCTGGTGTTTCTTGACTTGGAGGACTGGTGCCGGTTACGCGGACGGCTGTCTTTCTGTGGGGAGCATGCACGCTGGAGGCTTTGGGAGTTCAAGGCATCCTGGTGTAAATGTGCGTTTACATATCTGAAACTTTATATGACACATATGTATATCACTTATTATCATTAGTGCCCCCAAGAAGTAGATTCTCTAATTTTGTCCTTCAGTCTTACCGTCAGCTTTCTTCAACTGAACAAACTCTGATTTCCTAGAATTGCTTCTTACAACTGTGTGTAGCCCTCTGTTCTCGTTCTACAAACAGAACATGTCCTTGGTTCTCCTTCCGCTTCCAGCATCGCCCACTGAACACTCCACGGGCACAGTGCTCTGGTATCAGCCGCTGCCTGTGGACACTGCATCTTCGTTTGCAAGCCTGCGGACCCCGGAGTCTTGTAAGCCACTGAAAGCAGTACTTCTCTTTCTGAGTGGGCTGGACAGCCAGTCAATGGTTTTGAGTAAAGAAGACAATAAAATTTGTTTTTTGAAAGATTTACTCCTAGCTCCCTTGAGAGTGAATATTAGGGGCAATGAAGATGCCCAGCCCAGCTAGAAGGCTGAGCAGTCACCCTGGTTTGCCCAGGCCCCAAAGCCCTGAGACGGGAGTGCAGTGCAAAAACTGGGAAAGCACCAGGCAAACGGGGTGAGCTGCTTACTCGGGTTAGGAGGCTCTTTCAGAAGGTCCAAGTGTGGCAGGTTACAGCCTGGGCCAAGTGGGAAGCCAGATTCCGGATTATAATGGACAGGTTAGAAGACACACAGTGCATGGGATGTGTAGTGCAAGAGGAAGAGAAGATGTCTGTGTTTGTAGGTCGATACTAGGAGACTTGAATGACCACTTGGGGGCCATGGAGGAGTAATTTTGGAAGAGGGGACAGGCAGATCAGGAGCTCAGCAATGAACTTGCTAAGCATGAGGTGTCTATTTTACAAACACAAGGCAGTGTTAAGTAGTCAATTAAATGCACAGGTCTTAAGATCTGAGGACAGGCATTGGGACGCTATGTAGTATATAGATGGTTTCTACAAAGAAATCCAGAAAGTGTAGGTAAGGAAGAGGGGAGATCCCTGGAGATCCCAATATTAGGAGGAGCAGCAGAGGTGGAGAGAGAAAGAGCTGCCAGGGAGGTCTGGGCATGAGGAACTGGGTACCGAGCAGGCAGCGTTTCGGGTGGGAGAAGCAATTCCCTGGGCCCAGTGGATGAGAGGCCTGAGCAGTCTTTGGATTTGGTCAAGAGGAGGCCATGGCTGATTTTAATGACCGGAGAGAGAGTCTGTGTTCTGTGAAACCTGTGTCCTTAGAAAGGGGAAAGGAAACAGGATCTGAGGCCCAGGGAAGGCACTGCCCCTAAGAGTGAGCGCTTACTTCATTCTCAGTGAAGAAGTCAGAGCACCTTGGTGCCAGGGCGGGGGTTTGGGAGGCGCTGGGAACCCAGGACTGCTGAGTCTCCTAATTCTCAAGGGAGCAGGAAGGGAGGTGGTTGAAGGATTCACTGGAGGCCTGAGAAGTCCTTATTAGGGGAGGGGCAGTGAAGGGAATGGGCAAAGAAGGCCAATTGCTGAGCAGCGCCTGAGGTTTCGGTGGTCGGCACTTAGGGAGACAACTGTCAGCATTTCCACGCTTTCAGTTCCCTGAATTCTTCCTGCGTGTTTTATTTTTTCCACGCTTTCATCTAGGTCTTTCTCAATTTTGCTGCTGATTTTTCAGAAACGTGTGGTGGTTGACCCCAGTAACACACGAAGGGCCAGGCTGGTCAGTCCTGGGGCTGACTGCAGGGGTGGGGAACGGACAGGTGGGAAAGGACCTGCCACAAGCATCCCTGTTGCAGGATACCAGAACGAACAGGCAGTCTGCAAAGTTCCTGGCTCAAGAAAACACACAAGAGTGGTGAGAGCTGTCACAAGCAAGGGAAAGAATATCTGAATGTCACCAGCAGCCCAGGGCCAAAATAGCAAAAGAAAGCATCTAAAGTTCTAGAAATCTAGGCTCAGTCGCCAGCACGGTGGTGGTAGTAGAATAAATAAAAACACCGTCTTGTCAGCCGGGTGTGGTGGCGCATGCCTGTAACCCCAGCACTAGGGAGGCTGAGGCAGGAGGATCATTGCAAGTTTGAGACCAGCCTGGGCTACAAAGTGAGCTCAAGGCCAGCCTGAGCTGCACAGCGAGACCCTGTCTCAAAAAGACAAAAAAAACAAAAAACAAAAAAAAAAAAACCACTGTCACAGTTAGGATGTAGTCCAACAAAGTAAGATAAGAAACAAGGAAAGATGGGACGGGGCTGGGGGCACCACCTCAGGAGATAACGGAGGGGAGAGGGCACCTTTAATAACCCTTAATTGTACACTTTACCTTCTTACTCTATCACTTTCACCACTAACTCTGTTTAAACATCTCTTCATTCAGATCACCAAAATTGTGAACACTACAGCTTTCCACCCTTTCTTCTCCCACATGGCTTGAAGTAGAGGAAAAGTACATATGCCTAGCTCCTTTTTAAATTTTCACATTGACCTCCTTTTTCATATTATCAAAAGTATCTAAAGCCAGGGGCAGTGCTGCATACCTGCAATCCCAGCAAGGCCCTAGATTCAATCTCCAGTACCAAGGGGACGGGGGGGATTAAGCTGGGCATAGTGGCACACACCTGCAATTCCAGCTACTCAGCAGGCTGACACAGGAGGATCACAAGCTGAAGGCCTGCCTGAGAAACTTAGCAAGAGATGAGACCCTGTCTCAAAATAAAATACAAAGGGCTGAGGACAGAGCTCAGTGGTAGATGCTTCCCTAGCAGGGCTGAGCGCTATGTTCAAACCCCAACACAGCAAAAGAAAAAAAGAGGATTTAAATTTAACTACCTTCAACATGTCATTGTTCATCCTTGATCCTTCCATGTCTACAGTTCTCCTTATTTCATTTTTCATTTAATGAAATCCTTTCAACCATGTTGTCTTTTCAGAAGCATGCATGGCTGATACACTTCCCAAGTCTGCATGTGTCCTAAATGTCTTCTGGTGACTTGCACAACTGCTAGGATATGAAATGGGCCAGGTGTGGTGGCGCACACCTATAATTCCAGCACTTAGGAGTCTGAAGCCTGAGGATAGCTGTGAGTTCGAGGCCAGCCTGGGCTACATAATGAGTTCAAGGCCAGCCTGAACTGCATAGGGAAACCCTATCTCAAACAAAAGAAAAAAGAAATGGATCGAATTCCCAGCATTACACACTCAGTTCTTCCAGCCTCTAAGATACTGTTCAGCTGATGTGTGTTACTGAGTTGGATGAAGGTATTGCATCCCTGGCTGTTCAGGGAATCCACACAGGAGTTTAACCCAGAGTTGGAGGTTAATGGTATTAACAGAGTGGGACTTCATCTCACCATGGTGTTTACGGTCAGGCAAAGGGCATGATTAGCTGTAGGGCGCTGGTGGGGGTGATGAGGTTAGTGCCCTTATAGAACACATAGGGGGAACAGAGCTCTCTCTACCCACCTGCAGCACACAGAGGTCTTGCGAGGCCACAGTGAGAGGGTGGCAACCTTCATCAGGGCACTGAATGTGCCAGCTCCCTGACCTGGGACTTCCGGCCCCCTGAGCTATGAGACATAAATGTGTGTTGCTTTAGTGGTGCAGTCTAAGGAGCTTTGTTATGACAGACTACCTGGGAGCTGGTGAGGACAGTCACTGTGAGATCAGCCCCGTGGGGACATCTTACCTTCCACTGAAATGCAGTTCGACTCAGGTAGATGAAATTGGCAGAATTCACCTACCCTTCCAGCCATACCCCTTCACAAACAAGAGCACACCACCTTCGTGCTGCCGGCTTCTCAGAAGCACATGCCAGCCTGTCACTGTTTGGAGCTAAACTGGAGGTACAATGATTTATATAAGAAATGTAAGGGAAGAAGCTGGACATGGTGACGCACACCTATAAACCTGCAATGACAGCAGGAACACGGAAACGACACCCAGGACTTGGAGGGAGATTTATTTACGTTGCCAGACACTGATCAGGATCAATCCCAGAATATCAGGCCCTGATCTCTGGTGGGCTAGGGCTTTTAAGGGATAAGCAAGCAGGAAGTGCAGAGGCAGAATGGCTTATCAGTTAGGGACTGGTTCATACAATGTGCATCACAGTGACCAGCCTGAGAGACAGGAGCAACTGGATGTGGAACAGGAACTATTACCTGGGCAACTAACAAAAAAAAAGTACACTGGCCGGGGAAAGGCACTTTGGGAGGCTGAAGCAAGAGGATCGCAAGTTTGAACCCAGCCTGGGCAAATTGGCAATGTAGTGAGAATTTGTCTCAAAATAAAACATCAAAAAAGGTGGAGGATATAGCTCAGTGTGAAGGGTCTGGGTTTAGTCCTTAGTAATACAAATGATGACAGTGATGAAGGTGATGAGGTAGGGGAGAAGAAATTATTTTTATTCTACATTCTGGGCTAGAATCCTATAGCATAAGAGAAATTAACAAGAAAAAGCCCAGAAGTTCATTAACATACATATCCACATATACACGGGAGCAAATCCAGGGACAGAAACTCTCATAGAGGGGGCTTAGAGCTGACAACTAGTAGTCTGAACAACTACTTTGAAGAGATCAATATGCAATATGACAGGCATTGTTAGCTTCCTATGTCTTGTTTTGAAATTCTGTAACGTTTTTATTGTTCTTTAATTTTTATTCTCTTTAAAATGAAGTAAAATTTAAAAAGAAAAGAACAATAAATCTAAAGAGGAGACAGGACGGGCGATCTGGAGTCTCTGCCCACCAAGGGTGGCCGCAGCTCACTAGAGTCCTCTGGCGCCCCCTGCAGGCCGATAGGGTTGTGGCGCTGTCTTCCTGCTTCTCCCTCGGAGGGCAGAAACCTTGTATCTTTTCTATTGACTTTAGCTCAAAGCAATCCTTGTGCTAAAGTGACACATCTCCGGGTGGCACAGTCTGCTTCCCTTTGGTAATTAATGCAGCAGTACAGGGGCTGGAGATTTAGCTCAGCGGCACAGTGCCTGTCTGGCAAGCGCGAGGTCATGAGTTCGATTCCTAGTACCGGAAAAAAAAAATGCAGTAGTACAGACTCCTATGGGATGTGTTTTTTCCATTTCCTCAAATTCAGTCAGCACGCACGGGAAAGAGCGAGTCTGTGAACTTTGGCTAGGCAGCTGTACAGACTCCCATGGGGTGTCTTTTTTCCATCTCCTCAAATTCATTCAGCATGCCTGGGAAAGAGCGAGTCTGTAAACTTTGGCTAGGCAGTAACACCGGCAGAGGAGAAAGTTAAAACTCCAGCTTCAAGCTGAGCACAGTGGCGCATGCCTGTAATCCTAGCACCCTGGGAGGCTGAGGCAGGAGGACTGAAAGTTCAGGTCCAACCTAGGCAACTCAGCAACTTAGTGAGACCCTGCTTCGAAATAGAAAATAAAGAAGGAATGGGCCATGGGTGGGAACAAAGGCCCCATGGAGCAGGAAGCTGGGGTGAGGGGTTGGTGGAGGCTCTGCCACCCGGGTCAGGCAGGGTCTGCCTGTGGGGTGGGGTCTCCAGCCACTCACAAGAGCAGCAGGTAAAGAGACAAGGGGTGGGGACAGACAGGCTGAGGAGGCCGTGTCAGCACTGCGCTGCTGCTGCCGCCGAGCTTGAATCTGCCCCCCAAAGGCTGGGGTGTGGGAACCTTAATTCCTCAGTGTGCCAGTGATGGGAGGTGGGGCTCGTGGGCAGAGCCCTCCTGAACCAACCGGGAAATGGGAGTGGGGGGCTGGCAAGGGAATCTGGCTCCCTTTCTCCTCCCCTTCTGATTTTCCCCTATGTTATGATCTAGCCAGATGCAGCCCCCGATCCTGGACTTTTGGCGCACAGAACCATGAACCAGAACAAAGCTCTATTCTTTACGAATGCTCCAGTCTCCAGTACCCTGGTGTAGAACCAGGAAATGGATTAAGACACCCCTGACCCACCGGGTTTCCCAGCTGAGCCAAGGCAGCTGTCCACAGCCCCGACCCGCGTCTGCCTCCCCCGCCTGCGGACTGCCCTGGGTCTCCTTGTTATGGACAGCTAGGTGAGGCAGAACGACGGTAGGCGGCCAGCAGGGCTGGGTCCTCCAAGGAGCCCGTGCAGAAACCGGATACACTGCAACTGTGGGGGCGACACAGACACATCCTTTGCGGGCCAGGCCTCAAGGCAGAGGATGAAAGGAATGCACCCGCGTACTTCCCCTAAGGGTAACAGCAGTGATCAGCATTCTAAATAGGCACTGATCACCTCGGGAAAGCCAGGAAGAGCCACCGACCCTCCCCCTCCGGGAAAAGCCCCTGCTGTTTCCTGCCGCCTACGCGACTCCTTCCCCATTTGATCCCCATTTAGTCGATTCTACCTGAGCAACTATGCTCGGAATCTTATTGGCTGACCATAGCTTTGTCCCACCTCATGCCCACCTTGTGATTTCCCATTTTCCCCCACCGTGGATCCGCCTCACCTTGTGGATTTGCTCTATAAAAGTCCCTTGAAAAGGAGGCTGGGGATTTAGTTCAGTGGCACAGCGCCTGCCTGGCAAGTGCAAGTTCGTGGGTTTGATTCCCGATACTGGAAAAACAAACAAACAAACAAAAAAACAAAAAAATCCTTTGAAAAGACAGGGTCCTCAGCAACCCATTCGGACCCCCTTCTGTCTCTCTCTCAGATAAAAGCTTTCTTTCCCCAATAAATATATCCTGCTCTTACCTCTGTTGTTATAGAATTAATTCTTTGATTGTAGAGAAAGTGAACTAGTACTGGACATCTAGCAGGTTGGGAGTTCTTTCCCCTTATCATCCTGACCCCCTGTTAGGTTTGTGTCTGCATGTCCCCCAAAGCCTCATGCAGTCACGGGGCAGCTGAATCCAGAGTCTGGGATTGATTAGAGATGCAGTGCTGGGATTAAGGGTGTGAGTGCTGCACCCTTAATCCCAGGCGGGCTGGGATACAATGTAAAGCACAGAAAGTCTTCTAGGTCAGGCAGCCTGCATGCAATGCAAAGCACAGAAAGTCTTGTCTCTCTCTCTTCTCTCATTGCTTTTGCTGTCTTCCACCACCATGCACTGCTGTCCTCTGCCATGCCACCCTTCCCTGGAGCCAGCTGATTATGGACTGAAACCTCTATACACTGTGAGCTAAATAAATCTTTCCTCCCTTAACTTGGGGCGTCAGGTATTTTGTCTCAGCAGTGAGAGAAAAGTAACTAAGACACCCCTCCAAGGACAAAGATCAGTGGACAGGCAGGGACACAGGTAAGGATCAGAAAAGAGACTGTGTGCCTACCGCTTCCCAGAGCCTGGCACAGGCTCAAGGCTGGCTGGCTCTTGGGGGCAGGGGTGTGGTTTCTTTGAGAAATCGAACGGGCCACACTCTCTGCAGTCACCGCCTGGCACTGCTCCTGACATCTATTCGGTCCCCGGCTGGGGTCTCCTCCGTGAGTCCCACTGACCCTCCAGGTAGGCCTGACAGCCAAGTCCTTTCCAGGTGTCTGTCTCCATCTACAGCCCCAGGCCCGCAATCTCTGTGCAAACCTCCCCGCTCGCCTCTGGCGCTGTGCGGCTCTCCTCTGCGTCCACCCACCCTAGGGGAACGATTCTGCCGAGGTGTGCACTTTAGAAGAGGGGACACAGCCTGCGCCTGCCACCTGCAGCCCTTCACAGAGCAGGGACTGCCGGGGACAGGAAGGCAAGGGTGACGGCACCAGAGTCTGTTCATTTTCGTGCCTCTGTCTATAAATGTTACAGGTAAGTGGAGGAGGGGGAAAGGGACTGAGATGTCCCCAGCAAACGGTAAGATTCGGAAGTGGGTATATTCCCAGGAAAGCCTGTTCTCTCTGGGGACACCAAGGAGAGGAGAGGCTGCCGTGAAGCTGAGCTGGGGACACAGGCGAGGCCAGTGGGACACGCTGCCCAGAGCATGGGGCACGTCAGCAAGGATGGCTCTCATCCAGGAGAGCAGGGAGCCCCGTGGGGGCCAAGCAGACAGGCAGTGTGAGGACTGGCATTTTAGAGAGGCCTTCCGGGGGCTCTACAGCTGGGGGCAGATGGAAGGGCCCAAGAGTAGGCCCGGAGGAAGGGTTGGGGTACTGATGTCATGGTGCGAGATGAGAATGCCGTGCAGCCAGGGCCAGGGCGAGGCCTCTGGAGCTCTAGTGAGGACGTTGTTAATACACACAGTGTATTTGGAGATCAGGCTCCACAGCCGAGGCTCCCAGAGCCTGGGTAACTTATCACAGCTTCAAGTTTAAGTCCCCAGTGAATTATAGGGGCCAGGGATATAGCCCAGTGGCATAGCGCTTGCATGGTGTTATGGTTGATACATTGTGTCAACTTGGGGAGTCTAGAGGTTTGGCTAAGTGACTCAGCAGGAAGCCAGGGTGCTTACTTTGTATACACCCTGAGCCTGTGGAAGAGGAGGGCATGGAGATTATGTGAGAGCTACACGCCCCTTAGGTGGGGGTAGCCTGTTTACAAAGTAAGGCAGG
>NW_004955427.1:24763947-24772929 GCF_000276665.1 Chinchilla lanigera
CACATGGAGATTATGTGAGAGCTACATGCCCCTTAGGTGGGGGTAGCCTGTTTATAATGTAAGACAGGTAAAAAAGCTGCTTGCTGCCATTTCTCCCTTTTGCTGTGGCTGTTTGCTGTTTGGCTGCCGTTTCCCACTTTGCTCTTGTTGCTTTGCTACCTTCTGCCTCGGAGCCAGCCAAGTGTGAACTGAAACCTCCACAAACTGTAAGCTAAATAAACCTTTCCTTCCTTACTTTTGGGCATTGGGTATTTTGTCTCAGCACCGAGAGAAAAGTAACCAAGACACATGACAAGCGTGTAGTCCAGAGTTCGATTTCCAGTGCCCACCACCCAAAAAAACTCAGTGAATTACTGTGTTTTCCTACGTGGAAAGTAAATTCCATAACAGCACTGCCTGTGTCTGCCCCAGGTTCCCTCCCTAAATTCTCTGCTCCTATCAGAGCCCAGCAGAGTCAGCTCCTGTCAGTATTCACTAATGAGCTGTCTCCCCGTCCCTGCATAACAAGCTACACAACTTTAAGTGGTTTAAAACGAGCCTCCAGTCCTGCACAGTGTCAGGCCGACTCTCTCACCGTGGTGTCAGCTGGGACAGCTGCACTTTAGACTGGCCCGATTTGCGCTGGCAAGCTGACTCCGGCATGTTGGAGGGGTATGGACGTCACATAGGAACATGTGTGACCATGTTCTTTGGGAAATACATCTATCTAATCTCACTTCATCCCCTCACACGCCTGCGTGATCAAACACTGCCACTTTGTGGTGGACCCAGTGTTTGAACTCAAGTTCTGTTTGGTACATTTTGCTCGAGGAGGAAGCGGTATCTGTTACATTCTCGAAACACTCCTCTCTCACCTGGAGAAGATAAAGCTTTGGAGTTTGGAGAGTGCACTAACAGTTATGATGGTAATCCACACACTTGTGTTGCCTGCTTCTTGAACTAAAATGTGGACTCTGAAGAGATTTCGTACATATATATATCTGTATAAAATATAACAGACACAGGGCTGGGGAGATAGCAGCACAGCCCCTGCCTGTGCAAGCATGACCTCCTGAGTTCGACTCCCAGTACCAGAATAACCCAGGCACATATGTTATCTCTATTGCTTGGCCCAGGGTGCTGCACATAGTAGCTGTCCAAAGAATTCTTGTAGAATAAAATAGAGGGACCGCCGGCTTGGTCCTGCACGATGGGGTGGTGCTGCCACCTGCTGGGCACTAGCGTGCATTGCAAGCCATTTCGAGCTCATTTCTCCTCTTTGTAGCTTTGCAGAGCTTAGCCCTCCACCTCCTGTTGCCCACTCCCACCTCAAGCTCTGTCTGAGCCCCGCTCTGTGCAGGTCTGGCCCTTGCTGTGCGCTCACCTCTCAGAGTAGCTTCTTCCCTCCACATCTTCCTTCACTGTCCGGTTTCCTCCCTACATCTGGCTGCTACCTTTCTGCTGCGATTCTCTCACTCTGCAGGGCCTGAGGCGTCACCACACACACACACACACACACACACACACACATGCACACGCACACACCCAGCCTCAGTTTCCATCTGAAAACAGCCCAGGCTTCTCCCAGTTCCCGATTCAACTTATGCAGCCCTCTGAAGACCACTGTGCCTGGGGGAGACCCTGGGACCTGCTGCTGCCTTGTCCAAAGTCAGCCTGTCACCTCCTGCTCAGGCAGACCGCTGTGGCCACCCTTAGATCCTGATGGCCATATCCCCACTCACCCACTACACAGTGGCCAAGGCCTGCTCCCTGCCTGCTCTGGGACCCGCAGTGCCGGGGAAACAGAAATGAAACCTCCTGACCTCTGGGACCCCCATCTCTGCACCCTTCCGCCCACCCTGTGCTCAGCCTGATTTCCCACCTTCTTGTCTGTATCAAGACTCTGCTCTAAGTGCCGTTCCTCACTATACCTGCCTGAGAGGCTGCTGCTGTGACTGGATGGTTTTATGTTCTCAGTTCTGGAGGTTGAAGTTCAAAACCAATGGGTAGCAAGGTCGGTTTCTGGGGCGGCCTCTCTCCCTGCCTTGCAGATAGCCAGCCACCCTCTTGCTGTGATCTCACATGGCCTTTCCTCTGAACACACACATCCCTGGCATCTCTTCTTATAAGGACACCAGTCCCCTCTGCTTAGGAGCCAGCCTTCCAACCTGGCTTCACCTTAGTTACCTCTAAAGGCCTCTCTCCAAATACAGTCATACTCCAAGGTAGGTACTGGGACTTCAGCACACACATTTGGGGAAATACAATTTAGTCCACAGTACCCACCACCTCTATCCTTCAAGGAGCTGACTGAGGAACCCTAGGTCACAGGATACATCTCGCATTAGAACACCTCGGGTGCCTCTAGCTGGAGTCTGTCTCCCTTGCTGAGCCCTCCAACACCACACTGGTACCTCTGTCCTCCAGGTCACTTTCCACTGCACTGTGAGCTCCTGGGGCAGGCCCCCAGGGGACAAGCTGGTGTGTCCTCAGAATCACCCAGCCCGGGGCCTGGCCCCCAGTGGGCATCAGCAAGGGTCAGTGTTACTATGGTGTATATGCAGATGTCCCCCTAGAGCCTCATGCGGTCACAAGGGGACTTTTAGAATTACAGGAGCTCAGAGCTGACACACTGTTGGGGGTGGAGCTTCATCTGAAGAGGTGGGTCGCTATGGGCATGACCAGAAGATTCTGTCTCCCTCCCAGCTCCTCCTTGGACTCTGCTTCCTGGCCACCATGAGGTGGGCAGCTTTTCTCCACTGTGTCCCTCTGCCTTGGAGCCAGCCAACTATAGACTGAAACATGAGCCAAAATAAATGTCTCCTCTGCTCCCTTAGGTTGTGGGTGTAAACCAGCTTGTCACAGCAGTGAGAAACAAAATCAAGACAGATAGAGGAGCAGGAGGGCGGAAAGGTCAAATGCAGGGCTCCTGACTCCAGAAGACATGGCCTACACTGCCAGCCACTCACACTCCTAGCCAGAAGTGCTCTGTGCCTCCTGTACTGGGTCCTTCGAACTGGCAACAGTTCTCTAACCCCAGGGGCTTGGGAGCACCAAGCTCCCAGCCTTCTGCTCCCACCCCGACAAAGCTAGTACAACTTCAAGATTACCATGTCCTTAGACCAGTGCAGGTGTGTCTCCTCCCCATCATCTCTCTCATCACAAAGTATCCAGGGGGCTAGAAGGGTACCAGTCACCCTGATCTAGGGGCTAGGAAACCTGAGCTCTATCCTTGCTGTGTCTGTTACCACTATGTCACTTTAACATGTCACCGTAGCTTCTCTGAGCCTCAGTTTCCCAGCCTGTAAAGTAAACACACAAAGACTTTCCTCACAGGGCTTCTGTGAGACTGCCCGAGATCAGACATGGATAGCAGAAGCTCAGAGAATCAGGACTGGGTGTTAATCAAAAAGGAATTAAAGCCAGGTGTGGTGGCACACACTTGTGATCCCAGAACTTGGGAAGCAGAGGCAGGAAGATCACCACAAGTTCAAGGCCAGCCTGGACTACATAGTGAGACCCTGTCTCCAAAAAATCAGACTTTAAAAAAAGGGAATGGAACACTGGCAGATCTGGGAAAGGTGTTTGAAAGCAAATAATTATATTAATATTGTTTGGTTCCCTTTTGCTGTGGACCATAGCTAAATTATGTTTCTTTGCTTGATCTCAGTTTCTTCAATTGTAATTAAGCACTTTATCCTTTTTGCTCTGGTTGTTTTTGGTATCTTCTGCAACCATGAACAGTTGCTCCTTTGCCATGTGCCACTCTGCCTTGAAGCCAACAGATTATGGACTGAAATCTCCACAAAGTGCGAGCTAAATAAACCTTTCCTCCTTTAACTTGATTATCAGGTATTTTGTCTCAGCAATGAGAAAAGTAACTTAAGACTGAATTTTGTACCAGAGAAATGGGGTCATTGCTATGACTATACTTACCATGTGGTTCAGGAGCCTTTGGGAGTGGCTTAGGGGAAGAGTTTGGAAAGGTTTGAAAATCCTAGCTGAAAAAGTAGAGCAGGAACACCTTAGGCTGTTCAGTGTGGGAGATCTGGTCAGAGCTCAGAAGACCAGAAGGCTGATAGAAATCCTACCAGCAAAGACCAGACTCAGGAGGTTTCTGCTGGAAAAGAAGGACTGCATTGGCTACTGGACTCCAGATGACGTGTGTT
This sequence comes from Chinchilla lanigera, assembly GCF_000276665.1. Classification (NCBI taxonomy): domain Eukaryota; kingdom Metazoa; phylum Chordata; class Mammalia; order Rodentia; family Chinchillidae; genus Chinchilla; species Chinchilla lanigera. The sequence continues at coordinate 24,768,096 of NW_004955427.1, forward strand.
ATGGCTTGGCAGAAAGTTTGTCTGCATTTTGCTTGTGACCAAAGACACTGCCTGAGACTGAGATTAAGGGTGACAGACTAATTAACCTGGCAAAAGAAATTTCAAGGCACTTGAATGTTGAAGCAGTGGCATGGTTACTGTTAGAGGGTTTTAGTCAGATTTATGTTGAGAATCAAGAGCAAAGAGCTCAGTAGAATTATTTACAACACTGAGTGTTTGGCCAGAAAGGAAGCTCCAGTGAAGCTGTGAACTGCAAAGACAGAGCAGAGAAAATCTTGATTGCTGAAAAGAAACAGGATTAAAGACTGCCTGAGGGCATCATAAGAAGCAGCCAGACTCCACCCTTTGCAACCTCAAAATTGCAAAAGTGAAAGACTTTACTTTAAGAAGAAAGCCAAAGAGCACCATGCTCCAGAATGGTGGTGGCTGAGAGAATTTGTTCCTCAGAATTGGATTCAGAGCGCTTAGCAATCCAGGAACTCAATCTTTACAGCCAAGAGAGAGGGAACCCTGGCTACTGCTCCAGCTGGCAGCAGACCTTGGCATCATCCATGTGGCACTGGCTTTAGGCTCATTCAGAATGGAAGAGCTGTGGGGTTAGGAAGGCTTCCACCCCAATTTCAGAAGGCCTGCAAGCCCAGGCAGTGTACCCCTGAGAGAGCAGTGTGTGAAGCTGTGAGGGTAAAGCCAAAGGTTCAGTGGTGACCCCAGAAGTTTAGAGAAGCCAGGAATATGGATCATCTGAGGAAAACTGCAAGGAAGGAGTAGAGTGGTCCAAACAGAGAAGCCATCAGAGCTACAACCACTGAAAGTCCAGAAGGGTGGAGCCACCCAAGCCCTTTTGAGTTCACATTTTGCCACAGATTGCCTCAGATGCCGCACATGGAACTACAGGACTTAATGTTTGCCCTGCTGGATTTTGGACTTGCTTCGGTCCCATTCCTTTGTATCTCCCTGTTTGTAACTTTTAGAATAGAACTATCTATATTGGGCCATTGAATGTTGGAAGTGTTTAACTTTCTTTTCATTTGTACAGGGACTTATAGATAAAAGTTTGCCTTAAATCTCAGAGGAGACTTGGGACTTAGACTTTTCAGCAATGCTGAAACTATTAGGACTGTGACAGTGCTTAGAGATAGACCAAATGCCTTTTGCATGAAGGAATGTACGTGACTCTGTGGGAGGCCAGGGATGGAATGTTGTGGTTTGTGTCTGAATGTTCCCTCAAAGCCTCATGTACTTTTACTTGGGGTGTTTTCAGAGGCAGCTGAATCTACAGCTTGTTATTGATTTGTAGTGCAGTGCCAGGATTAAGGGTGCTGGGATTAAGACTGGGTGATTGCTGGCTCTGTACACTGATTGGGCTGGCACTGCCTTAACCCCAGCAGTCTGGGTAAAATAAAAGGGGCATAAACGGGCTTGTTTCCTCTTTTTGCACTTGTTGCTTTTGGTATCTTCCGCCACCATGAACAGTTGACCCTCTGCCTTAGAGCCAGCTGATTACGGACTGAAACCTCCACAAACTGTGAGCTAAATAAATCTTTCCTTCCTTAAAAAAAGAAGAAGAAGAAGAAGAAAGAGAAGGAAAAGAAGAACTTTAGACCTGGAGAGGCCTTCAAAGGTCATTGACTGTTACTTTTAACACATTTCAGAGAGGGAAAAAGTGAAGCACAGAAAGGGGAGTTGTCAGGGCGGAGCTGGACCAGGACCAAGGCCCCTTTGCTCCTGGGCCTAGCGCTTGTCTGCCCCGCTCAGAGAGCAAAACCACAGCCACAGTTGCATGAGCCCCTTCCTGTCCCAAATGCCTTCTCAGAGTTCTCCTGAGTCTGTGCTCTCCAATAAAGTCACCACAAGCCATATGCAACTACTGAGCCCTTGAAAGGTGACAAATGTAAAAAACAAAATTATTTACCATCGATCCCCTCAAAAACTCATACTCAATTCAGTTACTGTAAAAGTGGTAAATGTATTTGGGCCACCTGGGCATCAACTTCCTCAACGGTAGCTTTTATTAAATACAAATCCAGTGTTTCTGATGAAAATATACTGTCTGAATGGAGATGTATGGTTAATGTTAAATACTCCCCAGAGTTTGAAGATTCAATTCAAAATATCTCATAATAACTTTGATCTTGATTCATGGATGAATGGCAAGATTTTGGGAATTTGGGTGCACTGTAGATTGGATCTTAAATTTCCCCCAAAGGTTTCGTTCCTGAGGTGGCACAGTTGGAGGTAATGGAGCTCTCACAAAGCCATTAGGTCATGGAGGGGGAATTGCCCCAGAGTCTGTGCACCCTGACTCAGGATCTAAGTCACTTTGCTCTGCCGCATGCTATGCCATGATGTGTAAAGTACCTGGAGTCATTATTTATAAAGAGAAAAGGTTTGTCATGGCTCACAGTTCACCACAGACTCAAAACAATGGGGTTGGACTGGGGATTTAGCTCAGCGGCACAGCACCTGCCTGGCAAGTGCAAGGTCGTGAGTTCGATTCCTACTACCCGGGGAGGGGGGGGGGAATTGATCATGGCCTGGAAATGCCACAACTGTGTGTCACAATAAACTTTTTCTTTTCCTAAATAAGTATCCAGGTACTTATTAGAGTTTAGAAAACTGAAAAATACAGGGCCAACTAAAATCTTATTAAAATTTATTTCATCTCTTCCTTTTCACTTTTTTAAAAGTGACCACTAAAATATTTTAAATAATGGCTACTGGAATTATTTGGTTCTCATTATTTATATGGCTCACATCATTTTTCTACTGAGCAGCGCCACTCTAAGCCTTCAAAGCAACTCCATGATGCAGTATTATCACTGTGCTCATCTCACAGATGGAGGACCGCAAGTGATGCTGCCTGGATTGCTACTATCCCTCACTTCCGTGGACAGTCCCTGTAAAAGATGGCTTCCTGCCTCGAACACTTGCATCCATTTACGTAGGGGGCAGGCAGAAAGTACAACAGAGTTAGCATTTCCAAGAACAACACCTGTCCTACAGAGGTGAAGATTAGAGAGTAGGTACTCACATTCTGTGCCCCAGTGGGAAAGTTTCCCACTGAGATTCAACCACAGGACCAGCGCCAAGGGGGATTTGTCCCTGGATACAAAGATGGCTTAAAATACAAAAATCAATTAATGTGACATATCACAGTAACCTAATAAAGGATAAAATCACATGACCATTTCACAGATGACACAGTCAACACTGTTTCATGACGGAGACTCTCGGTGAGCTGGGAACAGGAAGAGAGTGCAGCAGCATAATACAGGCCAGGTGTGAAGAGTCACCTGCTCACATCATAATGAACGTTTTTAAAAACCTGAAAACCTCTGAAATCAGGCACAAGGCAAAGATACCCAAGGGCACCACTTCTATGCTGCACAGAAAGTCAAATCCAGAGCAGTTAGGCAAGAAAAAGAAGTAAAATCATAGACATAGCCTCTAAATCATAGACATAAAATGGTCCTTGTTGCGGAGAAAATATAATTCCTTAAAAGTGTGCCTGAGGGGCTGAGGGCTTAGCTCAGACTGTGGAGTGCTTGCCCAGCATGCATGAGGCCCTTGATTCAACTCCCAGTACCACCACCAAAAAAAAAAAAAAAAAAGTGTGCTTCAATTTATGGGACTTGTCTTATGTGCTGTATGTTTTCTGCCACATTGACCTGGCTGTTAATCTATATGTATGATAATTGACTTTATAAGGACTTCTAAATAAATGAATCTGATGCTGACAAAAAAGGGGGTAGCAGGGAGGAGGGAAAAAAACTGAGATGTGTTATGTGCACATACCAACTCCCACAATGCATGTAGTCAGTACGTATTGCAAAAATGCACTAATAAAAATAAAAATTTCTAAAAACAAAAAAATATAACTCTTACCTCTGGGAAACCCTAAAGAGTCCATTTTTAAAAAGCTGTTATAACTAATAAATGATTTGGTAAAGTTATGGTATGTAAAATCAACACAACAGTCAGGCGCAAATTATTGTGGATCAGTTAAAAATAAAAATAAGTTTTTAAAAATCGGTTGTGTTTCTCCACACTAACCCAGAACTGTCTGAGAAGGAATTAGGAGCTGGTGCTCCAGCTGCTCAGCGAAACTCCTTCCCCTGGCTCGCTCCCCAACTCCCTCACTATTTCTGGGATCTTCTCCCAGTTAAGTTGCTCGCATTCAAATGCCAGTCTCAGATTCCGCTCTTGCAAGATTACAAACAAATGCAGTAAGGTACAGAGGGCCGAAAGACTCTCTGAAGTCAATAAATAGTCACAGCCAAGGGCTGGAGATTTAGCTCAGTGGCACAGCGCCTGCCTGGCAAGCACAAGGTCATGAGTTCGATTCCTGGTACCGGAAAAAAACTGGAAAAAAAAAAAAAAGTCACAGCCAACTGGCAATTTGATCCCATCCTGACACCAGACCTAACTCTCTCACAACCACCCTCCACTGCCTCTCGGACAGGACTTATAACACTGCTGGCCACCATGGTAGGAGGCTGGGCATGCTCCCTCTCATCTGCCCATCCCAGAGTAAGCCCACATCGAAAATCCCTTCTCTGTATTCAGATGGTTCTGATATCAAGAGGCCACGCATACCCAGCCCATATGCCTGGAACAGACCTAGCATGGCCTGGCCAAGCTGTCCTCTATCACTGTGTCTGCCTGTCAGCCAGAAAGAAGCCGAAACTGACAGCCAGAGCTGTGGAGGACACTCAGCTTTGGACCAAGGGGTCACACTGGCACTGGGCACTTGGAGGGGCTGAGGTCCAGGGGAAGCTTGAGCTTATTCATTTGTGGAGCTTGCCAAGCACTGTTTCAAATACACACCATGGAC
>NW_004955427.1:24774399-24791845 GCF_000276665.1 Chinchilla lanigera
AAAAAAAATTTAAAAAAAATACACACCATGTACCTATATTTGCACTGCATTTATATCTATACCTAATTCTACAGCTACCTCTATATACATACATAATACACACATGTATGTATACATACATATGTATGTATGTGTGTTAAGGAGCTAAGAAATTTGCCAGTGTCACACAGGTGGTAAATGTCACATGTAGAATTCAAACCCAGGCACCCTGGCTCCTAATCATTCCTGGAACTGCTGCCAGCTGCAAACTCCGAGTTCCTTCTTAAGTGCAGGGTGGCTCAGGCATGAAGCTGCACCCAATCCCAACCTGCTGGATCTCCCCCAGGGGGAGGAGCCGGCAGGGTGAGGCCTGAGCCTGCAGTGGGAGGGACTGTGATAGCAGGAGGTAGGGCATGGCTAAACTGGTGGGAGCAGTGGGGGGTCCTGTCAGTTTCAAGATCCCCAGGCTGTGCCAGGTGATTCTCAGGACACCATGTAGAACTTCTTGAAGGCTCTCACGAGATGTAGATGACATAAAGGTAACCAGACCACCAGAAATCCGCTGTCCAGACTCCGCATGTTACCTACCTTGGGTCTCCTAGATGCAGGGTGTACTTTTATTTTTGCTTTTATCCTCTCTTTTGTCCTCTTATCCCTTCACCCCTCATCTTTCTTGTTTTTTGTTTGTTTTTAGTTTGGGTGTTTTTGGTTTTTTGAAACTGGGTCTCTCCATGTAGCCCAGGGTAGCCTCAAATTCAAGGCAATCCTCCTGCTTCAGCCCCCCGAGAGCTGGGATTACGTGGGTGGGCCCCTACACCCAGCAATCCCTCACCTTTGAAACAAACATTTGATGGCTGGGGATTTAGCTCAGCGGCATAGCGCCTGCCTGGCAAGCACAAGGTCACGAATTCAGTTCCTGGTACTGGAAAAAAAACAAAAAAATTTTAAAAATTAAAAAATAAAAAAATGAAACAAACACTTGGCACCAGTTTTGGCTTGTCTTGTCCAATTCTTTGTTCAAGACAAGAAGGACCTGGAATGCTTTATTTGGCAAATCATTTTTAAAGGAACTACCCCACAACAATTCCCCCCCCCTTGTACCACTTCCTCAACACCTCTCTCTTTGCCTTTTCACAAAGATCAATTAATCAGTTCAACCTCAGAGTATTGATTTATCCCCAGCCTCATTCCTTGGGAGGGCCTACGGCGGTAGATGCACAGATCTCTCTACCTTAAAGACAGCCGAACAGGATACCGGGCCTGAAGAATCCCTGTGCAGACACAGCCAATGCTGTCTCACAGGTGACATGGCCTGGCCTGATATGCAGACATAAATGAAACTTGAGTGATTTCTGGTAAGTGTCTGAATTAGAGCAGAACGGAGCTTAAACTCCACTAATCAGAAGCAGCCAATAAATTTGACAACTAGGAACTTTACAACAGGTTATAGCACAAATACAGTAACTGACTGTAGCCAGTCAGATGGGATTTGTTTGTTTGTTTGTTTGTTTTTCACCTGTTGGATGCTATAAAACCTTGTCCTTGCATCCCATTTCTGATTTGGAGCTGTATGATTTGCCAGCTGTCATCTATGCAAATAAACTCTGTAAACATTTATTCTACTTTGTCTTATTTTTTAACGTTACCGCAGAACTCCAATGATAACCCCCTGTTTGCTGCCTCAGCAGCTTCATAACTGACACCTTGCTAATGTGATGCTGTTAGATCATCACATACGGAGCAACCAACTGGTCCTGGCTTTCTTACAACTTTCCTAGCTTTACAAGTGAAAGTCCCTTGTTCTGGGAAACTCTTCAGAGACAGACAGCTGGGATGATTTGGTCATTCTCATTACACAGGCTGCAAGCCCTAAGGTCATTTTGCCAGCAACCTAGAGATTTGGCTTGGAACTTCCTATCAGCAAAGGCAAAAAGGGGTGCACCATACATAAAAGTTTTAGTGTCTGTAATAGCATTATCTTGTAGAAACTTCTATAGTGATGGAAATCTGTACTGTCCAATATAGTAGTTCCTAGCCACATGCCTCTACAGAACACCTAAAATGTGATGGTATATCAGAGGAACCAAATATTTCATTTGACTTCAATATATTTAAATTTAAATAGCCCCAACTGGTTCATGGCAACTGCATTGGACAGCACAACTGTATTAGATAAAAACAACAAGTTGCTTAGTCAGAAACTGTTAACATGGCTGGGTGTGGTGGCACATGCCTATAATCCCAGCACTCAGGAGGCTGAGGCAGGAGGATTGTTGTGAGTCCGAGGCCAGCCTGAACTGCATAGCAAGACCCTATCTCAAAAACACACACACAAAAAAAAAAAAAAGAAAGAAAGAAAGAAAGAAAAAGAAACTATTAATATCAAGGCCTGAATTTCTCCCAGGAGAAATTCACCATACTTGAGGTGAATATAAGAGTGTGTTTGCCTGGGCACTTGTCCTTTCTTATATATATGAAAGCAAGGACTTCTATAGCAGTGCCACATGTTAAATATCCTCAAGAACCCTTTTCACAGGTTTATGCACTCAGTTCTCGGAGGTACCCTAGAAGGTGCGCACTTTCAGTATCCGCAGGGAGAAGGCCCCTCCTGGCCCTGAGAGAAACCTGCTCCTTCCCTGGCCCCAAAGGAGGGCACATCTCCAGCCCTTCCTGGGAGCAGCTAGAGCTCAGGGAGCTGGCATGGGGTAGAAAAGAGCAGGGAGGAAGGAAGACGACAGGGGCTCCAGAGGCCCCTGCTGCCACCCCAAGGCTGACAGGGCCCCACTCCATGGAAAAAGTGAGTAATGTATGGCGTCAGCCCCTGGCACTAGAGGGCATCTGGGCCGTCAGAAGGAAGACTGTCTGCAAGGTCACAGAGTGTCCCTGTGCCCCTTAGACATGGAGCCCAGCCCCAGCCCAGATAATAGCCCCTTTCGTATCTGCTGTGGGTACCCCCTGACTTCCCGCCACGCCGGCCTGAGAGCCTGCATCTCTGCAGCCCACCAGGTCCCTCGGGCTCTTCCAAGCAGTAGAAGAGGAAGCAAATGTGATCCCCTACCCCACCGCCACCGCCACCCTCGTCTGTGACTGGGCAGCTGATGACTCCAGGGTCAGAAATATCCCCACAGTCAGCTCCTGCACGCCACCTTCCCCTCCCCTCCATTCCCAGAGAGTCTAGGCCCTGAGTCACAGGGAAGAGTCCAGAAGCAGACAAGGACCTAGATGACAGTGTGGAAATGGCGGTGCCCTCAGGAAAGAGCTGGGGCAGCCATTCAGAAGTTCTCCAAATCTCCTTCTCTCTGGAATGGAGAGAGAGGGCAGCCAGGGGCCAGAGAGCTGGGCCTCACTCTCAGAGGTGTCCTGGCTGGGAACAGAGTGGCCAGCCCCGCCCTGGGACCCCCGAGCTCCCAGCATGCTGATGTACAAATGGCATCCACATTCAGAAACCAGCCTAGCCTCGAGAATAAGGGGCTCACAGGATTAGGGGCAGGGCCATCCAGGGGCATGGCAAATGCTCTCCTTATTCATTCCCCAAAATAGCCTGGTCACCCCCGCTCCAGGCACAGCTGAGTCACTGACCCCAACTCTCGAGAAGATTTTGGATGAATGAAGTTCTGCTCTCCTTCCCAGCCCCTCCCCAGCCCAGAGGACATGACTGATGCCTCAGGATGGAAGAGAGACTTCCACAAGCCCTAAAAATAACAGAACCACTTAATGCTCTGAACATAGCCGCCCTGCCCACCCCCACACTGCCCCCCCCCAGCAAGATAAAGGCAGCTGCTGGGCTGGCAGAGCACAGACCCGGAGCCAGGGCAGTGAGAAGCTGCCTGACCAACTCCGAACGAGAAAGTCCAGCGGGACGATAGACCCCTGACTGTACCTGCTACAGACCCACTGGGCCCGGAGCACCCCACTGGGCCAGCGAGACGCTAGGTGAGTAACCTGCCCTACCTCCCATGGTGTGGTAGCTCTCAGTCCTGGGCCCTCTGGCCCTCCAGGATGGGCGTATCGGGTGGCACTGAGGGAAAAGGAGGCCAAGGGGCACATGGGCAAGGGGGTGGGGAGAGCTGGAGTCCATGAGGAAGGCTCGAGAGTTCTCATCACCCCGCAGGAGCTCTCAGAGCAGCGGCCACAGGCCTAGACCAGCCAAAAGTATGGGCTTTTCCCAGTCAGGATAATCCAGAAGGTTTTCAGGAGGTGCTGGAGATTCAATTTTTAAAATCCAGGTGTGAAGCACCTCAGGCTTTAAGACTTCCTCCCAGGGAAGCCCAGGGACTGGAGGGAAGAGGACAGAGAGGGCCGGGAGGAGTGGGGGTTGAAGACAGTAGTGGACCAGAGCACAGCCTAGGAAAGGCCCCTCGCCCAGCTGTTGTGGGCAGGTCTTGGCGTGTCCTGTCCAGGGATCACTGCCGGTGCTGCCCTGGGCCCAGCTCCCTGCTCATGGTGGCCTAGAACCTGGGCAGGATGACTGTGCCCCGGCCACCTCTTGCCCTGTGGGGAAGCCCTCAGGCCAGATCTGAGTCCCCGAGGTGAAGATAATGGAGGTGGCCAGGCTGAAGAAGAGCCCTGGATGAAGGCAGGCATCCTGAGAGGCCATGATCTGGTTCAGTCTGGTTCCAGTTCTGAATTCTGCCCTCACTCCAGCTCTGCCCCAGGCCTCCGACTAGGGGAGGGTGGAGGAGGAGGGCCAGAGTCAGGAAACCCACTGCAGGCTTTGCTCTCGCCTTGCTGGGACTCCCTGGGTGGGTGGCTCTTCAGTTCCCCACTCTGTGACCTCCAAGAGTGCGTGGTCTGGTATCTCTGGACTCTGTGATTCTAATGGCCTATGACCCTAGCAGCGTTTCTGGAGGTTGCTGGGAGCAGGGGGCCGGGTAGAGTTGGTGGCCTGAACATAATTCTGCCCTGGCTGCCATCAGAGCTCCGGAATTAAGGGAAACCGCCCAGACTGTCCAAGAGATTTGACTGTAGGCTTCAGCACTTACACTCCTCAGGGCTCTGCGACCCATAGTAGACAGGCCAGGAACCCCCAGGTCAGCTTCCTCCCTCCTTCTGAGCAAGAACCCTGTTCCCCACTGCTTCTGGTGTCCCTGCCCCTACCCCCAACCACTAGCCCCTTTGGCCAGGGGAGGGCTCCAGGTGCCAGTGCCCAACTGGCCCGCAGGACACGAGTCGGGCCACACAGGAAGCAGGAGACGGGGTCCTCCAAGAGCCAAGGGTAGTGAAGGAGATGACATGGGACACAGCCACCAGGATATCCCTGGCTGAGACTGAACCTCCCTCTGAGGGCACGGCTGCTATTCTGGGGCCAGGAGCTCAGCTATATTTAGTCCCAAGCGTGGTGAGGAGCTGCGGGTCAGGGGCAGCAGGAGGAGTCCGTGCTTTTCATTCTTTCCCTACTGGGCTCTGGGGACTGTCACAACACCTGTCACAAGACAGATAAGACACAGATGAGACAGAAGTCAGAGAAGAGCTTGGGGTACAAGAGGCCATTGAGGGGTGAAGGCCGACCTGGGGAGAGGCCCACTTTGTGGAAGGCTACAGACATAAGGAGCGGGGAAGAGGAGCCAGGAGCCAGCTCATGGCTTCAGGGACAGGTCTCAGCGTGAGGTCCTACACCTCATATTTAATCATAAAAGTTTGGGCTAAAAGACCCTTAAGATCCACCCAGTTCATGCGCTGGGGATGTGGCTCAATGGTAGAGCTCGTGCCTTGCATGCACAAAGCCCTGAGTTTGATCCCCAGGAGCACATATATTAAATAATAATAATAATAATAATAATAATAATTAATAAATAAATGTTTTTTTAAAAAAAAGATCCACCCAGTTCAGACCTTCTAAGTCCTAGGTACAGCACAGAAAACCTGGACCTGGCATTGAGAATCTGGCTCTGCCTAACCATGGGATATTTGGTGAGCAGTTTCCCTCCCTGATCCTTGATTGCTTCCTCTATCACACAGGCTACTGACCCCTGCCATATCTCTCTGGGCTTGGGAAAGTCTGGAGTGAGCTGAGGGCAGGAATATAAAGGTTTGGTGGGTTTCTGGCCAAACTACCAAATGCTCCCTCTGGTTCTCTGGAGAGGATTTTTTTTTGTTTTGTTTTGTTTTGGTTTTTTTTTTTGGTTTTTCTCCGGTACCGGGAACCGAACTCACGACCTTGCGCTTGCCAGGCAGGCGCTTTTGCCGCTGAGCTAAATCCCCAGCCCCATCTGGAGAGGATTTTACCTCCATGCAAAATCAACACTCAGTAGTTTAGGGACTAAGAACCCCTCAACCAGGATTTCCACAGGCCCCTCACCTGGGGGTTTGATTTTTTTTTGGGGGTGGGGTACCGGGAGTTGAACTCAGGACCTTGTACTTGCCAGGCAGGCATTGTGCCACTGAGCTACCTCCCCAGTCCTGGGGATCTGATTTTCACCAGGGAAAAGTGATTTTGGCAAAGAAAGGCAAGGACAAAACATGTACGGTTTTCCCACTGGACATTGGGCATCCCTTGTGGGGCTGAAGGAAAGAGTCTCAAAGTCAGTGGTGTCCACCCCTGCTCCCTAGCAACCAAGGTAAAGCTGGGAAGTAGGAACTCATCTTGATGGGTGGGTGCACATATCCCAAGTTTAAGACCTGTCATCCACCAGCAATGCAGGTGGCAAAGTGAGCCCCAAGCTAAGCTGACATAGAGAAGGGGGTTCTCTAAATAAATATCATCCAAAGCTCATCAACCCCTGGGCTTTGCTCCCTGCCATTTGTCCCAGCAACTGGCTCCGCCCCACCAGAGGACCTCAATGCCATCTTCATCTCTGCCCCTTTCCCTCAGAAGGATGGCCGAAACCCAGACGCAGGTGGCCCCCACACCAATCATCCCAATGGCAACTACAGAGGACCTGTCCCTCCCTCCACCTTCATCCTTGGAGAATCTGCCACCACCGCCACCCAAAGAATCCTTCTCCAAGTTCCACCAGCAGCGGCAAGCTAGCGAGCTCCGCCGCCTCTACAGGCACATCCACCCAGAGCTCCGCAAGAACCTGGCTGAGGCTGTGGCCGAGGACCTGGCTGAGGTCCTGGGTTCCGAGGAGCCCACAGAGGGTGATGTCCAGTGCATGCGCTGGATCTTTGAGAACTGGCAGCTGGATGCCATTGGTGACCGTGAGCAGCCAGCTGCCAAAAAGCCTGTCCTAGGCGGCGATGTCCAGGCCACCTCCCGCAAGTTTGAGGAAGGCTCCTTTGCCAACAGCGTAGACCCCCAGCCAACAGGACCCCGGCCAGCTGGAGGTGATGTTCGTGCTGCCCGCTGGCTGTTTGAGACAAAGCCACTGGATGAGCTGACAGGACAAACAGAAGCAACTGAGGCTCCAACAAGGGAGCCTGCAGCCAGTGGAGATGTGCAAGGAACCAGGTTGCTCTTTGAGACTAGGCCACTGGACCGCCTGGGCTCCCGCCCCTCCATGCAGGAGCAGAGCCCCCTGGAACTGCGCTCAGAGATCCAGGAGCTGAAAGGCGATGTGAAGAAGACAGTGAAGCTGTTCCAAACTGAGCCCCTGTGTGCCATCCAGGATGCAGAGGGCGCCATCCACGAGGTCAAGGCCGCCTGCCGGGAAGAGATCCAAAGCAACGCGGTGAGGTCAGGGCGCTGGCTCTTTGAGACCCGCCCTCTGGATGCATTCAACCAGGACCCCAGTCAGGTGCGGGTGATCCGGGGGATCTCTTTGGAGGAGGGTGACCGGCCCGACGTCAGCGCCACACGTTGGATCTTTGAGACCCAGCCCCTGGATGCCATCCGCGAGATCCTGGTAGACGAGAAGGATTTCCAGCCGTCCCCAGACCTTGTCCCTCCCGGACCAGATGTTCAACAGCAGCGGCATCTGTTTGAGACCCGAGCCCTGGACACTTTGAAGGGAGAGGAGGAGGCTGTGGCTGAGGCCCCGCCCAAGGAGGAGGTGGTCCCTGGCAACGTCCGCTCCACCCTGTGGCTGTTTGAGACCAAATCTCTGGACACTCTCAGAGACCAAGTCCAAGTGGGTCACTTGCAGCGGTTGGGCCACCAGGAAGGTGAAGGGCTCACATGTGACAGCTCATCAGCTCTACCTATCTCTCAGGGTGCTCCCCAGCGGGACGGGGTGAAGGGAGACGTGAAAACCTTCAAGAACCTTTTCGAGACCCTTCCCCTGGATAGTATCCAGCAGGGTGAGGCTTCGGCCTGTGGGAGTGTGGGCACAGCAGGAACCACTGTTTGCACTGGGCAGCCCCAGGTGGCAGGCTCCCCAGTGTACGCCATGCAGGACAGCAAAGGCCAGCTCCACGCCCTGACCTCAGTCAGTAGAGAGCAGGTTGTGGGAGGTGATGTGCAAGGCTACAGGTGGATGTTTGAGACTCAGCCCCTAGACCGTCTGGGTCGAAGCCCCAGTACCATTGATGTGGTTCAGGGTATCACTCGGCAGGAAGTGGTGGCTGGAGATGTTGGCACTGCTCGATGGCTCTTTGAGACCCAGCCCCTAGAGATGATCCACCAGCGGGAGCAGCAGGAACGACGAGAAGAAGGAAAGAGTCAAGAAGGCCCCCAGCCCGAGGCACCCTTAAAGGGTGATGTGCAGACCATCCGGTGGTTGTTTGAGACATACCCGATGAGCGAGCTATCAGAGAAGCAAGGCTCAGAGGTCACAGATCCCACAGTCAGGGCCCAGGCGCAGTCCTGCACCTGGATGTTCAAGCCCCAGCCTCTGGACCCAGTGGAGGACTCCAGGGAGAAGCGCTTGCAGGTCAGCCAGGTACAGGCTGGGGAAAGACAGACTGACGGACATGTCTTTGAGACTGAGCCTCTGCAGGCCATGGCCCGGTCCTGTGGAAGAGGGCCTGTGCGATACTGCAGCCGAGTGGAGATTCCTTCAGGGCAGGTGTCTCGGCAGAAGGAGGTTTTCCAGGCGCTGGAGGCCAGCAAGAGAGAAGAACAAGAGCAGGGCTCCAGGATAACCCCTGGGCCCATCCCCGCCGGCTCTGTGCACAAGTTCACTTGGCTCTTTGAGAACTGCCCCATTGGCTCCCTGGCAACTGAAAGCATCCGAGGGGGTGACCTGCAGGACGAGCAGCCTGGGAAGCTCTCTAGCAATGGGGTGCCAGAGAAGCAGGAGACTGCAGCAGAGGGGACACTTTGGACTCTGCATGCCACACCTGGGATCCTGCACCACGGGGGCATCCTCATGGAGGCTCGAGGGCCAGGGGAGCTCTGCCTCGCCAAGTATGTGCTCCCAGGACCAGGGCAGGGGCATCCCTATGTACAGAAGGAGGAGCTGGTGTTTGGTGAGCTTCCCAGGATTGTCCGCCAAGTTCTGCGCCGGCCAGATGTGGACCAGCAGGGTCTGCTGGTGCAGGAGGACCCAACTGGCCACCTCTGGCTCCACCCACTGAAGCTGCCAGCTCCAAGCAACAATGGGAGTATTGAAGACATGGATCCCAAGCTCCAGCAGCTGCTGGCTTGCGGCCTTGGGACCTCCATGGCAAGGACTGGGCTGGTGATGCAGGAGACAGAACAGGGTCTAGTCGCCCTGACTGCCTACTCCCTACGGCCCTGGCTACCCAGCAGGGTCCCAGAAAGGGGCAGTGTGCAGCTGGTGGCCAGCTGCATAGACAAAGGAGACCTGAGTGGCCTGCACAGTCTGCGCTGGGAGCCACCGACTGACCCAAGTCCAGGGCCAGCCACTGAGGGGACCCAGAAGCTTCTCCCAACTGAGAGCATCATCCATGTTCCCCCACTGGATCCCAGCTTGGGAGCAGGGCACCTGAGAGGCCCAGGAGCCACCTCCTGCCCACCTCAGGCCATGGCAAAGGCAATCCCTCTGGCTGGGCAGGCTGCAGCCCCAGCCCCTTTGCAGGATACCAAAAAGCAAGAGAACAGCAGTCACACTGGGCAGAAAGGGTCAGCAGCCTTGGGAAAGTCAGAAGGAGCCATGGCTGCCCCAGACTTCCAGGCAGCCTTGCAAAGTCTGCGAATGGCAACTGCTGAAGCCCAAAGCCTGCACCAGCAAGTTCTGAACAAGCACAAGCAGGGCTCCGCCCCTGCAGCCACAGCTATGTCCATCCAGGATGGCATGCAAGCACCAGCTCCTGCCATGGCAGCTACCCAGAGCAACAGCAGGCCTATGGCTGAAGGTGACTCCAGGATCCCAGCAGCCCCCAGAAAGGTCAGTGGGGAAGAGAAGGCACTACCCAGAGGGCTGCTCAGGGGGCGGGTGACAATTCAGGATGGCATCTACACTGCTCACCCTGTGAGGACCTCTGAACCTCCCAAGTGTGTCCAGCCTTCTGGGAAGGACCCCCAGCCAAGGGGCAGGGAGACTGCTCACTCAGCCCAGGCTCCCAGCCCACTCCTGGGCGGCCCAGCTAAGAGTCCTGCACCACAGCAGGAGGAGCCTGGGGGCTGCACACAGAGGGCTTGGGGGCCTCAGGGGAAAATGATGGCCCAAGACTGCCCAGGGGACCTCCAAGCTGCAGAGACTACCCTGAAGACCACCCCTTTGGCCTACTACACACTGCCCTCTGGGGCCCAAGCTGCAGGTGCCAACCTGCATTCCCATAATGCCTCTGTTCCTCCCCTTCCTGCTCTCCCAGCTGCTGTGACAGGACCTGACCTCCCAGCCCAAGGCCACCATGATGAGGACTCCATCCAAAAGGCCTCCAAGCCCAGACAGGAACCTTTTCTTCATACCCTTCACAGCAACCCTGCTGGCCAGAGAAATCCTGGGGGATCACAGACAGAGACCCCAAAACCAGAGCCCACTACGCCTCCAAGGAAGAAGCCTCCAGTGCCCCCCAAACCCGCAAACCTAAGTCAGCTCCACCCTCCTCAGAGGCCACCCAAGCCCTCAGTCCTGTCTCCCGGCTTCTCCTCAGAAGTGGGACAAGGAGAACACAAACCAGGTGAGATACCAGCAGCCAGCCCTTGGCCAGCCGAGACTCCCACTGCAGGAGGCCAGGGCTGTGTGCCTCTCGCTGGATGGGCCAGTGGACAGAGCCAGCCCAGACCCCAAAATGACCTCTGCACGGTGGCCCCCAAGCCCGCCCAGGCTCAGGCTGCTGGCAGTAATGCCCAGAGCCCTGAGCCCACCAAGCTCAGCACTCCGAACAGCAACTCCACCTTACCACAGTGGGGCCTCAGCTCACAGGGAGAGCAGCCCATGCAATGTTCCAAGCAGGGGGTCCCCAAGAGCCCCCAGATTCTTCAGGGAAGCCAGCAAGAGCTCCAGGGCCTTCTGAGCCAGGTACAAGCCCTGGAGAATGAGGCTGCAGGCAGTGTGGATGTGCGAGCACTGCAGAGGCTCTTTGAGGCTGTGCCCCAGGTAGGAAGGGCTGCCCCTCTGTCTCCTGCTGCCCCCCGCAGGCCTGAGGCCTCAGTGGAGCAGGTTTTTGGGGAGCTGACACGGGTCAGTACAGAGGTTTCCCAGCTGAAGGAACAGACCCTGGCCAGGCTCCTTGACATTGAAGAGGCTGTGCACAAAGCCCTCACCTCCATGTCTGGCCTCCAGCCCGAGGCTAACATCAGGAGCCATTCCCAGGAACACCAACAGGTTCACAGCGCCCACAAGGTCACTGTCTCGACCCGCGGTAGAGCCAGACCCAGTTGCTCTGGCCAGGAGATCAAAGATCCAACAGCTGTCAAGTGCCCAGCCAAGGCTGGATGCCATACTGAAGACCAGGTTCAAGACAAGATCAGAAATGACACAGAGGTCAGAGGTCAGGCAGCCTCAACTACCCCTCCCACCAGGAGGCAGGAGACATCAAGGGGAGACTCAGGTCTCCCTCAAGTCCTGCTTTCCAGTAGAGAGTCACCCTCTTCCCCAACTTTCATCTCTATCCAGTCGGGCACAAGGAAACTTCCAGAAGCTTCCAGCACTAAGGACAGCCCTGAAGTCTCAGTGAACAGCACACACCTAGCTCAGAATGTCAGCCAGGCCCTGCCCCACCAGGAAAGTGTTCAGAACAAAGCTGGGAAAAAGGAGGTGGCCACCAAGGGCGCTGGGCAGCCCAAGCCTGCCCTTGCCTCAGCCGAGCTTCTGCCCACAGGGTGGCAAGAAAACACCCCAGAGCTGCAGACCAGGCTGCGTGGTTCCCAGTGCTGTGGAGTTGTGAGAACTGTGACTGAACAGTACGAGGAGGTGGACCAGTTTGGGAACACAGTCCTCAGTTCCTGCACCACAGTCAGAGAGCAGGCAGAGCCACCCAAGGGCCCAGGTCCCAACCTTGAGTTCCACACCACCTCTTTACTGAGGCCATTCCTCCACAGGCCTGGCGGGCTCAGCAGCGGCCTAGCAGAAGCTGAGGCAGCATGGGTGCCCTGCAGCCACTTCCAGCCAGCTGCCCAGTGAGTCCTCATGGGGGTGCCTGCCTCAGGGCCCCCAGACCCTGGGTGCTTCCCTCCTTGCACGTCAAGGAAAGGACCAAGAAGAAAGGGCATCTTCTGAGGACTGCTGAGGGCTCTTTCTGCACAGTTCTTGCAAAAGGGGTGAGAAAGACCAAGAAGCAGCACACTGAGTAGTGCTGGCCTGGTACAGAGGGGATTCCTGGTTGCTTGTAGAACATATGGTATATACAGACACACAGGCCTGGCCCACGCCGACCCATGCCTGCACACGTGTGAACCCACAGAGCTGCCTCCCTCCAGCCTCTGCCTATATTTCTTGTATAATAGAGCCTGAATGCTGTCAGCCATCCTCTCTGTCAGCCCTAGAGAAGGGCAGAGCCACTGGCCACAGCATTGGTCTGTTCAGCATGGGTCTGTTCCGGATCGGTCTGTGTCCCACCACATTTCACCCAAAACAGGGTCGTTGAATAAACCCGAGTTTGAATCTCTACTCTGAGTGTCTGACTGTGTGCACATCTGTTCCAGGGTCTGTGTTCACACTGTGGAAAAAACAGCCACAGCCTCCAGATGCCCAGTTTTCCTAGCAACAGCAGGATTATGAGGCTCTGAAAAGCCACCCCTCTCCGCCAGAAGGCTCCGGAACTCCTCAGTTCTCCACACACACACACTGCTGCCCCTTCTACTTCTGGCCTTCCCTCCTGGATCTTCTTGGACATCATGGTGGTCTTACGATCCTGTCCCAAAGCAGGAGAGCAGCCCCATGCGGCCCAGCAAGATGGGAGGAGCTCACACCAGGACAGTCAGCATGCCCTGCATGGCTGGGCCACTGTGTGCTACACAGGGGCTCCTGGGAAGGAAGTGCTCAGGTTCTGAAAACAGGGATGATTTAGTGCACAGTTTCTCTCTCTCCCTCCCGTCCTCTCTCCTCTGTCTTCGCTTTCTCTCTTTTTTCAGTACTAGGGGCTATAGCCAGGGTCTTCTCCCAGCCCTTTTTTTGACACAGGGTCTCATTAAATTGCCAAGGTTGGGTTTTTGTTTTTTTTTTCCCAAGGTTGGGTTTAAACTTGTGATTCTCATGCCTCAGCCTCCCAGAGTTCTGGGATTATAGGTGTGCAACACCACAACAGGCTCTCACTTTTTTTTTTTTACCTCCCAAAACAGGTCTCACTATGTAATCCAGGCTGGCCTGAAACACTGTGTAGCCAAGGCTGGCCTCAAACTCATCTGCCTGCCTTAGTCTTCAGGAGGGCTGGAATTACAGGCATGCAGTACCACGCCCAGCTTCAGTCTGTCTTTCTAAAAGCACTGAGTACCTTCTGAAAGCCAGGCCTGCTCCATAGAGCCAAGGGTCCTGCTCTCAGGAAACTCAAAGACCAGAAAAATCAGATCAGAAGTAGAGTGATGAACCTGACTGGGCTGCCTTCCACTCTGGGAAGGAGTCCTAACATGCAGTGATGGGACAGTGGCAAGGATTTCCTTGGACAGGGCGCCACAGCAGAACCCTCATGAGGACAAAGTATTTCCTCAAGTGAAATCTGAATACAAGCATCTGGGGAGTGGAAGTTGGGGGCAGATGCTGGACAGAGAGAATAGAACTTATTCAGACCCAGAGACGGAGTAAGTTTAGCTCCTGGGTCTCCTGGAGACTCTTCCAGAGAAAGGGGCGTTAGTAGGCCAGGTTCCCCTCACAAGTTTCCTTGGGAATTTGCACACACTTTGCTCCATCTGAACAGGTAGGCAGGCTCCCACCCTACCACCCCACCCAGGACCTCGCCGGCACACCCGATCCACACCGGCCCCTCAGTGCCTGTTCAGCTGATAGGAGTGGGTTCCCCAGCAGCGCCACATCTGCTGCCCCTCTGGCTAACTGTGGTGGACAGGAAGCAATGCAGATGGCAAACCTGCCTGGTGGTATCCCATGGTGCTGAGCCCCTGACCCCAAGTCTCCCTAGCCTGTCTTCACGGAATCTCAGTTCCTTGCCGGGCCCAGCAGCTTAAAGCACCTTGTTCTCCTCAGTGTTCTTTTTTGTCAAATGGGCACAATTATAGCACCTATATATATTTGTGTGTGTGTGTTTCGTTTTTTTTTCCGGTACTGGGAATCGAACTCACGAACTTGCACTTGCCAAGCAGGCGCTGTGCCGCTGAGCTAAGTCCCCAACCCTATAGCACCTATAACTGTGTTGATTAAGTGAATTATTAAATATTTAAAATCTAGCCTCTGGAGTTCAAAGTCATTCGCTTTCAGTAGTGTCCTAAATCGTTTTTTGTTTTGTTTTTGGTACCGGGAATCGAACTCAGGACCTTGCGTTTGCCAGGTAGGCGCTTATGCCACTGAACTATATTCCCGGCCTTTAAATCGTTTTTAATGTATCTCCGTTCTCACCTGCAGAGGGGGTGCCTGACTAGCTCATCTTGGTATCCCTAGTGCTTATCAGGGGCGCCTTCACATACATCAAAAAATGAATGCCTACGTGAGAGAAATCAATGAGTGCATCTGTCGACTCATCCCACTGACGCTTATCAGCACTTTGTGCCAGGCTCCCTTCAGGGTGCTAAAAATAGAGATGAGCAAGGCAGAATTCATCCTTGACCTCATGGAACTTAGATTTAAAAAGCGAAGACAACACATCAGCAGATTAGATAAGTTTGCAGGAGAGAAATACTGTGAATACAAAACGTCGGCCCACGAAGGGAGGGTTGGCAGTTACTCCAGCTTGAGCGGTCTTGGACTGCGGCTTTGCGGAGGTGACTTGAGGGGCCCGAGAGCCAGGCCTACTGGCTGAAGGTGGTGGCTCGGCAGGAAGAGAGCGGAGAGGCAGGTGTGTGGGCGTGGTGCTCACGGAGCACAGGAGGAGGGCAGCGGCTGCCGCGCAGCCTCGCCCAGGCTCCCGCACACCTGTCGCCGCACCTGCGGCCCAGACCGAGGCCCCACCCACTCCCACGCCCGGATGGGGCGGGGCTGAACGTGCCGGCAGGAGGCGGAGCGCGCAGCGCCCAGGCCCGCCCCCGGCGCCCGCGGGGCTTGTTCCCTCCGGCCGTCGCCAAGGTGACGGTGACGTCGTGGGGCCGCCGGGTTCGGAACGTTCCGCAGGCGGCGGTGGTTGCCGGGAAACACTGGGTAGGCGCGCTGCCAGGGACTGGTTCCGGGCTCAGCCGGGACGCGCCGTCCTGGTCGCCCTGGCCCGGAGCCTCCCTCCCGGTCCCAGGCGGATGCCGACCGCTCGTCTCCTCGCGCTCTTCTCGGCTCCGCCTGGGACCGACCTCCTGGGCAGGCCCTACTCCTGCCTTGGTATACAGTCAGTGCCTCTGCTTCTGGAACCATTGCATCGGTCCCGATCCTCTCTGCCATCACCCTGCTTCGGGCCACCATCCATCTCCCCCTTCCTGGGGGACGAGGCTCTGTCTTAGCCTCGCAGGTGGTCCTCTCCCCTTTGCCCTGTCTGTCCCTATAATGGGTCCTCCACCAGGCAGCCAGAACTCTAGTCCAGAGTGCACAGATCAAGCCCCTCCAGCACAACATTCCCCGGGCTTCCGGTTCACTCAGCCTGAAACTAAACTCCCAGTGGCTCAGCTGTCAGCACTTCCTGCCCAACTCACGCGCTCACTCCTCACCTGCCTCCCCGTAATCACGCAGGCGTTCTTGCTCGCCGAACCTACTTCCTGAAGGTCTCTAGTACTGAGCTCCTTCTCAGATCTCAGTTCAGACGGCTCCCTGGAAAGGCCTTCCCTGATCCATCCTCCCCTTCCTCCTATCTAAAGAGGCCTTTCTGCAGGTTTTCGTGAGGTTTCAATCTTGCTCACTTATTTGTTTGGGTTGTAGATATTATCTCTGCCTAGCAAACCATGCCAGGCTCGGTTGGTTTAAAGAACAACACGGGATGCTACTGTGGGCCAGGAATTGGACAGGACATAGCAGACGTCACTAAGGGACCTCAGCTGGGATATATGCACGTGGCCTCTCTGTGTGGCCTGGGCCTCCTTGCTGCAAGGCCATCTCAGCGCACCTGGACTTCCTGTATTTTAGCCTGGGGCTCCAAAGAGGTGTTTCACCTCACAAGGCAGAAGATGTGTGCCTTTTGTGACTTGGCCTCAGAAGCCAAGAATCATATCGGTTCATTCTGTTGGTTACACAATGAATGCAGGCCTGTCCAGACTGAAACAAAAGGGCATTAGATATCACCTTCCGAAGAAAATGAGGGAAGAAGAACATGCAGCTGTCTTTGGAAAGGGCCATCTGCAGACAGACCTCCCCTATTAATTTTTGGTGGGTTTTTGAGACAGTCTGGATAGGTAGCCCAGGCTACCACCTGCCTCAGCCTCACCATTGGGGTGGGGGACAGGCATGCACCACCACACCCAGCTCAATTCACATTTTAGAGTGAATACTGTAATTAAAGGTTTGTCTTTCAAGGAGTCCTTTGAATGGAGCTGTTGTCCCAGTAAGTGTGTTTCCTGCCCCACCCTTGACTTTGGGCTAACCTTTGTTGGAGAAAGCCCAGCTTGTATTGCAAAGTGGGAGTAAAGCATAGCTTGTTTGGTAGTGATAGGGTACAGCTATTTAGGGACTGAAAAATGTGAGACCAAATGAGATGTGAGGACAGTTTTCCACCGAAGGGGATGTTCAGGACTCAGCCTGGTTTTTCCCATTCTGAACTCTGGAAGGACCCACCATGCGTAGTTTTGTCCTCCAGGCCCTGGGAGCAGGAAAGTGGCCCAATGGGAATGGAGCTTTGGAGGGGTACAGAATGCCTGTTAGGGACAATTGCAAAGACCTGGACCAGAGGTGGCCCTGAAGCTGTCCACATGCCTATTAAATTACTCCAATTCGGGGCTGGGGATTTAGCTCAGTGGCACAGCACCTGCCTGGCAAGCGCGAGGTCGTGAGTTCGATTCCCAGTATGGGAGGGGGAAAAAAAAAAAACAATAAATTACTCCAGTTCTTCCTGCTTTGTTATTCATGAAGGACATTCCATTTGTGGTCGCCAGTGCCCTGCAGCACACACAGTTTCTTCTCTCCTCATCCCCATTCCTGGAGGGGTAAACAGCGATAAAGGCATCTGCCAAGCAATCACTCAGGCGTGGTGGCACACACCTGCAATCCCAGCACTCAGGAGGCTG
>NW_004955427.1:24792174-24807027 GCF_000276665.1 Chinchilla lanigera
AGCTAGAGCAGGCAGCCTGGTCCTCTCCCGGCTACCCGGCCACCCCGCTCACACCAGCCCAGGCACCCTCCCTGGGGCATCCCTCCCCCTCCAGCTGCACAGTTGGGTGCATTCCAGCAGCAGCCTGCTCCTTGAAATCCTCTATCCATAGGCCACTCCAGGCCTTTCCTGTGCATTTGTGATTAGCACCTCTCCAGGTTGTCCTCTCCAGGTCTTTCATATTCTTCCCAGCCCACTTTTGCCCAAGGCCAGCTTCCCATGAGATGCAGTAGTTGTGGTTCCTAAGGCCCACAATATTTTTAGGGGCCAATAAAAATGCTTTAACTTCTTGTAAAATCTGAAGAGGAAAAAAAAAGAACCTTTAGGAAGAAGAAAATGTTTTGATATATGATATTAACATATTCATCTTTATAGCATCACAGTCATAATGTTAAAAAAAACTTTTTTAAAGCTGGTCATATGGCACACTTCTGTAATCCCAGCACTCAAGAGGCTGAGGCAGGAAAAAGCACCATGAGTTCTAGGCCTGCCTGGGCTACATAGTGAGACCCCATCTCAAAAAAAAGAAAAAAAGAACCCATGAAGGCAGAAGTGCCTAAGACCCACAAAAATCATAATGCGGGCCTAGTTTTGCTGAGGCCAGGCCCTGCTTTTCCCTATTTTCGGTCTTGTCATTTCTGGAGAGTTTGGTCCCAAAGGCTCAGCTTTGAGGTAACCGTGTCAAGGGCACAAAGCAATTGGAAAGGTCCTTCTTAGGTATCTGTCCCTTCTACCCCACACACATCCCTACACAACTTTAGTCAGTTTTGCTATGTGGGAAGTCTGTCATCACTTTTTGACTTAGTGTTTTTGGTTTTTGGTTTTTGGTTTGTTGTTAAGACAAGGTCTTGCTGGCCTTGAACTTGCTAGGTAGCCCAGGTTGGCCTGGGACTGGCTGCAATCCTCCTGCTTCAGCCTCCTGCGAGATGAGATTAAGGTGAGTGCCACTGTTACAACTGAGTGGACCAAAAGTACTCCAGGTTCTCGGCAGGACAAGGAAAGAATTGCCAAGCGCACCTGGTAGTGTGTAGTAAGTAGCTACGTTTATTGAAGATCACAGGACCAGGGCAGTAGGAACAGGGAGAAAGGCGAAAAGAAAAGCAGGGCGAAGGGAAAAGCGGGATGCAACTCAGGCGTCCAGTATCCATAGGGTCAGACACCTCACATGCCAGATGCCTCCCACGGTCTTACCTCAGCAATCTGCCGCCTTGGGCTTCGCGACCTCCTAAACTGAAACCCAGGGAATCATTTAGGGTGGTCCCACATTCACACCGGATAATCAAGACAATCATTAGGACTGTGTGGCGTTTACAGTTGAAGGGAAGGGAGTGACCCAGCGCCTTTGTTTCTAACTGTTCTGCCACCACACTTGGTGCTTTTCGATGAGTGCGTTTGCTTCCCACCCCAGCAGTTCCCTCGGATCTTGCCACCTTTTCCACCGCAGCTGACCGCCCAGTTCTCCGCCCGCCTCGGAAGTCGGGGGTGGGGGGGGGGACCCTAGGCCCCGCCCGGCTCCCTGCGCTCGACCCCTTGGAGGAAGCGGCCGGCGCGGCGCCCTCCCTCCCCCGTCAGTTTTCTTACGAAAAGCTGAGGCCGAGAATTCCCAGAAGGTCCCGGACGTGAAGTCACTGGCTTGAGGTCACCGAGCCCGGTTCCAGGAACCCGAGAGTTCCGGGGGAGGCGGCGCAGCCCCGGGGCCGCGGGCTGGGTCCGACACCGCCGATTCCGGGGAAGCGATGCCGCCCGCCCGCGCCCGGAGGTGCAGGCGGACCCCGCCGGAGCGGCCGCGGGAGTGATCCCCTCGTCGCCCGGAAGACAGAACCTCCGGGGTCTCGAGTTGAACGCGTTGCAGATGTGATCAGAATCTTAAATGAGCGTGCCCTTTGCCCTCACACCTGCACCTCTGAGAACGTGTTCGGGGGACCCAAATACGTAGATGCAGACGTGGCTCTGAGGAGCGCTGTTCGAAACAGCAAAGACCGGAACCCACCTGCAGTCCCGCGGAAGGGAACCAGCTTACACGAGAGGACGGTGCATGGCTCTGGGATGCACGCCCGTGGAGGCAGCTCTTTAGGGGCCCAGCGTCCACAAACACTCTAGTGAACAAGACCCACCGGCGCGCTCCGACTCCCGCGCTCTCCGGCAGCCAGTTTCTCCAGGTGTCCAGATAGCAGGAGCCTAAGATGCGGTGACCTGCAGCTAGAGTCCGCTCTCTCATCTTAGTCTCTTAACTGTTGTTTGCTTGCTTGCTTTTGGAGACAGGGTCTCGCTCTGTAGTCCGCTCTGTAGGCTGGCCTCGAACTCCCGGTGATCCTCCTGCCTCAGCTTCCCAAGTGCTGGAATTACAGGCTGCCCGGCCACGCTCGGCTTTCTTAGCAGTTTTTAAAGGTGTATATTTATTCAACAAATGTATATCGCCCAGTTTGCAATTAGACATCCTGAATAAAACAAAAGCACTGATTCCCACAGCAGGGGGTGGCGTGGGGTAAACAAAATGCACCCCCTTACTAAATTCTGTGGAGGAGAAGGGAAGGCCTGTGGAACAAGCTGGCATTTGACCAGAAACCAGAAGGAGGTCCCGTGAGTATGTGACAGGCTTTTATGTGGCCTCAGGAGACTAGAGCACCAGAGGGGCTAAAATCAAAGGAGCAAAGGGCAGAGAGGCAAAGGAAGCTGGTGAGGGAGAGGAGGTGGCTGGAGGCCAGGTAGACCTGGGAGGCCCCTGTGGGGCTTGGGCTTTTATAGGCAGTTGGGAGGGTCCTCGGGAAACAAGCGACAGGCCAAGACTTAGGTTGTAAGTGATCCCTCTGGCTGATGAGCGGAGAGAAGTCCAGCAGACCAGGTGGGACCAGGGAGCGCAGCAGGAGGCTGCGCAGTGAGCCCTGTGCTAGAGGCGGGCGGCTGGGCCGAGTGTAGGAGACGGGAGCCGCCATCTGCTCCTGGGTCTATTGGAACGGTAGAGGTGACAGAATTTGCTGTTGGGGTCGGGGTGTGGCAAGCACCCGACCCTGGGTTTGCTCCCCTTACTGAAAACAAACAAACCCCCCCAGAAGGAAGGTGCTGATGGGTAGACCAGATGCGGGTGTGACAGGAAGCGGAGTCTAGGAACTGTAACTGAGGTGTGGAGTTGTCCTTTGCCGGGATAGGAAAGACAGTGGGGGTAGGCGTTTTAAAGACTGGGGTAAAGACTCCGAGCTTCTCATGCGCCAGGAGTCCAGAGGTGAGGGAAAGGCGGAGCTGTTTGGAATTTGTAGTTGAGAGGTCTCAGGGAGAACAGCCGGCACGCTTGAACTGAGAAACACGAGTAGGGTTCCCTAAAGGGGTCTTTAGGAGTGCAGCAGGTTGCAGAGAAGCTGAGCTGACCTGCGGGACCTGGGCACGGTGGCTGCGCTTCCCCAGTTCTGGAAGCGAACATTGGGGTTCTGCCACCACACAAAAACAAGTCCTTCCCCAGTTCTGGAAGCGAACATTGCTGGAACCTGTAGACAGATACAGGAGAGGACGACATTCAAACTTAAAGTGATTTCATCCAAGAAAGAAAATCCGTGGTTTTTTTGATATACAAATTTGGATGGGGCCAACTGACAGGCTCTGAGGCTGCTGGCGGAAGAATGCGGCCACTCTGTATCTTCACAGGGAGTGAGGGTGCTGAGCTCACTCTCCTCCCGCTAGAAGGCACCCGGGAGCCGGAGGCCAAGGAGCCCACTAATGGAGCTGCACAGGGCGAGCGGGGCCAGGCATCTGGAGCTCCACAGGTGAGATGCAGGGCCAGCAGTGAAGAGGGCTCCAAAGCCACAGGCTGAAGAAGGAACTCTTACTGCAGGCAGAAAGGGGGAGCAGGTAAGACGGGCATGGTGGCAGGAGGCTGAGGCAGGAGGATGGTACTTGGAGCCCAGCCTGGGCAACTCAGTGAGGCCCTGTCTCTAATGAAAGACAGAATGAAAGGAAGGGAGGGTGAGCAGGAGAAGTAGCTCAGTGCCAAGCCCCTGGGTTCAGTCCTCAGTACTGGAAAAAGGAAGAGAGAAGAAGGAAGGGAAAAGAAAAGAAAACTGGAGGGAGTAAGAGGCCACTGCCCTGGAGAACCCCAGTGTTTAGAGACTGAAAGAGGAAACAGAGCCAAGAAAGCATCCTTCAAAGAAGCAGTGAGTCAGGAGAACAGAGCCAGGCCTTCAGGAGGCCAGCTGTTCAGTGGGAGAGAGGGAGAGAGGGAGCTGGGGCCCTGGAGGGTGCCTGTGCCTGGGTGTGGGTGTGAATAATGCTCATAGAGCAGATCTGGAAAGTGACCCCAGAAACACTATTAATAGTGCCTCACAGCGGGGGAGTAGGATGCACACCTGCGATCTGGAGGACTGCTCAGGCAGGAGGATCTCAAGTTCAAACCCAGACAGGCAATTTAGCAAGATCCTGTTTCAAAGTAAAAGCAAGGCGTGGTGGTGCATGCTTGTAATCACAGCACTTGGGAGGCTGAGGCAGGAGGATTGTTGTGAGTTTCAGACCAGCTTGGGCTACAAAGTGAGCTCAAGGCCAGCCTGAACTGCATAGTGAGACCCTGTCTCAAAAAAGAAAAAAAAAAAAAATCCCAAAATAAAAATGAGGGCTAAGGATGTAGTTCAGAGAAAGGCCTGGGTTCAATCCCAGTACTAAGAAAAAAAGAAGAAGAAAAAAAACAGTGTCTCTAGCAGACAGACCTAGGAGTAAACACAAGAGACCTAGTAAACAGAAGGTTGTTTTTTGTTTTTTTTCCGGTACCGGGAATCAAACTCACGACGTTGCGCTTGTCAGACAGGCGCTGTGCCACTGAGCTAAATCCCCAGCCCCCTAGTAAACAGCAGGAAGAAGACCAAACTTCATTTCTTCCATTTTGGATGTATTTAATCATATATATATATATATTTATATATATATTTATATATATATATTTATCAAAAGGAATAAAATATGGTTTAAAGAAAATACTCTCTCCCAAGACAAGCAAGAGGTCATTTGCTGGTGCTGCCAACTGAACCCGTGCCTTGTGCGAGCAGAGCTTGAGTTTTCTCTCATCTACCGGGATCCCCTGCAAGCTCAGAAGAGGGGCAGCTGGAGAAGGTCCCTGTCACTTCAGCTGGGGATTACTGAACTCGAGGAGCAGGTTCCAATTCTATGCTACCCGATGATGTGATTCCCATCTGTTACGTCCCACCCATCCCCAAAACACCAGGAAAGCTTAATCCTTCGCATTTTAGTACCTTCTCAATAAGTGTAGCTAAGGGAGGGAATGGGCAAAAAAGAGGAAGCAAGTGTATCATGTATAGGTACAGCTTCTCTATGATGAATATGATCATTATGTATATCTAAAATGTACCAGTAAAATAAAATGCTAAGTAAATAAATAATTGTACATGTCACGCTTTTTATTTTATTTTATTTTATTTTTATTTTTTGGGTTTTTTCTGGTGCCGGGAATCAAACTCACAACCTCGCGCTTGCCAGGCAGGCGCTGTGCTACTGAGGTATATCCCCAGCCCAAAACCTAATTATTATTATTATTATTATTTTTTTTTATGTCTTTTTGAGACAGGGTCTTGCTATGCAGTTCAGGCTGGCCTTGAGCTCACTTTGTAGCCCAGGCTGGTCTCGAACTCAGAACGATCCTCCTGCCTCAGCCTCCTAAGTGCTGGGATTACAGGCATGCGCTACCACGCCCGGCCTATGTCACCCTTTTTAGTGTTTCAGTCTTCTATGTCAAAAATGAATCCACCTCTAGGTTTAGATGATGTTACCTTAGAAGAGAATGATTCTTCAAAATTATTTTTCTGCAGAAGCTGTATCTTGGAGAAAGTGTATCTTTTCCAGGTGTGGTAACACCCGCATCTGTAATCCCAGCACTCCAGTGACTGAGGCAACAGGATCGCTGTGAGTTTGAGGCCAGCCTGGGCTACATAGTAAATTCATTTTTTTTTTTTTTTTCCTTGTCTTTTTTGAGACAGGGTTTCACTATGCAATTCAGGCTGGCCTTAAGCTCACTTCGTAGCCCAGGCTGGCCTCGAACTCACAACGATCCTCCTGTCTCAGCCTCCCGAGTGCTGGGATTACAGGCGTGCGCCACCACGCCCGGCTTACATAGTAAGTTCAAGCCTAACCTACACAGTGAGATTCTGTTTCAACAAAACTAACTGAATAAATAATAAATAAAGTGTATCTTCCTTACAGAGCACAAAAGCCTTTGAAATTTCTTTGTTTCCTTTGAAATTTTTGTTGTGTTTGTTTTTCAGTTAACAATCAGCTCCAGATTTGTGGAAATTATTTGGAAAATGTACAGGGACTTTTACTTCCATTGCAGGTCCCAAAGACAGGAACTCCAGTAAGATACCCAGGGGAAGCAGCCACTCACGAGCCACAAGCCAACTGCGAGAGGCACCTGGCCAACAGCTGGAAGGATAGGAAGGCGGTGGAAGGTTGTAGGAGGTAGTTTCAGAAAACTCCTCCCATGGCTGCCTCCTTTGGTTGTATGTGTTGGGTGGGGAGATTCCTAATCTAACAGAGTTGATACTTTTCTCCATAAAGGTTTCCCAAAAGGGAAGAGCTAGAGAGGACAGGGAGCCACCAGTCCACCTCCTGTTGGAGCCGGACATGCTAAGATCAGTCTGGACCCCATTTCCCTTTCTGCCTCAGTCCTGGTGAAAAGAAGCTCCACAACAGGGAGTCTGCAGGGCTTGGTGGTGTACACCTGAATCCCAGCACTTTGGAGGCTGAGGCAGGAGGATCATTGTGACTTCAAGACCAGCCTGGGCTATAAAATGAGCTCAAGGCCAGCCTGAACTGCATAGCGAGACCCTGTCTCAAAAAGCGCCCCCCCAAAGATATATAGATAGATAGATATAGATATAGATAGACATAATCCTGTAACATATTTAGCACAATGTTTGGCTCCCAGTAAGTAATCAGGACACTTTAGTATAGTTCCAATTTTCTGTTGCTGCATAACAGACCAATCTCGAATTTTAGTATTTTAAATACATTTGTCTTGCCTATGAATCTATAATTTTGGTGGAACTGGATGAAGACACCTCATACCTGGAAGGATATGAGAGCTAGATGTTAGACTCCTGTGAAATCATGTTCACTCCTGTATGTGGCCACTGATGCTGGCTGTCAACTAGAGCTCCTGATCAGAACCCCTACGTGGCTTCCCCATGGTAACCCCCAGTTCCTCTCAGTATGGTGGCTGGGCTTCAGGGGTGAGTTTCCCAAGAAAAAGCTAGGTAGGCAGTAGTTACAGCACCATTTCTAACTTTGCCTTGGAAATCACACAGTATCATTACATATATATCTTTGGCGGGGGGGCCTTTTTGAGACAGTATCATTACATCACTGCTTCCAATTTATTCTCCTTCTACTTTATGTTTATGAGAAGCAAAACTGTGTACCTGGCCCATCTCCAAGGAGAGGGGAATTAGACTTCTCTTTTTGATCTGAAGACCATGAAAAGAACTTGTGTCTATGTTTCTAAACCATTTCAGGTATTACTGGTATGTTGCTCTTTGTATACCCTACCTTCTAGCATGTGAATTCTCCTATGGAGCTCCCTGGAAGGGCAGAGGTCTGTTGGATTTGTTAAGGTCCATCCCCTTCATACTCTCTAAGTGAACCTAAGGCCCTGCCTACTGCAGAATTCAGTAAATGTAATAGAAATAAAGTCTTGCTAGAGCTGGCCTTAAATATCTACGCTTTATTTCTGTTGGATGATATCCCATTTGGCCACATACAAGCATAGGGAGGGCAGGTGACTTCCCCAGCAGGGCTGGGCACCCACCAGACCCTACTCATCTCGGAGTGGTGGGTGATTGTAAGGGTAAGTTCATGGTTGAAACAAGATCCTCCCAAAGCCTACTCTGAAGATGCGAGGGCGAGGTCCCTGTCTGGGAGTGTGATCATGAGTTCATGATATAACTTCTTTCTTTGACCTAAGGTTTTCCAGTATGTCAAATGAAAATAAGAAAAAGTTCATGGACTTGCCATTTGGAACAAAGCACCATATTATTTAGAAAGCTAGGTTATGGTGCAAGCCTGTAATCCCAGCGCTTGGGAGGCGAGGCAGGAGGATCCCTGCCAGTTCTAGGCCAGCCTGCACTACACAGTGAGTTCAAAGCCAGCCTGAACTGCACCACAGTGAAACCCTGTCTCAAAAAAAAAGGAAGCTAGGTTAGAAGCCAGTTTCTTCTCATGGAAAGGTTTGATGGGGCCACAAATTCCTGTCATAGGAAATAACAGGAAAAGTCAAAGCAGCTACAAATCTCTTGCTTTCTTCTGTGATACTTGAATCCGTCTCATAGTTTCTTTTGGATCTACAGAGCTAGGGTCTAATCCCAGAGTGAAGCCTGTATGTGTGGATGGGATGTTTGGGTGGAGACTCCTTGGGAAAGACCCAGGAAGGAATGTTCTAGAAAGCCCTTCATTTCACTACTGCAAGCAGTCAAAAGTGGGAGGGTGTGGGGGAGGGAGGAGGTGAGCGAGCTTGTGGGCTGCCCCTCACCTGGCCAGGGGCCCCTTCCAGCCTTTGCTGCCCTCTCCCGGATTCCATCCGGTTTATGTAAACATGTTCCTGTCCTTTTTCAGCGAGCCCTCCCAGTAAGTGCTGTGAAGGACTTCGGCCTCTGCCTGCAGTGGCTGGGTGGGACATTCAGTTCAGAATTGCTAGAGGAGCTCCCGTAGGCATCAGAACCTGGCCTATGCTGGTTCTATCACAGCAAACACCAGTGCCTCCTGGGCCTGCCTCTGGCTGTAGACTAAACTGTGGGCCCACTGGGGGCCTACTGGGGATCCATCTGCTCGTTTGTGAAATACCCAGAGTTGTCTGAAGTGTAGTTTATGCATTTCATGGCTATCGGGGACATTTAGGAGGAAAATCTGCCTTGAGCTTGTGATGAGGTGACTGCAATGAGCGGCTCTGGCACATCCCCGGGTGCCTGCTCCACACTGTGTGGGGCAGGGCTCCGAGTGCCACCCTGGCCTTACAGGTTAAGGGCTGCGTGCAGGTTTCCAGCCTGCCCTATGGGCTTGGTGCTGTGGCCAGAGAGGTCCCGTAGGCTGAGAGTCAGCCGTGCTCACAGTGGGGCGCCATCAGCACGTGGGAGGATTACCGCTGCTAGCATAGGCAGGGGCTGCCACACAGACAAGTATTTTGTTCATGTACTTTCTAGGAGCTAGGAGAACTAAGAGATTAATGGTAATTGCCATAGAAATCCCATTACCTTTGTGGTACTTGTCATGGTCTTATAGAGTTGTACATGGACCGCTGAAACTGAGTTGCCCATAGAGCTTAGTTTATTTATTTATTTATTTAGTTAGTTTTTTCTTTTTTTTCCTGTACCAGGAATCAAACTCATGACCTCGCGCTTGCCAGGCAGGCGCTGTGCCGCTGAGCTAAATCCTCAGCCCCCTAGAGCTTAGTTTATATTTAGGAAAGAGAACACACACCATTAACTACAGTTCAACTGGCTAAAATATGTCCACACCATTTTCAAGTTATTGTTTTTTTTTTTTTTTTTGGTATCAGGAATCGAACTCATGACCTTAGGCTTGCCAGGCAAGCGCTTATGCCACTAAGCTACATCCCCGGCCCTCAACCTATTGTTTACATTGGTAATATTTTCATTTTATTGTAACTTTATGGTAGTATGTAGCTTCCTACAGATAGATCATCAGAGCATGAAGGTAGTATTGAAAATAGTTACAAAACTGGCACTATAAAATGGGATTTCAGATATGCTAGGACTGATAGGTGTGTAAAATGCAAATCTGAAAGACAGGCATAGCTGGATGTGGTGGCGCATGCTTATGATCCCAGGACTTAGAAGACTGAGGCAGGAGGATCACCATGAGTTTAAAGTCAGACTGGGCTGCATAGCGGATTTGAGGCCAGCCTTGAACATAGTGAGACCCCAACACCCCAAAACAAAAGACAAGTACTGGAATGAGTATCTGAAAATGGGAAGGCACATCCTCTACCCTGTGCAGTATTCTGTTTTATGAAACTCTGTCAGTAGAGGTGAGGAGCTTTTATACTATCCTTCCACCAGGCCCTATAAACTAGTTAGGAAGCCAGGTTTTTACAGAATATAGGTAAAACAAAATCCGGTGTGATTTAACCAAAAAAAATCCCCAAAAGAGAACAACAATCAAAGTATCATTAAAATTGTCTAGCATATAGTGAAAATCAACATCATTCACACCACGGTTTGTAAATTGAGTCATACTCTTCTGAGAAATATTATAATTGGAGAAAAAGCAGAGCAAGCTCTTGGCAAAGTTGCTAATGACACAACACTTTTGATGACACATAAACGCAATGGCACACAGTGTGAAGGAGTCACTTCTGTCCCCCTGAGTGCTAGCAGACAATTGGCTTTATTGTTTAATAAAACCACTGTGGCAAGCCTTGTTTGTTGTCAGGCCAGAATTTATATCTTCCTTTCTTTTTTTCTTTTTTTGGGGAATAAGGGGATAGGGTCTCCCTATGTAGTTCAGGCTGGCCTCGATAGCTGGGCGTGGTTGGTACATGCCTGTAATCCCAGCACTTGGGAGGCTGAGGCAGGAGGATCGTTGCAAGTTTGAGACCAGCCCTGGACTACAAAGTGAGCTCAAAGCCAGCCTGAAATGCATAATGAGACCCTGTTTCAAAAAGACAAAGAAAAAAAAAAAAAAACAGGCTGGCCTTGAACTAACCATGTAACCGAGGCTGGCCTCAAATGCACAGTAATCCTCCTGCCTCAGCTTCTGGAGTGCTGGAATCACAGGCATGTGCCACCATTCCCCACCTGGATTCTTGATTTTGATCCATGCACCAGGGTCTCCAGTCTCAGGAAATCAATTATATGTGGTCTAAATCAACTGTGATCACCCTACTTCCACTTTCTCAGTTTCCCTTACCTCCAGGGGACCATGAGACCCAGTTCTGGCCATTGAAATATGATGGGATGTCTGCCAAGTATCTTTCTAGGAATTTTTTTTTTTTAAAGTAAATTAGGGGGGCTGGGGATTTAGCTCAGCGGCAAAGCGCCTGCCTGGCAAGCGCAAGGTCGTGAGTTCGGTTCCCGGTACCGGAGAAAAAAAAAAAAAAAAAAAAAAAAAAAAAAGTAAATTAGGTATACATACTGGTACCCCATCTTGATGTCTTCCCATTGTGACTGAGTCATGAGGTCTGGTGGCTGTAGTAGGACAGGTATGGGCTGAATTTGTTAGTTAAGGAATGCATGTCCAGACCTGGTTAAGTACAGAAGGCAGTCTCTCCATGCCTCGAGCCAGTGTAACTTGGGTTCTCTTTTCTTTTCCCTCCCTCCCCCTCTTTCTTTTGTATTACTGGGGATTGACCCCATGGGTGTTCTATGCCTCAACTACATTCCCAATCATTTTTATTTATTTATTTTTATTTCAAGACAGGGTCTTGATAAATTGCCCAGGATTATCCTCCTGCCTCACCTTTCCAAGTGCTGGGATTCTACCTAGCCTGGCTTTGTGTTTTTTTATCACTCGTGATTGAAAGCATTGCTGATGGGTGTACCCCTGGGGTGCAGAATAGGAACTCTGTACGGTTTCATGAAACACATGGCAGAAATGTGCTTGGTGACTTTTTATTCTGTTTATCACTGAATTCTTTTTGTGTGTGTGTCTTTTTGAGACGGTATTACCATGTAGTTTAGGCTGGTCTACACTCACTTCTTCATAGCCCAGGCTGGCCTCGAACTCAAAATGATCCTCCTGCCTCAACTTCCTGAGTGCTGGGATTTAACGCATGCACCACCACACCTGGCTTCTATCACTGAATTCAGGTGAGTGCTGGCTTCCAGTTGGCTTCAACCATGAGGAGCCCCAGCAAGAAAAGGAGAAGAAAGACAGTGAGATCAGGCAACGAAGTCCCCTTGTTCCCCACCTGAGTCAGCACAGATCACTTCCTCAGAGAGGGTGCCCATCAGCCCTCTCCCTTCCGACGATGCCCAGCTCTCTCCTTGCTGGTGGTTACCACACGACACGTCCCAAGTGTTCCTGCACCCTCACGTCTGTGTGGAAGCCTTCCTCGAATCATCCTATTTTACGTGTGCTGTCCTTTGCCATGCTCACTGATCAACCAGCATTGAGTCTCAGATTTAAAACAAAACTGGCATCCCAGCATCTGCCACACAACACCGTATTCACAAAGACCCACGGTTCAGGCAACATTCCGACTCCTGATCTTGAGGCGTATATACAGAAACAAATAGCAAGAAGAATGAATGTTTTCCATTTATAGTCTCTCTATTTTGAGAATACTGTCAGAAGAAATGGACAGCAAGTAAAAGACACTGCAACAAAGTATACTGGCTAGTGAAATAAACTCACATGGGTTTGAAAAAGCATCTCTCTGGTTATGATGCCTCTTTGATGTGGGGGATGAGCCCAGCAGCATCTCCATAGCACCTTCAGGATATTTTTTTTTTTTTTTGAAACAGAGTCTTGCTATATAGTTCAGGCTGGCCTTGAATTCACTGTGTAGCCCAGGCTACACAGCCTTCCAGTACTGAGATTACAGGCATGCACTACTACAGCTACCTTCAGGATCTTGATTACCTTGAACTTTGGGCTTTAGCGTGAGGCTATCACCATTTTTCTTTCTTTTTTTTCCTTTGGTACCAGGAATCAAACTCATGACCTTAGGGTTGCCAGGCAAGCACTTATGCCGCTGAGCTACATCCCTGGCCCTATCACCATTTTTCATGTTGAGTAAAAGACATCAAGATTTCAGAGATAGCTGAGTATGGTGGGGAATGCCTATAATCTCAGCGCTCAAGAGGCTGAGGCAGGAGGATCACTGTGAGTTCAAGACCAGCCTGGGCTACAAAGTGAGCTCAAGGTCAGCCTAAACTACATAGTGAGACCCTGTCTCATAAACACAACAACAACAACAACAACAACAAAAAGATTTCAAAGACAACTGTGGTACCAAAGCTTAGCTGTTGAGAATAAAGCCCCTTCGCTGCATTTGAAGGCTTTTCTTCTCTTGGCGGAGAGATAAATCTATATAAAAGCAACCACTAGCAAAAATTAAAAACAGACTATAAATCTTCAAACCACCAGACAAAAATGCACACATGTGTGTACACACATGCATGTGAAAGAAAACAAAAAGAATGAACGTAGTGAACCGCGGAAGGCAGAGGAAATGTTGACCTAGAAACAGAAAACAACAGAATTAGGGCTAATATACCAGTGATATCAACAGATGTAAATGGGATAAGCCTGCCCCATGACAGAAAAAAACATCCCCACATCACATGATAAAACGGTGTCCTACGCCAAGTGTGGCATACACTTGTGATTGCAGGACTCTGGAGGCTGGAGTAGGAGGATCTCCATGAGTTCAAGGCCACCCTGTGCTACATGGTTGAGTTCAATGCCAGCCTGAACTACACAGCAAGACCCTGTCTCAAGAAAAAACAAAAGAAAAGAAAAACAATAAGCAGGGGGCTGGAGATTTAGCTCAGCGGCACAGCACCTGCCTGGCAAGCGCAAGCTCGTGCGTTCGATTTCCAGTACTGGAAAAAACAAAACCAAAAACAAACAAAAAAAAGAAAAACAATAAGCAATAGTGTCCTATTTGTAGGTTGTACACAAGAGATACACCTTTACCAAAATAACTCAGAAATGTTTAAAAATAAAAGATAAACCAAAGTACACCAGAAAAATATCCACATGTAACTATAATATAACCATCAACCATGCTTATCAGTGGGCGTGGTGGTGCAGGCCTGTAATCCCAAACTTACATTAAAATATACATGTTATCACTGGGTGTACTTGGGCCACACCTTGGGAGGCTGAGTCAAAAGGATCACAAGTTCAAGGCCAGCCTGCACAATTTTGGGAATTTACCTCAAAATAAAATTTAAAAAGAGCCGAGGATGTAGCTTAGTGTTAGAGTGCTTGCCTAGCCTGCAACATCTTCAGTAACTAAAATAAGAAAGTAAATATTAAATGAGAAAAAAGTTAAAACAAGAAAAACAGAGCATTATTTACCTCAGGATTCTGGTTTTCAGCTGGAGATGGTAGCTGAAGCCAGCACTCGAGAGGCTGAGGCAGGAGCGTTACAGGCAGCTGAGTTAGAAATATTATAGGCAGTCAGACAGGGCCAGGCCCTCAAAGGAGCCAATATGGAAGACAAGACACCTTGCAAATAGAGACTTACTTGCTGCGGGCCAGACCTCAACACAAAAGACTAAGTAAATTTCCCCACAAACCTCCCTAAGCATGGACAATAGGAATTGATATTCTAAATAGGCAGATCACCTTGAAGAGTCACTAACCCAAGCCCTTACAGGAAAAGCCCCTGTTCTGTATTCATGCCTGCTTGCTACGTGACTCACTTTCCCACCTGATCCTGATTCAATCAATTTTACCTAAACAGTTCTTACTGGCTGACGATAATTTTGTCCCACCTCATGCTCACCTTGTGATTTCCCATTTTTGCCTACCTTGGACCTGCCTCACCTCGTGGTTTTGCTCTATAAAGGTCCCTAGAAAAGACAGAGTCTTGGGCAACCCACTCGGGCCCCCTTCTGGCCCTCTCCCGGATAGAAGCCTTTTTTCTTCCTCGCAATAAATATATTTTGCTCTTAACCTCTGTTGTTCCTAAAATTCATTCTTCGATTTTAGAGAACACGAACTCATTATCATTCAGGTTGGAAGTTTTTTCCCCTATCTCAGGAGGATTGCTGTGAGTTCTGGGGCAGTCTGAGCTACATAGTGAGTTCAAGGACAGCCTGAGCTACATAGTGGGGTCTTGTCTGGGGAAGAGGGAGA
>NW_004955427.1:24807707-24816818 GCF_000276665.1 Chinchilla lanigera
AAAAAAAAAAAAAAAAAATTCAACACTATCTCAAAAGAATCTTTCCTCATATTCAAGTCAGTTCATTTTAGTAATGCAAGTGTTTCAATGATACTAGGAAATCTAATAAAACCGATTATATAACACTGTCTCAACAGATACCAAAAATAAATTTGGCAAAACCCCACATTTATTTCTGCATAAAACAAAACCATAGGGGCTGGGGATTTAGCTCAGCGGCACAGTGCCTGCCTGGCAAGCGCGCGGTAGTGAGTTTGATGCCCGGTACTGGAAAAAAAAACTAACTAACTAAATAAATAAATAAATAAAATAAAACAAAACCATAAAGCAGTGTACCATACTTGCAGTTCCTCAGCATGGGTTCATACATACCTATGTGTGTGTGGACATCTCAAAAATTAAGAGCCAGGTATGGTGGTGCACAACAATAATCCTAGCACTCTGGAGGCTGAGGCAGGAGGATCATTATAAGTTTGAGACTACCTTGGACTACAAAGCGAGCTCAAGGCCAGCCTGAACTGCAGAGTTAGACCCTGTCTCAAAAAGACAAAAGAACAACAAAACAAAACAAAAGAGCCAGGAAACAGCAACAAAAAAGACCCCTGATGAGTATAGCGTCTGCATGCGAAGCAGGGAGTTTAGCAGCAGCCCAGTGAAGCGCAGCTGAGACAACCACACCCTCACTGTCATCTAACAGGACCCTGGGGTTTAAACCGATACTAGTGGACAAGAGAAAGAAGCGAGAGGCCGGGGAGATAGCTTAGCGGCACAGCGCCTGCCTGGCAAATGCCAGGTTGTAAGTTCGATTTCCAGTACTGATGGAGGCCACTGTGAATCACCTCTGAGCAGGACTTACATTAACCAATTGGCTTTCCATGTTTACTTGTGAGTCACTGGTCCCTACTGAGGCCTGTAATGCTGGGTGAAGCCATGAGGCCTCAAAGACAAGACAAGGCCACAGCTGAGGACTTTTGGCTCTCACTGCAATTAACTAAAAGGAGACTGTAGCTACAGGCATCTCACTCCTGCAGTGAACACCTTCCTGGAGTAAACTTGGTTCTCTTAAATTAACATAAGTAATAATGAGAGAATTCTGTAAAGGGTCTCCCAAGTCCTGCCCAGATTCCTGCATTTTCTTCAGTATCTCCCTCCTTAATCCTAATAAATATTGTCAGCCCAGGGAAGTCTGGGTCTTAACCCAGAGAGTTTTAAATATTTTAAGAGAGCTAGACCCTCCTGGAGCCCTAATAATTATTTCATTTGTCTTATTTATTTAAACCTTCTCCGTCTACTCTTTTGAGAGATTTCTGGCCTGATCAGACCGCAATAACTAAGGGTTATTAACTCGATACAGTACCAAAAAAGAGAGAGAGAGAGAAATGAGAGATGTAAATATCAGAAACAGAAAACAGAATGATGCTACTGGTACCTGATTGTGGTGGATTGACAACTGGTGGTCAACTTATCAAACCCAGCTGAACTGAGCTGGGTGTGGGAGGCCTACCCGAGGGCTGTTGCCAGCAGCATAAGAGGCAGAACTAAAGAAGAAGAAGTTTTTGTTGTTTTTTTTTTTTAAGAAGAAGTTATGAGGCTGTCGGGAGCTGTTAGAAGCTGTAAGGAGCTATTTGGTTCTCTTGGACTAGCTCATCATGCTGGCTTTCC
The DNA here is from genome assembly GCF_000276665.1 of Chinchilla lanigera. Taxonomy (NCBI): domain Eukaryota; kingdom Metazoa; phylum Chordata; class Mammalia; order Rodentia; family Chinchillidae; genus Chinchilla; species Chinchilla lanigera. Next base: position 24,809,370 of record NW_004955427.1, read on the forward strand.
TGATGAACTCCGCTATTCTCATTGTCTGAGGAGCTCGGGGCCTTGTCGCTGAGAATGGCTTTGGTTCCCTGGAGTAGCTCTAGTCCTCACTTTGAACATCGCTTCCTGGCTTTGGAGGGGAAGATGGTGCACTGCTCGGTCTCTTGGAGAAGCTTGTCCCATTTTCTCTCCTGATGGCAACTCAGCTATCTTGATCATCGGAGGAGCTCAGGACCTCACTGTTGCTCAGGATGGCTGCGGTACTTTTCAGAGGAGCTCTGGTACTTACTTTGAGCATGGCTTCCTGGCTCCAGTACAGATCCCTCAGCCTGCTAGCACAGGTCTTCGTCCTGCTGGCACAGACTTTCTAGCTTCCGCCGCTGACCTTTGGGCCTTCCCAGCACAGATCCGTGAAACAGGCCTGCATGAGACATTGTCATGGGCTCTAGGCCTCCAGCTGGAATCGTGGGAGACGTTGTTATGGGCTCTAGGTCTTTAGCTGGACTCATGCAGGACACTGCCATGGGATCCAGGCCCTCAGCTAGATTCTTTGATCTTTAGTGTGTGGACAAATTTCCTGCACTCTCTGTATATGACTCTTTGGGTGACTATTATAAAATAATCTTATAAAATATGTGTCCTGTATTATATTGTTCCCCTTGCAAAATCTCAAACCATGACACTGATGTAATTTAAAAATGCATAACTCTTAGAGGCAGTAAGTGAATCAAGGATGCTGGGAGCTCCTGAGGTTAATGGACAGAAGTCTGGCAGTGGGGCGGCTCCGCACCTGGGTCCTGCGAAAAGAGCCGAAAGCCTCAGTGGCCCTCCTTTCCATTAAATAACACAGCACTAGCCACTGAAAAGATTAACAATATTTTAAAAGATATTTAAAAGGGGCATTTACAAAGATAATATTAAATCTAAAACATTCTGTTCTGTGCCTTTGAAAAGACAGACGATATTATAAAATATAATGTCAGTGCTTCCTCAATTAATCCATTCATTCATTGTGTTTCTGGTTAAATTACAGTAGGCATTTTGTTCATTTTTCAGGTATAGAACTTGTCAAACAAATGATAAGAAAGTCAAATGGAGAAATAGGTAAACACTGATTCAGGAAAACACTGAAAAACTAAGGAGTAAGATGGAGCTAAACCTATCAGATGATAAAACATATTATGAAATCATAATTTGTGGAGCAATTTGGAACCCAAAGATGAAACAGATAACACAGTAGCCAGGCGTGGTGACGCACGCCTGTAATCCCAGCACTCAGGAGGCTGAGGCAGGAGGGTCATTGCGAGCTCGAGGCCAGCCTGGGCTACAAAGTGAGTTCAAGGCCTGGAATGCATAGTGAGACCCTGTCTCAAAAAGACCAAAAAAAAAAAAACTCCAGCTAACTTAGTAGTCATGAATAGAACAACAGTAACAGACCCCATTACATACAAGAATTCAGTTTTTAAGGTGGCATTTTATTTTATTTTTTTATTTCTTTTTTGTTTTTTGTCTTTTTGAGGCATGGTCTCATTATACAGTTCAGGCTGGCCTTGAGCTCACTTTGTAGCCCAGACTGGTCTTGAACTTGCAACAATCTTCCTCCCACAGCCTCCTGAGTGCTTTTTCATTCTTTTTTGATTTTGTTTTTTGTCTGGTACCGGGAATCGAACTCACGACCTTATGCTTGCCAGGCAGGCGCTGTGCCACTGAGCTAAATTCCCAGCCCCATTATTTCTTTTTTGAGACAGGGTCTTTGTTTTTTTTTTCTTTGGTACCGGGAATCAAACTCAGGATCTTGCACTTGCCAGGCAGGCACTTGTACCGCTGAGCTGTATCCCCGGCCCTATTGAGACAAGGTGTTGCTGTGTAGTTCAGGCTGGCCTTCAGCTCACTATGTAGCCCAGATTGGCCTCAGACTCCCAGCAATCTTCCTGCCTCAGCCTTCCAAGTGCTGTGACCACAGGCGTGTGCCACCATGCCTGATTTAAAAAATATTTTTAAAATGTCACTTTGCCAGGCATGGTGACACACACCTGTGATCCCAGCACTTAGGAAGCTGAGGCAAGAGGATCATTGTGAGTTTGAGGCCAGCCTGGGCTACATAGCAAGACCCTGTCTCAAAAAAAAGAAAGGTTTTAAAATTTTCTTTTCAAGGGCCGGGGATATAGCTCAGCAGCACAAGCGCCTGCCTGGCAAAGTCCTGAGTTCGATTCCCAGTTCCAAGAAAAAAAAGAAAAAGGAAGCCATAATATTTTCTTTTCAGCCGGGCATAGTGGCACACACCTGTAATCCCAGTACTCGGGAGGCTGAGGCAGGAGGACTGCCATGAGTTTGAGACCAGCTTGAAGTCTAGCCTGAACTGCATAGCAAGACCCTGTCTCAAAAAGACCAAAAAGAAAAGTATGTTTGTAAAATTTTTTTTTCTTCTATTTTTTAAAAAAATTATTTATTTATTTTTTGAGACAAGGTCTCGCTGCATAGTTCACACAGGCCTTGAACTCACTATGTGGCCCAGGCTGGCCTCGAATTCATGGCAATCCTCCTGCCTCAGCCTCCCTGAGTGCTCTTCTATTTTTTTAAAGTGACTTTTAAGTTAGTAGAGAAAGGCGGTAGTAAAATTGGTAAACCATTTGGGGAAAAATAATGTGGGACCCCTACTATGTTCTCTAAATCAAAACAAATTCCAGATGGATAAAGGATAAACCTAGGATCTCTTAGGTAAATATAAACTTGAGTATGTAAAATCTGCAAACTTCTGCATAGTAAAACATACTGTAAGGTCAAAGACAAATCAGGAACAAGTACTAAAGCTTACCTTCATTCTGCAAATCCTAAAACAACATGATACAAACTAAGTCAAGAATATAAACCAACAGTTTAGAGAAAAATAGAAATGGCTTTCAAAGCCTCAACTTCACTCATCATAAGAAAAATGCCAACTACAACAATAAGATTGCTTTGCTTCTCTTATCAGATTGGCAGAGATCGGTAAGTGTGATAACACTAAGTGCCAGCCAGGGCGTTGGGAAACGGCACCTCCAGAGACTACTGCTTGAAAGTGAAACTGTTGCAGTTTGGGGAGGGTGATTTGGCAATATCTGTCAAAATCCTTTGACCCAGAACTCAACTGCTTGGATTTTTAATCCACATATCTACACTCAAAAGACTTTCAATTTATTATAATTTTTAAAGATTTTTTTGGGGAAACATTCTTGCTATGTACCTTGACCTCATTGGCTGAGGCTGGCCTTGAACTTAAGGTGATCTTCCTGCTTCAGCCTCCCAAGTGCAGAACTATAACCATGTACCACCACACCTGGCAAATTCTTTCAGTTTAAAATGACATGATGGCACACGCCTGTACTCCCAGCACTTGGGAGGCTGAGGCAGGAGGATCATTGCAAGTTTGAGACCAGCCTGGGCTACAAAGTGAGTTCAAGGTCAGCCTGAAGTGCAGAGTGAGACCCTGTCTAAAAACAAAAACAAAAACAAAAAAACAAACCCAGGTGCCAGGGAGATAGCTCAGCGCACCTGCCTGGCAAGCGCAAGATCCTGAGTTTGATTCCCAGTACAAAAAAACAAAGGAACCGGGCATGGTGGCGCATGCCTGTAATCCCAGTACTTGGGAGGCTGAAGCAGGAGGATCATTGCGAATTTGAGACCAGCCTGGGCTACAAAGTGAGCTCAAGCCAGCCTGAATTGCAGAGCTAGACCCTGTCTCAAAAAAGACAAAAAAAAAAAAAGGAAGGAAATTAAAAAGCCAGGTGTGAGGGGCTTAGCTCAGTGGGGATTTAGCTCAGTGGGGATTTAGCTCAGTGGGGATTTAGCTCAGTGGGGATTTAGCTCAGTGGGGATTTAGCTCAGTGGCAAAAGTGCCTGCCTGGCAAGTGCAAGGTCATGAGTTCGATTCCTAGCACTGGAAGAAAAACAAAACAAACAAACAAATAAAAAGCCAGGTGTGGTGGCACACACCTGTAATCCCAGCACTCTGGAGGCTGAAGCAGGAGGACTGCTGTGCATTTGAGCCTGGATTACACAATGAGTTCAAGGCCAGCCTGCACTTTATAGTGAGACCCTGTCTCAAAAACCAAACAAAACACACACAAAAAGAAAGATAACTCCTTTAAGGAAAAAAAAGAGGTGGGGAAGAGTAGCCTTTCCTACAGGACTGATGAGGAGGTTGTTGGACTAGAGCTGTCTGGACCACAGTGCTTGTTCCAGGCCTTGCCAGAGAGTCCCTCTGCCCTCCCACAGCCAAGGGCAGCCCAGACACAGGGGCGCATATCTGCTCCTCTAGTGAATCTGCACGTTAATCAAGACCAGGCTCATAGCCACAGCCAGGGCCAGGTGTTCCCAGTGCTCAGCCGTGGAGAGTGGGGCTGAGATGGACACAGGACTCTATCCATGCTGACACAGGCGCAAGTTCTTTCTCCTTGAGACCTGGCTGTACTGATTGTGGATGGGAAAAAATTTCAACAAGTGGTTTTAGTTTTTTGGGGGGTTTTTGGTTTTTTTTTCCGGTACCGGGAATCGAACTCACAACCTCGCGCTTGCCAGGTAGGCACTGTCCAGCTGAGCTAAATCCCCAGTGTCACAAGTGGTGTTAGGGAAATGGAACATCTACATGCAAAGGAATGAAGTTAGACCCTTACTTTATACAGTAAAAAACTAAATTATAAACAGATCAAGCTGGACATGGTGGCACATGCCTGTAATTCCAGCACTCTGGGAGGCCGAGACAGAAGGATCACAAATTTGAGCCCAGCCTGGGCAGTTTAGTGACTTAGTGAGATCCTTTCTCAAAATTAAAAAATAAAGAAAATTTAAATATCAAAACTTAAAAAATGGTTAGGATGTAGCTTAATGTGAAGGCCCTCGGTTCAACAGCCAGCATCACACATACAAACATACACACATACACACACCCCTGCATGTACTAGATCAAACCTAAACATAAGAGCTAAAACTATAAAACTCTTACACGAACAATAACATGAAGTCCCTTGGACCTGAACACCGTGGCAGAATAAATTCTTACCCATCTATGGCAAAATAAGAAAAATATTTGGTCTTTGTCCCTGATTCCTGGCAGAGCTCCTAAAAACCTTTGGAATTTCCTGAGTGACAGGAATATCTTGTTGTTTATAAGAAGCCCCTTTCAGTTACACCTGAGTTAGTGCTAATGTGATGACTTGGGCTAGGGCTCCTAGTTGCAGCCAGTCACCAGAAAAGACCAAGTGGCATTTGAGGCCTGCCTTCTGTCGTCCAGGAAGGGGAAGGGGGCTGGAGGCTGAACTTCCCAGGAGCCCTTGAACAGCGAGCTCTGATGAGCGTCCAGCTTGAACACATCCACGCGCCAGTGGCAGTGGGGTGCCACACCCCAGCTCCACTGGGACACCTCTGAACCTTGCCTTATGGGCCTGTGCCCCTGGCTATTCATTTGTATCATTTATGATAAATTAGTAAGTCTTTTGACTTACGTATTTTGAGGTCTGCAAGCCAGGCTAGTGAATGACCAAAGCTTGGGAAGGGCGAGGGAACCCTGGCTCTAGGGGCTGGGTTGTCAGCAGCAGCGGAACGGCACTAACTTGCCTGTCAGTCTGTTGGAACCAAGCCCTCAGGTGGTCAGGGCTGCACAGACCCCACTAATGGGTGTCCATGCAAACTGCTGACCACTTGTCAAGAGCTGGTGACACAAAGGGTTGTTGTTAGCACAAAAGCCTCTCCAGAACAGCACACTGACGGATGGAGAGAAATCTTCACCAGTGGAGCCTGCCCTGTGGATCGCACTGATTTGGATGTAGACCTACAGATGAAGGCTGAACACTGGCTTCCTGTCCACAGTGGTGGTGCTAGGATTGTCATCCCCTCATCTGCCTGCCTGCCTGCCTTTTGCTCTTAAAAATTGTTTTGTTGGCAGGGATTTAGCTCAGTGGTGCAGCACCTGCCAGACAAGTGTGAGGTCCTGAGTTCAATTCCCTGAACCCCCTCAAAAAAAAATTGTTCTGTCAGGGTAAAGCAGCAAAGTGAACAAATCTTAAAAAGCCTTGAATTTCACTGGGAATGTAGCTAAGTGGTAGAGCACTTGCTTAGTATGTATAAAGCCCTGGGCTCGAGCCCCAGTATTGTGAAAAAACAGAAACGAAAAGAAAACACAAAACAAATATCAAAAGTTTAAAAAGAACTTGAATTTTTACATCACTGTTACCTGTCCTACCACTACACAGGTCAATATATAGAACTTTTCTAGCTGCCACAGACTCTTGGGCCCTTTTCCAGTTTTTAAACCTCATGCCCATCTCCTTCTCTTGTTTTTTTTTTTTTTTTTTTGAGACAAGGTCTTGATATGTACCTCAGGCTGGCCTTGAACTCGCAGTGATCTTCCTGCCTCAGCCTCCTGAGTACTGGGATTCCAGCCATGTGCCACTCCTGGCTCTAATTTTTAATTTCTTAAAGTTTTTATTTAAAACTTGCTGTCATTTTATTTACCTAAAAAGGCTGGTCCATGGATACTAAACTTTTGAGAAATCTACAGGACTCTTCCAAGTTTCCAGAAATTCCCCTAGATGTGTGGGTGTATTTGCCTATGTCAGTGCAGCCGAGGCCTCACCCTCCTGGCCTTGGAACAGACCCTTCATTTTCCTAGGAACAGGAAAGGTTTAGATGGGATCCCATGGGGAGGTGCTTCCCATCACCAGCAACATCTGGGGAACATCTGGCAAGCCCATTCTGGACGGGCAGATGCTCTGCTGGGAAAAACGTATCACTTATTTGATTATATGTTCTCTTAATCTTCCCGCTTCTTCTCCCCAAAACCCATCCCTCCTCAGGTTCCCCACTTTAAGCCAGGACTCCAGCCCTTGCCAAGTCCTTCTCCTGATTTCTGTGTTGTCTAGTTTTTCCAGTCCACAGCCCAGCATGACGTGGAGGCAGCCTGGGCCTGACCCTCCTGAACTCCAGGGCCCAGAATTGCACAGCTCCTTATCAGCAAGCAGCATCTTCCAGAAACCCAGTCAAGAATGATGCAGCAGGTGGGGTTCTCTGGTCCAATGTCCCCATTTTACAGATGGAAAGAGGGAGTCAGGGAGAGAAAAACCGAAGTAAAATGACATTTCTAGTCACAGAAGCCCCTTTCTGCTGGGGATAGGAGGCAAGCAGAAAGGCAGGCAGAGGAAAGGAAAGGATTCCTTGGGACCAGCAAGGTCTGCAGCCTGTAGATTCTCGGACATTGTTCTTTTTTTGGTGGTATTGGGAGTTGAACCCTGGGGCTTCACATGGAGTTACATCCAAGCCCTTTTGTTAAATTTTTGATTTTTTTTTTTTTTTTTTTTGAGAGAGTTTCACAGTGTAGTTCAGGCTGGCCTTGAAAGCAGTAAGCGACCCAGGTTGGCCTTGACCTCGTGGAGATCCTTCTGCCGCAGCCACACAAGTGCTGGGATTATAGGTGTGGGCCACCACACCCAGCTCCTT
>NW_004955427.1:24818448-24862473 GCF_000276665.1 Chinchilla lanigera
CGGGGGGAGGGGTGTGTCGCGCGCTCACCTGCTTGTCAGCCGCCGTCACAGCAGAGGCCACCGCCGTGAGTCACGGGGCGCAGCTACACCGGCCACCCGCGGGCACACGTAGGTCCCCTCCCACGCACGGCTGTTCCCTCCTTCGCACGTACTTCCTCTCGGTCCTCAGTTTCCCCTCCCCGGGGCCCTTCTCCCCGTCACGCCGCGCTGCGATGCCCACACCGCCGCAGCAGCCGCGCACTTAGTCACTCCCGGTCCCGGTACAGTCACACTCGGCCGAGCCCACACTCCCGACGCTGCCCACCCAGCACCTCCGCGGCAAGTCCCACAGCCCTCGGGAGAGTAAGAAACTCGTCACTCCCCGCCCCCAGATCCGTGACAGCCCTGCCCTCTTACGCTGCGCACCCGAGTCGCCAAGTCCACCCCCTTTCTCCTGTGCCCTTGTCCTGTCATCTCCTTTGGCTCTGGCATCATTGGCCAACAGGTCACACCCCATCCCGTCCTGGTGCTGAGCCATCTTTTAAAAATGCAAATCTGTTATTGTCACTCCCTACTTAAATCCTCCCTTGGCTTCCTGTGCCCTCGGGCTAAAGTCTGCCCTGTTGCCCCTGGCCCTGCCCCCTCCCAGGCTGCCCCTCCTCCACACTTGACTGGCTGGCCGTGCCCCTGCTCCCCAGCCCCTCACTCTGCTATGCTCCCTACGCCCCGCCTCAGACCTGCCTGCCCCTCCCCTCCCCCTTCCCTCCACGTACCTGCCGCCCAACTTGCCCTTCAGGGGAGCAGCCTTGTAGGTCTTGCTCCCTCTGTGCCCAAATGCCTGCCACAGATTCTCTGGCCCGTAAGGGAGTTCAGTAACTACTGTGTTTTAGGTGAATGAGTGAATGAATGAGTGAAGGCAGGGAGAAGGCCTGGCGTGGGTAGGAGCAGTCATCTCAGGTTCAGTTTCCCTTCTGCAGGAGCAGTGCCTTTGCAAACATTAGGGAGCTACCTAGTGCCAGGCCCTAGAGGCTAGGCTGAGAAGCAGTCCCTCCCTCAGATCACTGCGAGGGACGGGTGGGGGAGGGGTGTGTCTGTGCTTCCTGTCCACTCTCTTTGGGCTGCTGAGGCAGTTTGTTTCAGTAGGGACCACTTTGCTTGGAGGTGTTTTTCCCACATCCCAGGAAGTAATTCTGGAGGGCCAGGGGTCATGTGACCCCAGGTGTTGGAGGGAGGGGCTGGCCAAGGCCTGGGGTTTTGAGGTTAAAGGACACATTCTTCAGATTCCTGGAGGGGGGTGGGAGCAGCAAAAGGTACCCCCTCTCTAATATCAACTCTGGCTGGGAATCGGGGCAGTGATCGGACTGTTGAAGTGGGCAGAGAAGTTGATGTGACTTTTCCAGAGATGGCCTCCACCGCCCCCAAACAGCCGTTGGTTACTTGGTGCCTGGAGTGAGGTGGCCTTTCCTGGATTCACACAGTGTGTGTAACCAGTTGTGGCCAGTAGGCTGCGAAGGTGTCCCCGTGGGCTGTTGAGCATCTGTGTGTGGTGGCAGGAGGGCCCAGTCAGATACCGGAAGAAGCCTGGTATTCTTTGATTCAGTGCCTGTCTCTGGGGCTCCTCAGGGGTGTGGTATTTCTGTTGGAGCCAGCTCCTGGGAATTGCTTTTCCTTCCTCCAGGACCCTAGGAGGGGGCTGTACTCACCCTGGGAACAGTGCCATGGTCAAGATCTTGATTCTTGGGTAGCTGCTGAGGGCCCCTCCCCCGCCCTCTGACTCACTGTCTGACACTTTTCTTGGACTCTTTCACTATCTTTCATTCCCTTTTCTGCCTTGGCCTCTCCTTCCTCTGGCTGAGTCTTTCTGTCTCACCTGCCTCTGCCTGTGTTAGCCACTGGATCCCCAGGTGGGTCCAGGAGCTCTCCCCTCTTTCCTTATCACAAAGGGAGGAGATCATTTCTCATTTGATTTCAGATCTGTAGATCCTAAGAGACTCATCACCTAAACCTGCAACAGGACTGTAGTCTCTTTGTAACTCTTTCCCTGTGTGCAGCTTTGGAGGTTATAACCCTCTCAACCTTAAAGTCTCCTTCTGTGTACATCCCTGACCCAGATCCCTGGTGTCGGCCTAAGCCTGCTCCCTTGACATTTCAGTTCCTTTGCTCTTGGGGAATGGGGACTCTCCTGAGATGCTTGCACTGGTGCTGCCCGCAACCTTGAACCTTCCTCTCCTACCCTAAGAGCCATCTTTTTGAGAGTATTGCTGGAATCCTCTGGTACAGGCTGGCAGGGAGCAGGTATGTGTCCCCCCACCCCATCCCCAAATTAACTGCCGGGAGCAAGAGAAGATGATGTTGAGACCTATGTGATAAAAAATACCTCTGCAGGGATACTTGAGATGCAGGCTGGCCTGCCTGCTTCTGACCTTGTCAGGCACTGTCTGCCAGGCCCTGTTCTACGCACAGGCATATTTGGTTAGACAGAGCTGCCCTACCCTTGTTGTGAGGTTGACAGGCAATGAGGCCACTGTACTGTGGTCCTATAAAGCTATGATAGATTCCAGGGTTCTTTGGGAGCTCTATCTCTTAGTTTGGGCTTCTATAACAAAAACATGGGGTGGGTGGCTTAACCAAAAGAAGTTTATATCTCACATTTCTAGAGGTGTGTGTGTGTGGGGGGTGTCCAAGATCAAAGTGCTTATCTGGTAAGGGTCCCTTCCTGGTATGCAGATGGACACTTGTCTTGTCCTCACGTGGTGGAGAAAGGGGCTGACTCTTATAAAGGCCCTACTCCTATTCATGATCTTTTCACCTCCCAAAGGCCCTGCCTCTGCACACCATCACACTGGGGATTGGGGTTCAATGTAGGAATTTTATAAGCCCAGAGAGGCAGGGGTATGGAGTGGAGGACTCAGAATGTCTCTGTGGAGGTGACTGAAAAGAATGAGGCTGAAGCGGGTGTGGTGGCGCACACCTATAATCCCAGCATTTGGGAGGCCGAGGCAGGAGGATCATTGTGAGTTCGAGACCAGCCTGGGCTACAAAGTGAGCTCATGGCTGGCCTGAACTGCACAGCAAGACCCTGTCTCAAAAACACACACAAAAAAGAAAAGAATGAAGCTAGGTTTTAGTTTGTGCAAAGGCCAAGAGGTGGGCAGGGGTGGTGCCATTAGGAAAACTGCAAGTTAGCTGAAGCATGGAGAGAGGTGTGTGGAGTCCTTTGAGATGAGTTTGGAGGGGAAGCAGTGGTCAGGCCTGTTTCAGCTGCTCGGAAATCTGGAGCCTAAAGGCTAGCTTCCCCTGGGGAGCTGTTCTAAGCATAGGAATGGCAGGTGGATGTTTGGCTTAATATGATCATTCTGACTGCAGAGTAAAGAACAGCTGGAGGGAGGGGGCAGGAGCAGAGGCAGGGGACAGGAGGTGCAGTGATAGGGACAGAAACATGTTTAATTTTCTTTTTGTATTAACAGTTTTTTAACGATCAATGCATGGATCCATTGATTCATTAGAGGGTTTTGGGGTGTTTTCTGGCAGTCCTGGGGATTGAACTCACAGCCTTGGTACATGCTAGACAAGCACTATACCTCATCCCCAGTGGGGACAGAAACGGAAGGGTAATGAACTTTTTTTTTACATGGTGATAAGTGTCTCATCCACATCTTCATACGTACTAGGCAAGTAAGCGCTCTACCATTGAGCTATTGTACCCCCAGCCCCAAACTTTAAAATTGATGGTGACCTATATGGAAGGCATAAAGTATATGAATCTGTTTTTTTTTGTTGTGTCCCCCCCCCCCCCGTACCAAGAATCGAACTCATGACCTTGTGCTTGCCGGGCAGGCGCTGTGCCACTGAACAAAATCCCCGCCCCAAGTATATGAATCTTACATGCACATCTAGATGAATTTTTAGTTTTAGGCACTCTTGTAACCACCACCCAGAGCAACATAGAGCATTTCCACTCCTTAGCCCCCCCACCAAAAAAAAATTCCCTCATGACTCTCCCCATTTTGTGCCCCTTCCCCTGGGAACCACTGTTCTGATTTGTGTCATCATCCCTTGATTTTGCCTTTTCTTGAAGTTTTTTTTTTTTCACCCAACATAATGTCTGTGAGATTCATCTATGTTGTGTGTATCTGGGAGCTCATTCTTTTTCTACACATTTGCAGAACACTTTACTGCTGTCAGAGAACTCAACAGGTATTCATGTAAACTCTCAGCCCTCTGAGGTTTTAAAACGAAGAATTGGGGACACAGGTGTTAAGGAACTTGCGCAGATCACCCAGCTGGTTAATAGCCAAGCTGCGGGTTGCAGTGCAGGCAGTCTGTTATGGAGCTGAGGTTCTAATACAACACTGGGTGGCCTCCAAGATACCTACTAAGTCTGTGCCTAAGTCTGTGCCTCACCTGGGGGGATTAAATGATGAATGTGAACAACCAGGACTGAGTGTCTGGATTTAGATGGAGGGAGAGGAAGGAGTTGAGGATGGCTGCAGGTTTCTGGCTTGAGCAACTGGGTGGGTGGCAGTGCTGTTACTAAGATAGGAAACACAGGAAGAGGAACAGATGGCATGGGGGGTGGGGAACAGAGACAAGGGGTTCAGTTTGGGGCCTGTGGAATTGTATGTTTCCAGGGGATGGCCAGGCAGACATGCAGAGTGGGCAGTTGGTCAATAGGGGTCCCCGACTGGGCATACTTAGGAATTCTCACCCTATATATGGCATTGGAAATGGGGAGCAGCATGGGGTCCCCCATGGGATTGTGGTGGGGACAGGATGTGTGTTGTTTGTCCATGTTGTGTGTTTCCTATGTCTGAGTATCTGTGTGTGTGTGCACGTGTGCGTGCGGGCGCCTGACTCCAGATCATGAATCCTTCGCCTCTTGGGAGAGCCCATAGGTCAGCTGGGAGCTGAGTTGTTTTTGTTTGTGGTTTGACCCTGGGAAGGGGGTGCCAAGCATGAGAACTACCCCCGGAAACACCTGTGCAGCCTCTTCCCCCAGGCCTGGGGAGGGGGTGCTAAGATGGGAGGCTTTCTTCTTTCTCTCCTGCCTGCTTGGGGGAGGCTGTTCCTAGGGTGGATTTTACCCAGTTAATCTGTTGATAGCACATCCCTCAGGATTCAGGGACTCTGTGGGAGGATGGAGATGGGATATTTGGAAAGGACACCTGAGTGGGGACAGCTTTCTGGTTGGTTTTTCCTGTTGTCTGTTTCCTGTGCTGGCAGAGGGGGAAGGGCTCCCCAGCTCTGGGGCCTCTCCTTTCCCCTTCCTCCTGGCTACCACGTGGCGGTCCAGCGGAGATCCAGTGCTCGGGGTAGCTACCCAGCCACAGAGCCAAGGTAGCTCTGCTCAGCCCTCAAGATGGAATCCTTGGGGTTCTCAAGGCCCGCAGGGACTTACATGCTGAAGCATTTAGGGAAGGAGCCCGGGGGCCCCTGCACTCAGATGAGGCCAGCCTGGCTTTGGAGTTGCTATCTGCATTCTGCTGAGGGCTGAGATCCTCAGAGGGCTGATCCTGAGGCTTTTTCTAGAGTGCTACGAGTTAGAAGCTATAGACCAGAGAGACGGGGGGCATCATCTTAGGTAGGTAGTTGCATGATTAGAGTTTTTTTTTTTTTTTTTTTTTTTTAAAGACAGTCTTACTAAGTGGCCCAGGCTGAGTTTGAACTTAGGATCCCTTAGCCTCTCAGAGTTCTGGAATTACAGAACACCACACCTGGCTTGAGTTTTTTTTTTTTTAAGGGGAAAAATAACTTCCATGTGAGGTTAATTCAAACAAGTGCAGATATTAGATTGGTAGTAGTAGGCAAGACAGGGGTAAATTTCAAGATCAGATAAAGGGCTCTGGTCACAGTTAAGCCTGGAGGCAGGGGACTTTTCTCCCCTGTGCATGTGGGGGTTTCTGAGGGAAAGTCTGAGAAGCTCCACCACAGGCAGGGAGGAGCACAGGAAAGTCCTGCCCTGTCCGGGAACAGGGCCTACCCCAAAGCCTGCCTGTTCCCCAGAGTAGGTGCCTGGTGAGCCTGCCTGGAATCAGCTGCTGCTGTCTGGCAAGGTGGGCAAAGTGGCGGGTCTGTGCAGGGGTGTGGAGTGGGGAGAAAGCCGAGCCACCATCTGAGGACTGTGTGGTGTGCAGGCGACCGCAAAGGCACACAGATGTGAGCAGTGTGAATCACCCTTCCAGTGAGTCAGCTCTCAGGATTCTTGTCGTGGAATGAGCGGGCCAGGCTGAGTGAGGTCTGCTGGTCCATCTGTCTGTCTGTCTGCCTCCTGCCCTTACCGGCATGGACTGTGTGTGGGTGTGTGGTAGGAGGTAGTGGGGAATGTGCTTGGAGGTTTCCTGGGAAGTCCCTGGCAGAGGTTTTGGGAGTTGAAGGTGCCGGGATGTGATTTGCACATAGTCAGGAGAGAGAGGGGTGCTGTCTTGTTGCTGCACCTAGTGCTCTTAGCTGGAGCTGAGGGTCTGATACTAGGGAGGGCCAGTAGGGAGAGCGGTGGTCATGGCCAGGAGCCTGCCTCCTGCCGGAGGTCAACTTGTTGTTGCTACCGGACACCTACTCAGAACTGTCTCAATCCTGTTCCAGGCTATCTGTCTCCAGCTCCTGGAGGACCCCTGTCCCACCATGACTGGACCACTGAAGAGGAAATTTGACCAGCTGGAAGAGGACTCTTCGTCATTCTCCTCTTCTACCTCGCTGTCTCACTCCTGCTCTCCAAACTCTTCCGTCTCCCCTGCCTGGGACTCCGATGAGGGCAGCCCCTGGGGTCAGACACCCCTGCCTGACCAGGACTTCTGCAGCCCCCGGAGTTTCACCCGTGAGTCCTCTCCCCTGGGTGCCCCACCACCCTCTGTCTTCCTTCCTGAAAAATGAAGTTAGGAGGCCCTGGTCAGAGCCATTTCAGCCTCTTTAGATCAGGTGCTGGAGCTGGAGCTCTCTGTAGGGTCTATTGCTCCATCGTGATAGAGTGGTCACTATGCCACCTGTCCAGGGACACTTGGGCCCAGCTGAGTCGCTGTTGACCTTGGGAATGGTGATGTCTGGGTACTGCTCCTTGGAGTGGCCCCTCCTGCCCTGCCCCTCCCTCCCTTCTGTTGCACTTTCGTTTCTCCAGTGTACACCCCAGCCGCCTCCAGACTGGGCTGGGGCCACACTCCACACATCCCTGCCAGGCCTGACTCTCTGTCAAAGTGCTTTGCCTGCATGCACCAAGAAAGAGTTTTTTTCCCATTTAATTCTTTTTTTTTTTCTTTTTGAGAAAGGGTCTCATCATGCAGTATAGGATGGCCTTGAGCTCACTTTGCAGCCCAGGCTGGCCTCGAACCTGTGATCCTCCTGCCTCAGCCCCCTGAGTGCTGGGATTACAGGCGTGTGCCGCCACGCCTGTTTTTTTTTTTGCTTTTTTTGTTTTTTGTGGTTTTTGGGGGGTACCAGAAATCGAACTCAGGACCTCATGCTTGCCAGGCAAGGCACTGCCACTGAGCTATATCCCTGGCCCTAATTCTTTTTTTTTTTTTTTGAGACAGGGTCTCACTGTACAGTGCACTGGCCTGGAGTTTACTATGTAGAAAATTGCCAACATTTGACCAGTTTGTAAAAATACACTGATATAGATTGGTATATGTATCAATATATATAGTTTAGTAATCAGAATATAATCAGTGACTTATAAAGAGAAAGCCGTTATAAGCCTGTTGTAAAACACAACCTATAAAAGGAAAAGATAAATAGGTATTTTTGATTATGCAATCCTTAAAAATGGTGTGGAGCTGAGCATGTGGTACGTACATAACCTGTAATCACGGCACTTTGGGAGGCTGAAACAGGAAGATTCCAAGTTCAAGCCCAGCTTCAGTGACTCAGTGAGATGTCTCAAAATAAAATTTTTTTTAAAAAAGGGCCTGGGGTGTAGCTCAGTGCTGAGGCCCTGGGTTCAATCTCCAGTACTGCCCTTCACCTGAATCCTGTGTGGGTTGTGAATGTAGCTTTTGGGTTCAGTTGCCGGCACCAGACACAAAAAATAAATTTGTGAAAAGCCATAACAAAAGTGAAAGACAAAAATCATTGCATATAGATAGCTTAAACAAATTATTCTTAGAGCTGGGCGTGATGGCACACACCTGTAACCCCAGTACTCAGGAGGCTGAGGCAGGAGGATCGTTGTGAGTTCGAGACCAGCCTGGGCTACAAAGTGAGCTCAAGGCCAGCCTGAACTGCATAGGGAGACCCTGTCTCAAAAAAAAAAAAAAAACACAAAAAAGCAAATGATTCTTGTCTCTAGTATCATATAAATATAATTAATAACTAGAAAGCTATACAGGGACCTGTATGGCTGATGAGGGTGGAAAAGATGCTTCATCTTGCAGATCCTGTCATTTGGACTGGGAAATGCCAATAAGCATGGTTGACATGGGTTCTCCAGGTCTGACCCTAGCCAGGCCACCTTCAGAGTGCAGCTCTGTCTCAGCCAAGGTGTGGAGAGGTATGGGGACCTGTGAGGAAAGATGGCTGTGTGCTCTTCCTGGAGTTTAACTGGTCCCCTATCCCTTCTCTGCTTCCAGCACTATCCATTCTGAAGCAGGCTCCTCGGGAACGCACGGGCCGTGTAGCCTTCGATGGCATCACCGTCTTCTACTTCCCGAGGTGCCAGGGTTTCACCAGTGTGCCCAGCCGAGGAGGCTGTACTCTGGGCATGGCCCCTCGCCACAGCGCCTGCCGTCGCTTCTCCTTGGCCGAGTTTACCCAGGAGCAAGCCCGGGTGCGGCGAGAGAAACTCCGTCAGCGCTTGAAGGAGGAGAAGCTTGAGGCGCTGCACAGAAAGGTAGGGTGACCCCTTTCCCCAGCAGCTCCTGAAGTCCTAATCTCTGGGTGCTAGCTGTGAGTGCGGGGAAACAGCCGTGGCACCCCTGGCCCACTTCATCTGCAGACATGTGAGGCTGTTGGCTGGAGGCCGTCAGGGCACCCCGGGTTCGGAGCCTGAGTCCATCTGACGAGAGGGAATGGGGTTGCTCTGTCTGCCTGGGAAGGGGAGGTGACACAGGAGGACTTATCTTTGCAGCTGCCATGAGGCAATGTTCTGGCTGTGCTCATGGACGTACCACAGTGCTCAGCACATAGTGGACACTAGGGAGAGCCTGTTCCATGTCTGCTTCTCACATCTCTCCCATGGGTGTAGCTTTCTGCAGCTGGGCTTCCAGAGACCGAGGCTGGCCAGCCCCTCACAGCAGACGCCATCGATGATGCTTCGGTGGAGGAGGACTTGGCAGTGGCTGTGGCAAGTGGCCGGCTGGAGGAGATGAACTTCCTGCAGCCTTACCCAGCTCGACAGCGGCGGGCTCTGCTGCGGGCTTCAGGTGTGCGAAGAATTGACCGTGAGGAGAAGCGGGAGCTGCAAGCACTGCGGCAGTCCCGGGAGGACTGTGGTTGTCACTGTGATAAGGTCTGCGACCCTGAGACCTGCAGCTGCAGCCTGGCGGGCATCAAGTGCCAGGTGAGGTGGCAGGTGGTCTGGGCTGGGGAGCCTGAGCCTGCTGGGTTGTCCCACTTTGCAGAGTCCTCACTTCCACCTGTGCTTTCTCTGTAGATGGACCACACTGCCTTTCCCTGTGGCTGCTGCAAGGAGGGCTGTGAGAACCCCAAAGGCCGTGTGGAGTTCAACCAAGCACGAGTGCAGACCCATTTCATCCACACCCTCACCCGCCTGCAGCTGGAGCAGGGTGCAGAGAGCCCTGGGGAGCTGGAGGCCCCTGCACAGGGCAGCCCACCCAGCCCCAGCGAGCAGGCCCTGGTCTCCTTGTTCCCACTGGCCAAGACTCCTGTGAGCAGTGAGCTCGGAGACAACAGCTGCAGCAGCGACATGACCGATTCTTCTACCACGTCTTCATTGTCGGGCACCAGTGAGGCCCCAGACTGCCCCATCCCCTCAGGCCTGCCTGGCCCTGGTTTCCAACCTGGCATGGATGATGACAGCCTGGCGCGTATCCTGAGCTTCAGTGACTCCGACCTCGGTGGGGAGGAGGAAGAGGATGGAGTGGGTGTGGGGAACCTGGACAACCTCAGCTGCTTCCACCCAGCTGACATCTTTGGTACTGGAGACCCTGTTGGGCTGGCCAGCTGGACCCACAGCTACTCTGGCTCCAACCTCATGTCTGGCATCCTGGATGAAAATGCCAACCTTGATGCCAGCTGCTTCCAAAATGGTGGCCTTAAAGAGTTCAGAGAAGGCAGCCTCCCTGGCACCTCAGTGCCACCCAGCGTGTATGCTGGCCAGAGCAGTTCAGTGGACCTCAGCTTATCTTCCTGTGACTCCTTTGAGCTGCTCCAGGCTTTGCCGGATTATAGTCTGGGGCCTCACTACACCTCCGAGAAAGTGTCTGCCAGCCTGGACAGCCTCGAGGCCCCACACTGCCCTGTGCCTGGCCTCTCTCCACCTGTAGATGCCAGCACGTGCTTCCTGGAGTCCCTCATGGGCTTGTCTGAGCCAGCCACTGAGGTCCTGGCTCCTTTTATTGACAGCCAGTTTGAGGACACTGCCCCAGCATCTCTGGAGCCTGTGCTGGTGTGAGGACTACGGTGCCTTTTCCCTTCCCCAGGAGCCCCAGTGCTGCTGTTTTGTGATTTTGGGGCTCCCCAAGGTCTGTATGTATCAGTCTCCCACTGGCTGGCCCAGCCACAGGCATTCCTGGTTTCACAAAACACTGAATTTATTTATATTTATTGACTCTTCTGTGCTGGAGGGTGGGGAGGGGCATTCGCTGTTTGGCCACCTTGTCCCCCCCCAGGGCTCTTCCACCTTTGCAGCTGTACCAGGAGAGAAGATGCAGCTCTGCTGGAGCTGTGCAGACCCCTCTGGGTCTCTGTGATGTTCCTCACCCAAAGACGGCAAGACAAGGCTAAAATCAGCCACTGGTGGCTTCTTGTTTGCTCTGAGCCCCAGACCCATGAGTGGCTGATCTCTGGACTGTGAAGACTGTAATTTATTTCCATAATTTATTGGGAGACTGAGGCAGCTGTCACTGGTGGGCAGTGTTGGGGTGAGGCCCCTTTTGTCCTGCACCCTGCCCTTCTCTGCCTGGGCTTTGATGTGGACCAGAGGTGGGATCTGCGTCCTGTGGCCTCCTCTGTCAGCTGCCTGGCTCCTGGATGGCTGAGCAGGCGGGGCTGGGCTGACCGGCTGTGACCAAAACCCCTTCTGCCCTGTTCAGCCCCCCTGCTTCCTGCCCTCTGGCCATCTCCCTTCTCCAGAGGCCACAGCCTTTATTTCCAGCCCAGGACAAAGGAGGTGGAAGCCAGGGCCCCAGGGAACTGGGCTTGCCTCAGGGCTGCTGTGTGCCCCAGACCACCGTCTCAGGCTTTCTGGGCACCACAGGCCACTTGGCGAGGGTTGCTCTTTAGGGCTCTCATGCCCTTTGCTTGTACTGAATTTTGCATCCATTTTTATATTGTTCCTAAGTATCAGAACTATTATTTATTCATTTCTCTGTGTGTCTGTGCCAAGAAACCCAGGCTCTGGGCTGCCCCTTGCCCAGGAGGCCTTGCCAGCCTGGGTGTCTGGGAACACATTGTACCTGACCTGACAGGTACCAATAAAGAGGCTCTATTTTTAACAGTGTGGTCCGCATCAGTGGGATGGGGAACAGGGCACATCCCTGGGAGGTGGGTGAGGTAGGGAGGACAGCCCCTGCAGGGCAGCATGGACACTGAAGCTGTTGTGGGCTAGGAGGGGCACAGCAGGTTGGGCCTCCTTCCAGGCAGGCCAGTCAGCTTGGAGGCAGGAAGCCAGTGGAGAGGCTGGCTGGGCAGATGGAGCAATTCTCTGGATTAACCCGCTCCTACCCAGTGGTCATCTGGGGTAGCAGAAGGGAGCAGCAGTGAGTGCTCCCCTGAGATGGGGCCCTCTGCCCTTAGAGCGTAAGGGCACCTTCCTTCCTGTGGACACGCTGAGCCTCATAGGTCCCACCAGGGCAGGGCAGGGCAGTGGGATGTGGCTGGGGAAGGCCTGGCCTAGTAGTAGCTCAGCAACTGTGGTCCCTGGGGACTTGAGCACGGGAAGCTGCAGGACTTCATCCATCTGCACCAGCCAGACCTGTCTGACCTGTCCCTGGCAGGCCAAGTGGGCTGCGGTCCAGAGGAGCAGGCTGTAGCCTGCCCTGGAAAGCCCTGGTCTGGAAGTCTGAGGAAGCAGCCCCACCTTCCAAAGAATGATGATTTGTGAAGGTGCTGGGAGAGGGGACCAGCAAGAGACCCTATCAGTGCTCAGGCCCTCTACTTCTGATGAGCTGTCCTGGGTGTGCTCCTGAGCGAGGACCCAGAATGACAGGTTCAGATCCCAGCTCTCTTACTACCTTGAAAGATGACTTAGGCAGATCATCTGCTCTGTGCCCGAGTTCCTCAATACCGTGCAAATAACACGAACCTCATAGGCTCACTTGGGTCACATACACAATGCACTGAGAAGAGTGCCTGGAACATGCAAGCCCTGAGCCCATGTGTATAACTTCTGTTTTCCTGTTTCTGCTACAGTCCGGTCACCCTTTAGGTATTTATCTCTTGCCTCTGCGCAAGCTTGGGCAGGATCCCGTGACCACAGCAGTGGCCATTAGAGTACTCATGCCTTGGTGTCTGGTGATAGGATAGCTGTCCCTAGACACCACTCAGAATTTTTTTTTTTCTTTTTTGTCTTTTTGAGAGGGTTTCACTAGGCACTTCAGACTAGCCTAAAACTTACTTTGTAGGCCAGACTGCCCTCAAACTCAGCGATTCTCCTGCCTTAGCCTTTCGAGTGCTGGAATTGTAGGCTTGTGTCATCACACCGATTGGCCTTACTTCTGACAATGGAGAATCCATATGTATTAGTGGTCCTGTCTCCTCCCTCTTCCCTGGTACCTGGAGATCCCTTGCAGAGATGGCTCAGCAGGCATGATCCAAGGGCCCAGAGAGTCTGCTCTGATAATCCTCAGGGCAACCCTCAGCAGCTCAGGTCCCAGCTAGAAACCCCTACAGGCTCCTACTGCGTGGACTCAGCCCAGAGAAGATAAGCTGCTTGCTTCTTGATTCTTCGTTTCCTCAGCTGTTAGAACTACAGGATCAATTCTTGGGGTTGTCACTGTTTTTCAGATAAATGAAGACAACTTGGGTTTTCTAGCAACAAAAACATGATTAATGCATAATCCTTTTACATAGACTGCTTCTCAGTCAACCTATCCCAACAAAATGGGTTGGAATGCAGGTTATAGAAAAAGACTGGGAAGATGGCAGTAACCTGGGGAAAGCATTCCAGATCGCCAGCTCATACCAAGAGGCACGCACGTGATTAACAGTGTGTAACAAAAACAAGGCTTAGCCGCTCACGCTCTTCTGAAAAGGACATCTGTTCATTGTTCCAAACCTTAGTCACTGGACAGTTCAAAGTTTCTCCCATATCTGCATTCTATCCACTCTTAAGTATTTTTCTTTAAATCAATTATATCAATTATATGCTTAATAGTCAGGCCCCATGGAACAGCACCTATGAATTCAGGAGTTTGGTTTGCTAGTCACCCTTCTCTGTCATACAAACAATGTATAAACACACTAATCTTATGGCTGGGTTGTATCCCAGCACCACAGAAAAATAAAATATTTGCTGTCTCTCACTGGCAGAGAGTTGTCCCACGATTTGGAAATAGATCTGGGCTAATTTCCTGCTCCACATGGGGACACTGAGACCAAGAAGGGAGGGGGCTTGGGAAAGTCACTTGGGGGAGGATCTGAGGTCCCCTGACTCCCAGTTAGAGTTCTGAGGGTGTGGTGACCCATGACTGCCATCCCGAAAGACAGGAAGAGCAGTAGTGAGAGTGCGCAGAGGTGACCTCTGTCAGCCCCTTGCCAAGCAGGAGGAGCATTCCTCAGAGTAAGAACTGCTCACATTGCCTCCCAGACCACTGAAAGGGCTCCTGGAGGATGAATTACTTGGCCAATGACTTTTACAAAAGCAAAGTGAGGAATGTTTTTTCTTGGAATATACTTCCATTTCAGGAAAGCATAATTATATTTGTCCTAAACTGGTTAGGCCCAGGTGGAGATGTGAAGGGCAGGGTGGGGACAGGATGTATGTACAAGGGGGGGGGCAGTGGCTCTCTCTTACACTACCACAGCTCTGGGTCCTGCAGCTGGTCCTCCTGAGACTTGGCAGGTAGCATGGCAAGAAGAAGCAGTTGCTTCTCTGGCTCCAGGGTGATGGGACTCAATGGCAGATGGAGGCATTTAGAAATTCCTATAGGGTGGTTTTTGTTTTTTTTTCTTTTTACTGCTGGGATCCCCACCACGCTTTGTTCCCCTCTGTTCCCTTGTCTCCCCTTAAGTGGGGCCTATTAGAAGTAGCCAAGGAGCGAGACATGGTAGTACACACCTGTAATCCCAGCACTTGGGAGGCTGAGGCAGGACTGCAGAGAGTTTGAGGCCAGCCTGTCTCAAAAATAAAGTATACAAGAAGCCCAGCAGAAGCCAAGCCAGCTGATGTCTTCTTTGGAGCAAAACTACTTCTTGTGCCTTGAAAATGTAAAGCTCTAGGACGCCCCTCAGCCCAGGTGAGGCACAATTCCAAATAAACCACATGTGATGTAGAAACATGGAAGAATATGTCATTTACTAAATTCCTTCACTAACCCACTTCCTGCCCCTCCATGAGACTGCTGTAGGTCAATGGTTTCCACCAGCCACAGTCCCTTCTGGCGATAGCTAGGGCCTCAAGGACCTTCGAGCTTTTTCCAAAATTTCTTCTCTGATCTTGGGGTAGCTGGGGTGCTCCCTGAGGACCTGGTGCAGAGAAAAGATGAGCCTGCAGCATCAGGCAGGGGTCCCAGCCACCACACCTCCCTGCCACTGCTGGTGGCTTACTTTGTGGCAGACTTCTATGGCTTCCACAAATTTCTTGTCCTTCAAGTAGTTGAAAGCAAGTTTGAAACCTGACCAGGGATAAGGAGATGATAGACGGTAGCACCCAGAGGAGGCGAGAACCCCTTTGGTTCCCCCAAGATCCTTGATTTCTGGAGTCAGAGTGGGCTCCTGTGCTGATCTACCTCCCATACCTGCTATGGGCACCTTGGCTGGCTGCCTTACCGATGGCGGGGTTGGCCTGATGGCTGTACTTCCAGGCCAGCTCGTAGTTGGTGGCTGCGTCCTTGTAGGACTGCTCCTTCTCCATGATGAAGCCCATGTACTCATAGGCCTTGTAGCAGGACTGCAGGGAAAGCTGATCAGTGCCCCTGCCAAGGGGAAGCCACCACCACCCAGAGCCAGAGTGGACACAGGTGGGATTGAGGGATGGTTGTGAGCCACATTAACCCAAACCGCACAGGGACTTAGGGACACACTCACTTTGCAAGGGGCTAACTGTGCACACTGAGCGAGCTCCTGTTAGCTCAGTACAGGCTGGTACAACTTCCGGTAAAGCCTGTTAGTGACATGCTCCAATCCAGCAGACATCCCTCTGCCCACCTGGACTGAGCCCCTGGACTCCCCTCAACCCCACAAGCTGCTCCTGTCACCCTCTGTCCTTCTGTGTTCCCCTCTCCTGCCTTGCGCTGTCACCCATGCCCCCAGTTCCAGTCCTGGGCTGTCGCCCACACATACCTTTCACCCTACTTCCTCCGGTCTGGTTTCTACTCTGCATCCCCTCTGTCCCCACAGCCAGTGCACCCTCCTGGCTGTCTTGACCCTCCTGAGCCCCGATTGCCCTCCCCACCCACGGAGCCGGGGTGCCACCTCGCCTTGTTGTACTGGATGCAGCGGCGCAGGAGCTCTGAGGCGAGGTCGAACTTGCCGCCTGAGCTGTAGATGTCGGCCAGCAGGAGCCAGCTCTTCTCCAGGTCCTCAGCCTCGGCCAGTGTCCATGGGGCCTTGGCCAGGCGCTTCAGCTGTGTGCGCGCCTTGGGGATCTGCTTCAGCAGCACGCAGGCCTGTGCCATGCCCAGCAAGGCGGGGACGCTGTCCTTCTACACACGGGATGGGAAGTGGGGGTGGGTGTGTCTTGGCTGCTGTCATCTTCCATGTTGATACCAGCCCCCCACCCCCCAGCCCAGCTGGCAAACCTCAGCCTGTGCAATCTCGAGGAAGGCTCCTAGTGCAGCCTCCACGTTGGCCTTCTCCCTGGTGGCCAGCAGGCAGAGGCTCTGCAGCAGCCGCAGCTGGGTCTGCCCAAAGGCCGAGAGCGGGTAGAAGTCACGCAGCAGCTTCTCCGCAGTGCGTATGCCCTGCTGCTCAGATTCCTTCCTAGAGGCAGAGCCCTAGGCTTCAGAGGCAGCCCTAGCTGGCTCTCCTAGAGGTTGCAGGTGCCCCCTGCCTCCCACAGGTTCCTGCCCTGCTTCTCGCAGAGCCTCACTTGCTCTTAGTCAGCTGGTTCTCAAACGCCTCTCCACCCATGATCTCATTGTCTGGATTCAGACAGATGTGCACCATGTAGTAGTTGGCCTTCTGACCCCAAGTGATGTCCTTGCGGGCTTTGTTTAGGAACTTCAAGGCTTGGTTGGGCTGTCCTACGTGCCTGCAGTGGTGGAAACCGAGCATCAGGGAAGCAGGCCCAGAGAGGACAGGGAGACACAGGAGCTGCGTGTGAGTCTGCATAGAACCGGGGCTGGGTGGCCAGTCTCCTAGCTCTTGGCTCCTTCTTTTTCCTCCTGTTGGCCTAAACAAGATCTTTCCATGTTTACTAGGGAGGGCCTGTTGCACACAGCTGCCCTCACCACATCCACACTCAACTCACCAGCAGTAGATGCCTCTGCAGTAGTTGAAGCCTGGCTCCATAGGTACCCGGCTGGACATCTTCTTGGCCAATTGAAAGAAGGTAGGAGCCTCATCAAGTTTGCCACTTCTTCGTAGCAGATCAATTAATTTATCCAATACCAAAAAATTGTCTAAAATGAGAGAGCAGAGATCTCCAGGGTGTGAAGGCCAATAGCTGCATCGGGCAGGGGTGGCAGGGGGGCCTGACGGGGAGAGAAGCTGGGGTGCTGAGCCTCTAGGAGGAACCAGGAGACACTGCCCAACTGGGCTGAGCAGGCGCATTCCTGCTCCAGTGCCTCAACTGCTCTGCAATGTTGAATGAATGCTAATAATGCTTAAAATAGAAATATTAGCAATTAGCGCTCACACACCACTTTCAGTTTTCCTGGTACTAGGTACTTTCCTATATATTAGCTACAGGATGAAGTAGGTATTCTTACTGTTCCTGTTTCACAGATGACAACACTGAGCATAGAGCAGTGAAATAATCTGCCAAAGGTTACATACACTGTTTACGAGCATTCAGGCCCATGCAGCCTGGCTCCAGGACCAGGATTCCTAATCCAGTGACTTGCTAGACCCAGGGCAGACTCTGCTGGGGGCCTGTGGTCTGGCCTGAGCCCCAGTAAGAAGGGGTGATCTTATGCTGCACCGAGTGGGAATGGAGCTGCCCAGCAGGGGAGAATTTCCAGGCCCTCCAAATGGCCATGACCTCAGAAGGGGACTGTGTGGACCCCCATTGGCTGGGATCTGGGGACAGACAGGCTGTCTTGGGTCCAGTGCCAAGTGTCTGGGACCAGGAACTGGCCCCCTGGACTAGGGAAGGGCCAGCACGTTCCACTGGGGCTTTATCAGTTTCCTGCCACTCTGGGAACAATCAGAGAGGAAGGGGCTTCCTCTGCCCAGTCAGGAAGGAGGGGAGAGGGTCCACCCTGCTCCAGGAGGGCAGCCCTTGCTGGGTGGGAGCCCGCGCCCGCAGGCCCGCTGGCTGAATTACCTGGTGCTTTCTCTAGAACTTGGTGGTAGAGATTGATGGCCGATTCGTAGTTCTGTTTTCTAAACATCAAGTCAGCCATCATCTATCAGAAAGCACACAGGGGCCGGAATTCCTGAGGCAGCTTGATGGGTGTTGGCAGAGCTGGGGGTGGTAAGCAGGGAGGCAGGACAAGGCTTCCGAGGAGAGGCGCCTCCCTCAGCCTGGAGGGAAGCTGCCAGGGAAAAGCCTGAGCACCCTGTCCTCACCAGAAGATGAGGATCACACAGGGTTCTTTAGTCCCCTAGGGTGGAGGCTGACCTCTGCCCTTAGGGTCACCTTGGAAGAGGCTAAGGAGCAGGCCTGGGAGGAGCTATTCACCTACAGTGGGTGTGGCTTCCCCCTAGAGAAAATTAACCACACCCAGGCCCTGGGACTGGCCAGGTGGTCGCTGCTGCCCCCTGCTGGCCAGCCCACCCTGCCTACTTCAGGGCAGAGCCTGCAACAGGTGCCCACTCGGGTTTCTCTGCCAGAAAGCCCCTGGGAAGTGGGTCGGCAAGGCAGCAGTGGTTATGGTTACAGAGCCAGGAAGTAGCCTGCATCTGGTCACAGGGCCCTGGGGAGGCCAGGACAGGCATCTTGGGACCTCTTACCACGGAGGCAGTCTCGTGGGTCTGATCTGTTTGCAGGAGGACAGCAAGGTGCTGCTCACACAAGTCCAGGTGTCCCTGGAGCAGGGAGAGGTGTGCCAGCTCCAGCACCACCTGTAGGGAGGAACACTTCGGGAGGACCCTGAGATGTCTTTGACAGCGTCCCCCTCATTCCACTGCTATCAGCTATGCCCTCAACTCCTTCAGAACCGTCTCGGCCTGCCTCCCTCCCATGTGCCGGCCTCAGCACTGGTTTTCCTAACTGCCCACTGCATGCTGGGCCTGACTGACAGATACTCATCCTTCAGCCTGAGCTCCAGACTCATTCCCTGGGGACGCTCCCGACTCTAGGGCAGGTACTTTCCTCTGCGCTCCTGTCGCTCCCTGCACCCACAGGCAGGCTTGGATGGCATGGCATCAGAACCACCTACGCTCTCATTTGCCCCCCCCTTGCCCTCAGGAAACCTGGGGACAGGGAACATGTCTCTCCCCACGGTGTCTCCAGGGACTAGAACAGTAACTGACACCCACTAAGTACCTTTAAGTGAGCGACTATGGAGTGAGTGAATAGCTCTGTTGCTAAGCTCTCCACAGTCTCTGCGCAGATGCCAGCTACTGTTCCCTCAGCTGGAAACACACTTCCCTCATGACTCTACACCTGCTTGGAGGCTTAGCTTGGGCTTCTGGCCCAAGTAACCCTGGCAGCTGCAACCCTCACTCTCTCCCTATCTCTAAGGAGGACCTGAAAATACCAGATGAACATGACTTTCAGCAACTTCTTCTCCACACCACCAATGATGGCCAAAGTACCTTGCTCCAAGGGCCACTGGGGGGAGGGCCCAGGGTCAGCTGGCACAGGCTCCTCGCCCCAGAGGCTGTTGTGCCCTTTGTACCTATGGCTCAGTAGAAAAGAACCTGGCCTTTGCGCCTGGTCAGGGAGCTCAGCAAAGCTCCATGCCTACAAAGGAGCAGAGCGCTGGCTTAGGGCCACCCACCTTATTGTCAGTAGGCGAGTAGGAGAGGGCGTCCTTGTAAGATTGCACTGCCCTGGCATAGTTCTTCTCTGCCAAGTAGAACTCCCCGAACAACATGCAGATGGAGGCTGCCAGTTGCTTCTGGGAGGGGAGCATTTCTGGTTGCTCCAGTGGAACCCGCTTCAGTATCCGAGACTGGAGGTTCAAGGCCTTGGGAAACCAATAAAGCCAGGGTCAGAAACCCAGCCCTGACATGCCAGTTCGCAGAAAGACCTGCACTCTTACTTCAGAGCCAGCAATGTTAGAAAAGGGATTTTTTTTTTTTTTTGGTCTTTTTGAGACAGGGTCTTACTATGTAGTTCAGGCGGGGCTTGAGCTCACTTTGTAGACCAGGCTGGTCTCGAACTCACAATGATCCTCCTGCCTCAGTCTCCCAAGTGCAGGGATTACAGGCGTGCACCACAACACCCGGCTAGAAAGGGGATCTTAAGTGACCTTGAGAAAAGCTAGGTCACTTTGGACAGGGAAGGCCATTTGCTGAGTATACAGAAAGTAAGCTGGCACTGTCCCCAGGGCAGGAGCAGAAGCAAAGGCACTCAAACAAAACACTATTGTCCTTAGCTGTGTACCTGTCTCTATCATGCCTGAGGTCCCGAATATGACTTGTTTTAGTGGTCCTACCAGCTGGATCAAGCACACACTAGGTGCTCAAAACAGGCTGTGTTTTGATGGATGCATCTGTTATGGATGTACTGCCCTGTTGGAAATTTGAGGCAGCCCCAACTAATATCCCGACACAGAAAGGTAGGTTAAGAACCCCCAGTGGAAAGCACCATTCCACAGCCAGCACAGAGGACATGAGCAGCACTCAGCTTCCCCAGGGCAAAACAGAGAAGTGGGGATTCAGTGGTCAACAAGGGAAAATATCATCTTAAGTCATCTGAAAGTGGGCTCTCCTTCCAAAACCAGGGCATGCACCCCAAGAACAAGTGGGAGACTTGTTTCTAGGTGGAAGAAGTGAGGAACGTGTGCCAGGAATGGTCAAAGGCCAGGGGTAGCCCAGTATGGAGAAAGCTTGGGTTGCGCCAGGCCAGGCCGGGTTCAGATCTCAGCTCCATTCCTTGTTAGTACACATTTGACCTTGACCAAAAGGCCTCCCTCCCTTGTTTTTTTTTTTGTACTGGGAATTGAACTCATGTCCTCAGGTTTGCCAGGCAAGCACTTATGCTGCTGAGCTATATCCCCAGCAAAAGGCCCCTTGTTAGTACAGATACTCCTTGACTTGTGATGGGGTGATACACAGCTAAACCCTTTATAAATTGAAGATATGGTAAGTCGAAAAAGCGTTTAATACACCTAACCTCCTGTGAAGAACAGTGATGGCGAACCTGTCACATGCGCACCGCAGAGGGTTGTTTGTATCACTGAGAGCTCTAAAAGGTTCATCATCACTGCTGTAGAGTATCAGTTGTTTACTTCTGAGATGGAGTGGCTTACTGGGAAGTGTGGTTAACTGTCATTACTCAGCATCCTAAGAGTGTACAGTACCCCACATCGGTGGCCCAGGAAGTACAATTTCCACTGCATACATATTACTTTCCTATTGTTATTAAGTTATGAAATCCTAAGTCATGGACATCTGCACTTGATCTTGGGCATATATCTTGACTTCTGTGAATTTTATCTGTTAGGAATACCACAGTGTTTATCCCAAGGGACCACAGAACTTAAAGAACGAGAAGAGTCTTGCACAGAACTCCTAGCACTGCCATCACCATTCCCACCATCACCCTTGAGGGGTGTTACTTCTGTCACCCAGCTCTGCGCTCTCTGGGGCAGCATCACGGATGAACAAGCACGGGGAAATGAACAGAAGGTGAAGTTCAGAGTTGGAATCGGGGTCCTGTCTTGATGAAGGCATCTGGCCTTTCAGACCTGCGGCCCTCTCCTTCCCTGTCTCAGCCGCCATCAGGAAATGGCTGATAAAGACCATGAGTTCACACGTCAAGTACCTTGTTCAAAGTCTCCAACACCTCTTCTTTTTTATAGCTCTTGTAAACCTTTGCCAGCAAAAGCAAGCACTTAACATCATTCATCATGGATGGGATGTCTTTAACTGCCAAAAAGAAACTCAGATTAGTGCTCCGGGCTCCTGGAAAGCAGGTCCCCAGCTGCTTGGGGAGAGACATGGGCATGGGGGACAGTGTGCCTGCCCCAGATGCTAGATGCATCTGGAATGCTGCCTCACCAAAGTCACGTTCCAGCGCCTGCTTCAAAACCTTTTCTGCTTTGTTGAACTTCTTTAACTTCAGGAGCAGTTCAGCTAGATCGCAGCACAGAAAGTCCTGCCCGCTAATCTTCTGAGCAGCCTCATAATAATTAATTGCCTTCTCGTGAACAGGAAACATTGGCCTCAGGTCTGCACCTGCTCCCCAGGGCCTGACACCATGCTCGCCCCAGCACCCACCCCTCAAAGCCCTCCATCGAGACAGTCCTTCAGCTGGCACAGGGCTCCAGCCTGCGCCTGAGCAGATGTGAGAGCAGGGGGCAGTTGCTGAGTTCATCCCTTGTTACCCCATTTAGCAGGGAGCTGGGGTACAAGTATAGCCGCTCTCCTCCTAGCCACAGCACCACACATGAGCCCTCGTCCACCTCCCTGGCTGGCCTATGCCCACCCTGCCCACCCAGGCCAACCTGACCTTGGAGTACTGGTGTGTCTTCACATATGCTTGCCCAATTCTGCTGACCAGGGAGGCGTCGTGTGGATTCTTCTTATAGGCCTCATCGTAGACCTCCAGGGCCTTCTCGGGCTGGTGGGGGGAGTAGCCATGGGTCTTTCTCTCATCTCCCGCTGGAGAAGTGAGGCTGGGGGCCGTGTGGCAAGGCTGTGAGCCTCTCACCTCCTGAATGTTCATGAAAGCATCACCCAAGAGCAGGCTGGTGTGGGGACCCGGCAGATGCTCACAGAGCTCACTGCAGGAGAGACCGGAAGATTGCCTCAGGCCTGTGTGCCCCTCACGTTCCTGGATCCACCCTTTGCTTCTTTCCCGCTTATTCTGGTTGACATTCACTCATCATCCAGTAGTTGGAGAGCCCAGTGTATGTGATGCACAGTGCTGGCTGCCACTCTCCTCCCTTGTGTAGACCATGGCAGAGCCTTCCCCTCAACCCCCTCCAAAGCCCCCTCCCTGAGGCAGCCACCTGCTCTCTGTCTTTTCCTATTTCACTGGAGATTGAACCCAGGGTCTTCCGCATGCTAGGCAAGTGCTCTACCACTGAGCTACACCCCTAGCCCTACACTTCTCTTCCTAAAACTCCAATCTGGCCATGCCACCCTCCTGCTTACTCATTTTCCACTGCTAGAGAGCTTCCCCTACTCCCTGAACCCCACCGGAACCTGCCTACAGGGACTTTTTCCTGAATAAAGAGACTGAAAAGGTGTCCTTTAGGTCTCACTATCAAATCATACAGAGACAACACCTTGAGGTTGTCCATCCTCAGTGACCTGACACTGGTCACACCCAAGTCACTGGACACCTCCCCAAGGAGGGGCAGAGCAGGGGCCTGGGGTGGGAGTGTACTCTATGGTTCCCTCAGCAGCTCCTCAGGGGCTGGGCCTATGGGCTCCCAGGCATGCTGGGGGCAGGGAGGCATGCAGAGCCGGGGACGACTCAGTTCTGTGTCTTTAGAACACATCCATGGGCAGGTGCACTGACTTATGGGAAATTTCATCCTTCGGCCAGAGGCGCTCTGAGGACACATCCTGGAGACCCAGCTTGGAACTGGTCTTCACAAACTGAAGAAGAACAATCTGAGATACCATCAGTGTCCCTGAGCTGCCCCTGGAGCTTACCGGTAGCATCCAATGTAGAGGTAGGTGTCTTTGCGACTCTGCAGGTAGATGCTGGCCATCTTCTCCTTGGCTTCAGTGTAGCAGGGCTGCTTGGGTGTGATGTCCCTCAGCATACTCAGGGCCAGGTCCACGTTGCCCTTGCTCAGGGCCAGGTCTACGTTGGCAATGGTGATGCAGATCTCCTCTGCTGTGCCACTGAACTCGTTGATGGCGTCCTGCATGACCTTGGTGGCCTCATGCTAAATCACAAGAATGAAGCAGACCTTTTATTGAGTAACATGCACTACAGGGGGCCTGACAACACTTACCACCTTCTCTGGGAGCTGGGCATGGTGACACATGCCTGGTAATCCCAGCACTCTGGGATGTTGAGGCAGGAGAATCCCAAGTTGGAACTCAACCCAAGCAACTTAGTGCCTTGGCAAGACCCTGTCTTGAAATAATAAAAAAGGGCTGGGAATGTAGCTCATTGGTTTTTTTTGTTTTGTTTTGTTTTTTTCTGGTACCAGGAATCAAACTCATGACCTTGTGCTTGCCAGGCAGGCGCTGTGCCGCTGAGCTAAATCCCCAGCCCCTATAGCTCATTGTGAAGGCCCTGGGTTCAACCTTCAGTACCTCAAAAACAAAAATGATGACAAAAACAAAAACCAAAAAACTCTAGCCCAGTCAGCTTTTGAAGAAGCTTTGGAGGCAGGCAGGAGATCGACTTCTCAGAGTTATTGCCAATGACTCTCAGTGGCAGGAGAAGGGGCCCAGGAAGCTCAGGGACACGGGACCTCCCCTGAACCAGCTACTCTTCAGCACTTCAGGAGCTTCACCATTCCCTCCTGTGTGAGAACTGTGTGCTCACCTCCTGGTACTTCCCCATTTTGGCCAAAGATATCTTAATGTTCTGGTGATGGGCATACAAAAATCAATTTGGTCATTCTGTCCCTCTTGGTGTTTTGTTTTGCCTTGAATTCAACCTTACCAGAAGCTGAGGTTTCTGTCTCTGCTTGCTGTTGGCTTGTTGTGTTGGTTGCTACACTGATTCCATCTTCTTGCTCTTATTCTGGGCCTTTTGGTTTTTTGGAGTAGGTTCCACTGTTTTTTTGTTTGCTTTTTTATTTTATTTTTTTGTTTTTGGGTATGGGGAATCAAACTTAGGATCTTGCGCTTGCCAGGCAGGCACTTGTGCCGCTGAGCTATATCACTGGCCCTGCTTGTTTGGTTAAACCATTACGGAAAGTCCTTTTTGTTTAATAGGCATATTTACTTCATTTCAATATCATAGATGTATGTTTTTGGATTTTTGTCAACTTATTTCATTTTCATTTTTATATGCTGTTTGTGGTTTGCTTTATTTCTGCCTTGGACCTGTGACCTTACTTCCTTATTTTTGGCTAACTCTTGATGAATTTGGTGGAAGTAGTCTCTTTTCATTTCTCTTCATAGTCATCTTTCTACCATGGAATATTTCACATAAACTTATCTCAGGCCCTCCCCTCTAGAGATGAGAGAAGTTAGTGTACACTACTCCCCATTTCGTTTCCAGTCCTCTCTTCTCTTGAACTTTTGCATGTGGTATTATAGTGAAATTACTGCTATTTTAAATTTAATGCATTTTACTTCAAGAATTTAGCTATTATCCTGGCTTAGAGTAAAAATTACTAGTTATTCAGATGTAAGTAGATTTATTTAGATTGGTTTTGTGTTCAATAGGATTTAATTCTTATCCTATTATGGCTCCAGTTTTATTTCATGTTTAGGTTGGCTGGACTCTATCTACAAGTAGGTTTTTTGGAAGTGTTAACTCTGTCACTTTTGAGTTAATCCATTTTAGTGTCCTTTATTGCTTTCATATACGACAGCTATCCCAAAGGGCCTTCTGCACTCATTTTTTAATGTCCTCCTGTCTTCTCGACATCATGAAACAAGGGAGGCCAGAGGCTGGGAGGCCAAAGCAGTGTGCAGAGGCAGTGTGCAGCTCCCATGGGCCTTAGTCCCAGGTTCTCACTAAGGATAGCTGGGTGCTTTCTGCCTCTCTCCAGCCAGATCTTCCAAGGCCTTGGTGCTACCTCAAACAGTTGAGTTTTGCATACTGCAAAGCTCAAGGGGATACCCTTGTAAAGGCTGCGATTAGCACCCACTAGACTTGCACGATGCCCAATCTACACAACCACTGGTCGTGACCCTGGTGGGCCTGTGTGCTCTGCCTCCCTACAATTTCATGTGGACAGTGAAGTGGGCAAGGCCACATCATGGAGGACCCAGGACTCATCTTGAGGGCAAAGAGAGCCACTGCGGTCTTCTAGGCAGGAGAGAGATAGGTTCCCAAAGGAGGAAGAGCTCAAATAACAGTACTGCGTGGTAAACATCAAAGAGCTGGTTTCTGGGCCAACCTGGCCCAGTCCCAAAGGAAGGGAGTGTGGCACTTCTTACCAGCTCCCCGTTCAGCCGGAGGGCATCTACCAGCTCCAGGAGGATGGACACCCGCTCGCTGGGCTGCATGGAGGGACTGCGGGTCTTCCTGCTTTCTTCTGCCTTGAGGGTGGGCAGTTTCATGATCATTTTCAGTGTTTTTATGGCCTCCTGATAGTCCCCGGACTTGTTGAGGGCCCTGGCCTTGATCAAGTGGTACAGTGGGTGGTCTCTGACCTGGGAAGAACACAGCAGCACGTGGGGTCCAGCTCACTGCAGCTGCCACTCACAGCAGCCCCAGGAGAGGAGCTGGGGAATGGGGAGCTGCCCCTGCCTGCAGCAGCCTCAGGTCTAAGGGCTGGTGGGGCCAGTGGGGGCTGCAGCCCGCCGGGCTCTGGGGTGTTGAGTGGGTCACCAGGCCCAGAGAACCCCCACCTGGAAGTTGTGGCTGACGCCCAGCTCTAAGCAGTGGGAGCACATGGCAAAGTTGCCCTGTGCCAGGTAGATCTGTGCCATGAGCAGGTGGGCATCCGTGGAGGTGGGGTCCAGCTCCAGGCAGCGCTGCACAGTGCTCTGCGCATTCTCCAGCTCGCCTGCAGATCACAGAGAAACCTCCACCCTGGGCTCCTCCTCAGGGATCCCTGGGCCCCAAAAGGGAGAGGCACAATGGGTTTTCCAAGGACAGTTCATCAAAATCACCTGTGCTGGCCATTGTAACCAGTTCTGTTCCTGTTCTAGCATTGAAACTACACACTGTTGCCCTGACCCAGACAAAAGTCAGGACACTCAAACCCTAGTGTGACACCACCTTGTCCCTATAACCCGCAAGGAGCTGGTAAGTCACTCTGCTGCCATTCCATCTGCAAGCTCCAGGAAATGCTTAAGCCTTAATTCCTCCATCTAAGCATAAAGCAAAACCCAATAACATCAGCAATAGAATAGTCACAATTTACAAAGTATCTTTCTATGTTCAACACATGAAAAGCACTTCAGAAAGTCTGATTAAACATCTACAGAAAGATTGATTAAACATCTGTGAGGTTGGTATTAAGATTCTTGTCTTTCATTTTTATTTTATTTATTTTCTGGGTTGTTTTGAGACAGGGTCTCCCTCTGTAATTTAGGCTGGCCTTGAACTCACTAGGTAGCCCAGGATGGCTTTGAACTACTCCTGCCTCAGCCTGGTGAGTGCTGAGATTACAGGCATGAACCATTATACCCAGTTCTTTTTTTTTTTTTTTTTTTTTCCTGGTACTGGGAATCGAACTCACCACCTGGCACTAGCCAGGCAGGCGCTGTGCAACTGAGCTAAGTCCCCAGCACGCACAGCTTATTTTTAATTATTTTTCTTTTTTGGTAGTGCTGGGGCTAACCCAGTGCCTCAGGCATGCCAATTCTACCACCAGGTATGCCCTTAGCCCTGATCCTTGTCTTTTAGATGTGGGTCTAGGGCTCCAGTGACATAAGCTGCTCAGCTCCAAGGGACACATTCTGTATTTAAATCCAAGTCCCCTGGGCTCCTGATCCTCTGGGGGAGGGGTGTTCTGATACCTGGGGCCTCCTGAGGCCAGGTTGGTGCTTACAGGGTGGTGGTGATAGCCTAGCGGTATGGTGAGAGTGTAGGGGAGCCTCCTTCCTCTGCAGTCAGGTTCCCACAATAGTCCAGCTTGGGATCCATAACTTGGTGAGTGGGGTGTGCCTGCTTCTGGGTCCCAAAGTCCCTGCTTCCTCCGTGCATGCTATGGAAAGGTGGAAACATCACCATAGCAACCTAAGCACCTACAGACTTTGGCCCCAACCTGCTAGCAGCTGCTAGCACAACTCAGGGAGCCCTCCCTAACTGGCCTTGAACCTAGAAAAGCTGGACAATGTGGGTAACCCTGGACCTAGATGGACACAGGGAGGACTGGGGTGAAACAGAGCTCTCAGTGGACTGAGATGTGAGTGGTGCCCGAGGGCAAATGTGTAGCCACACTACTGTGTTCTGGACCCTTGGATGGCCCCAGGTCACCAGAGCTGGGCTGGATTCTCAGGACGGAGTGAAAGGCTGCATCCTGCATCGGGAGAACCTCCAGGGGAGGGCTGCTCAGGAGATCAAGGCAGCACCCACAGGGAGCCCTGCAGGCTCTGATAAGCCTCACGATCTGGCCTCTCTCCTCCCCATGCATCCCTGACCTTTTTTGTTCCTTTCTGTACTACTGGGGATTGAACTTCAGAGCCTTCACATGAGCACTTTTATATGAGCTACATCTGTAGCACTCTTTAATTTTTTGAAAATCTGAGACAGGGTCTCACTAAGTTGCTAAATTGCCCTGGCTGACCTTGAATTTGCAATCCTCCTGCCCCAGCCTCCCAGAGTGCTGAGACTGCAGATGTGCACTACTGTATCTGGCTCTCACAACCTTTTTAACGCTGAGACCTCCACCTCCGCTGCCTTCCCTGCCTTAGTGTCCTCCATAGCCTGACTGCTGTGACAAATACTGTGTGCTTATGTTTTCCCTGACTGGGATGCCAGCTCCCATCCTGGAAGCTCAGTGACTCTTACCTGCACAGATCAGGGAAGTAATCGGAAAGAGGCCCGGATGGGAGAGACCCCTGCTGGCCAGGGGGAGCAGGAAGGCTACCAGGAGACTGGAGGCTGAAGGGAGTGCAGGTGCAGCCAGGGGTACTTGTGCCTGCTGTGTAGGTGAGCGCGGGAGGGAAGCTGGGGACACCACGGTGTAGGCAGACTGAGGCCCACCTGGGAACCTACCTGAGAGATACTTGACCTGACCCATTACGTACAGGGGTTCCATCAAGGCAGGGGCTGCCTTCACCACCGGACTCAAGATCACTGCAGCCTGTTTAAGGAGCGGAGACACGAGCTGGCCTGGCGCCCGGGGCTGTGGGGACATGAGGGACTGGCTGGGTGCTTTATCCACAGCCACAGAGGCACCCACAGCCCTCAGAAGACACTGTCAGTGCAGGAATTTTCCTTTCTGCCACGCTGTGGTCTCTCTTCCCTCTGTACCACCCAGTGCTGGAGCACGGGCCCGGAGAATGCGGACTTTGTTCTGCCCACTGTCCTTGGCACCGAGCATGGTGTCTGGCACACAGTAATACCCTCAATCAGTATTTGTTGACTGACTCATTTATTACAGGGTGCTGGGGGGATATTAACACTTGTAAAACTGTGATCCTTGCTCACAAGGAATCCCGACTGACTGGGAAAGCAGGACAGGTAAGTGGAGACTAACACAGTTCTTAGAAGCCTTCCGGAAAAGGGAGCCACATTCTCGTTGCAGTACAGGCAGGGGGCAGGGCCAGTGCCTTGTTAGAGACGCAGGGCTCTGGGCTTTAGAGTCAGGACATCAGAGTCTGCACCGGAACTACCCCAGGGACCCCTGCCCTGTATGCTCAAGTGTGACAAACACTGGGCTCCCCAGCTGTTCCACACGCAGCCCAGCCCGGTGACACAGGACAGGGAGGGTGGACCTCCCCTAACCTGCTTGGGGCAGAACTGCAAATACTCCTTGGCAATGCAGACCAGGAAGGGGGGGTCCAGCTTTTCCAGGTACTCGGGGCCCAGGGGCAGGCCCTGAATGCTTGAGAAGTGAAGCTCTGCCGCCTCCCTCAGGAGCGCTGTGACCTCCTGTTCTCCCTTGTGCTTCTTAGATGCCAGAAGGGCTTGGAGGAAAACCAGCACCTGCAGGAGAGAGTCTCAGAGCCAACACCAGTATAAGCAGAGTCAGTCGGGCAAAACAGAGGTCCCTGCCATGGGACCCAGGGAGGACAGTGAGAGACAGGGCGCTAGAGCAATCCACTCTCCAGGGAGCTCTGACCTCAGACCTCCCCAGGGACTGTTGCACCTCCTTCAGGAACTCCAGCTGGTGCTCGGCCTCCTCCAGCTCATCTCTCAAGATGTGGCACCAGATGGTCCCTGTTCGCAGGATTGAGTAGAGATGAGCAGCCAGCTCAGAAGCAGAGCCAGCGCCCACCAGGTCAATGGGCACAGGAGACGGGCAGGAAGGGGTCCTGGGCAGGGGATCTGTTCTGACACCTTCACACACTCAACAGGGAGACTTGAAACCCTAAGGCAGTATTGAAAAACAGCCCTAGCTCATACTCTGGCATCTCTCTAGCGGCCACAACTGTTCATAATCTGGGGTCTGTTCCTCCAAACATTTACCTAAGTACTGATGATATTAATGTATACAAACACATCACACAGCTCGGGTGTGTCATCAGTGGTAGTGGTCCTGCCTTGCATTCCCACAGCCACAGCAAACAAAATCCACATTTTTACGTACACATATGAGCATACCAATTGCTTTTTAAACATAAAGGGACTCTACCTATACACCATCCTAGAACTTGCTGTTTCCACCTTATAAACATTCTTCATACAAATCTACCCCTTCATTCTTTAATTAAAAAAAAATTTTTTTTTTTTTGTCTTTTTGAGACAGGGTCTCGCTATGCAGCTCAGGCTGGACTTGAGCTCACTTTGTAGCCCAAGCTGGTCTCAAACTTGCAATCATCCCCCTGCCTCAGCCTCCTGAGTGCTGGGATTATAGGTGTGCACCACCATGCCCTGCATTCATGTGATTTTTTTGCCCCTTTATATATAAAGATCATGAACCATTTATTGAAAACATTTTCCTTTAGTTTTAACTGTTTTTATAATTTTTTTGCCATGTAGTAGATTCAAATTTTTAGACAAAAAGGTGAAATATTTGCCTTTATAGCTTCTGAGTTTTCAGTCAGATTTAGAATCCCTAGGAAACCTACATTTAATTTATTTGTTTATTTATTGGTACCAGGAATCAAACTCAGGACCTTGTGCTTGCCAGACAGGAGACTCTGCCAGTGAGCTACATCCCCAGCCCTCAGTTTTTACGTTTAAAAATATTTAAGGGAGCTCAGTGGTAGAGTAGGGCACATACTGAAGAAAAGCCAAGGCAAAACAAAACAAAACAAAATAGTAAATATTTACTTCACCTGGAATGTGGTGCTAGAGGAGGACTGGCCTTCACGGTTTTCGTAATGGAAAGCCAGGTGTCCAGCCAGGAGTTACTGGACAGCCTATCTGTTTGAAATCAGCCTTGCTATGCCCTGTTTATCTATCTGTTTATTTCAGCCAGAACTGGCTTCCAGCTGACTTAATTACTATGGCTTTGTGATATGTTTTGATATCGGGAGGGAAATATTTGCTGACCATTCTGGTTTACTGACCATTCTGGTTTGATCCTGATTGTTCTCCTCAGCACCATCTTGGTTTTCAATTCTAGCTGTCCCAATATTTGACCTGTCCGAGGAATTTTTTACTTTGCCGTAATGTTTTTAATTTCTGGCAACTCTTTTTTGTTCTCTGTACCTTCTTCAGAGCAGCATGCCCTTACTGACAACAACAGTGTCCTCAGACACAGAAGGTGCTTTAGGGGAAAATGTCTGTATATATTGGGACTTCTTTTTGCCCTTCAGACTGCGAGATTTATAAACTCAGGACTGGACTGGTGACTATTAGTAGCTGGGCAGATTTCCCAATTGTTAAGGTCACTGATTTTCCCAGACAGGCCAGATACGACGGTGACTCTAGGACGGTGAGCAGGACAGGCCTTCTGACCAGTGCATGTCCCTGCCTGGCCGCTGGGGCTCTCCCTGAAATGAGGAAGTGGGAAGGACTCAGCCTGGCAGGGCTCATGCTAGGGGATTTTGCCCTGGGTGCTGAGCACCCAGGGTTTGTGTTCTCCAGGGCCTTGCTGGTGCTGGGAAGTCATCTGGGGCATTGGTCTTCACCCTTCTGCCCTAGTGCCAAATAAAACCCTCCTTAATTCTAGGCTCTAAACCAGGAGCAGTTCTGATAATCCTGCCATTGCCTTGATAACTGCCCCCTGGCATGCTTTCCCACCTAGCTTCCGGCAGCTCTGAGCTCTATTCTTATTTTTCCTGGAGCTCTTTGGGGAACGCTGGCCTACTTCTTTCTTCGGCCAGCCAGTCTCTGCCTTCACTGCTTTACCGGGTACCAGAACTGCTCGGCACTTCCATGCATTTGATACTATTTGCCTTACATGTCCACGGAAGAAAATTTTCTGACTCTAGGGCTGTAATAGACTCATGATGTCTTTAAAATGTCTGTCATTATTTTTGTGGGAGTTAGGGATACAGGAGAAGGATGGTTCCAAGGGGCCAGCTTGACATGTTGAACCAAAAGTCAAGACCAATTACTCTGACAACTGCATTTTACTGAGAGGGGAGTGACTGCCCCAGATACACAGCTCCCTGAAGCCAGGCCAAGAACCAGCTGCCGTGAACACTGGACCACACAGCTCCTCAGCTGCTGGTTCAGAATTCACAGAAACCGTGGAAGCAAGGCTTTAAAAAATGTAAAGTGAAAACAG
This sequence comes from Chinchilla lanigera, assembly GCF_000276665.1. Taxonomy (NCBI): domain Eukaryota; kingdom Metazoa; phylum Chordata; class Mammalia; order Rodentia; family Chinchillidae; genus Chinchilla; species Chinchilla lanigera. Next base: position 24,850,416 of record NW_004955427.1, read on the forward strand.
GTGAAGAGAAAAATAAAAGAGAAAAAAGAAAATAGGGCTCCTGGTTTTCCAGCAGGCTGAGTCCTTCCCTACTTCCATCGGACATTTGCATAAAGGACAAAAGCATCTGGACAGATAGGGAAGTAAAACTACTGAAACTCCTATGTGTGGCAGCCTCCCCGCTCAGGGACCCACCCAGAGAGGTCTGCAGAGGGGAGGCCATGGCGCTGTGTAGGGATTCATAGGAAGGCAGCCTCACACGCCACTCCCCCAGCCCACACACTCCGGAGAATGCCCACAGACCACAGCCTGCTCGCCACCCACTGCACCCTGCCCTGCCCAGCCTGCACAGACCTGTCAGTGCAGCCATACTGTTCTCTCCCAGCTTCGTGGCCTCCAAGTACCACAGAGCTGCCTCCTTCTCTTGGTTCTGCAGGATGTAGAGGTAGCCCAGCTCCGTGGCCACCTGAGCACAGGAGGGCATAGCCAGGAAGATGCGCTCCACGAAGCTGCTCACTAGCCGTAGAATTGCCCGGTGCCTTCCACACTGTAGAGAGCAGGCATGGGGCAGGAATGGGGAACTCAGTCCACCTGGACCAAGTAAGGCCACGTCAGAGATGGGGACACTCTGGCAGGCCTGGGGAGTCCCACGAGGCTCCCTAAGTCTCGGCAGATGTGTCTGTGGAGCTGTCCATCTCTTAAAGAACCTGCCAGGGGCCACATCTATGGGACCTACGTCCAGCCACAGGGTCTTCTAGGGGACTCATTGTGTGGCTGCAGTAACTGGCTAAGAAGTCACTTATAGGCTTTTTTAAAAAATTGAAGCTGGGTGAGAGAAGCTTTTCAATTCCAGTCGCCCCAAAGGATGCCATCAATGACATTCCCACTTGTGTACAGGGAACAAGAGGGAGGGACTCAGACACCCAGCTGGAGAGAGAGGTGGTGATCTGGTGGCATTAGCAACTCAGTGCTGGCCCCTGAGGCCCAGAGCTGCCCATGTCCTTCCAGTTCCTTCCAGTAAATCCCGCTTTGGGGCTGAATGCTCTGACCAAGACACAGATTCTTGCAGCCTGGTCTGTCTGGCCCTTTCCTGATGTCAGAGAGGCCGAACTTCCTAGGTCACCCACACAGAAACAATACAGGCGCTGGGCCAGGGCTGGGCGCCCAGCTGCAGTGCCACCCTCTCTCCCTAGGACAGTGGTACCACCCTACAACAGTTCCAGGCCCTTCTCCAAGGGGCCCCCGGGCCAAGGAATCAGAGCCCACACATCAGTTGTCAGTCAGAGGCGGCAGGAACCACAGCGCGTGGGGTTCCAGCCCAACAGGCCCTGAGGGGAGGGGGCCAGGCGAGTCTCCCAGGGTGCTGTGGGGAGGCTGAGACCTCTGCTAAGGAAAGTGCAGAGAAGCCCACACCAGGGGATGCCTTCTTACCAGTCTGCTGACCACAAGAACTTTCTTAAGTTGGAGGTTTGGATTTTGGGGCTCTCTCATCTCTAATGCCTTAATTAGATTTCTAACATGATCAGTTGCCTGCAAGGATGAAAAAGAAATAGTCAAAGGCAGTGTGTAACACCAGAGCTGGGCAGTGGCTCTTGACCCTGGCTGCACATCTGTATCAGCTGGGAGATTTTATAAAAACTACCCATGCTATCTGGTGTCATCCCAAGAGATTCAGGTTTAACTGAACTGGCGTAGCGCAGGCCTCAGAGTTCTTTCAAGGCTCCTCAGGTGGAGCCTTAGGGAGCATCATTCCCCTGAGAGCTGGCCCTGAGAAAAGCTGTCCTGTCAGACCCACCAGGGCAGTGGGAAGAGTAAGCCCCCGTGCGCTCACACTGTAGCTCATCAGGCTAGCAGCAAACCACCTGGCCAGCTGGGCCAGCCAGGCCACCTAGGCCTTCCCTGCATTCTGCCTTGAGTCAGCACACTGGTGCCTCTTTGTCCTTCTAGCGAAACCTCCCAATAGCCTGTAAGTCAGTGTCATTGTCCAAACTTCCCAGGACATGCCAGGCGTGGTGGCACACGCCTATAACCCCAGCACTTGGGAGGCTGAGGCAGGAGGATTGTTGTGAGTTCGAGACCAGCCTGAACTACATAGAGAGACCTTGTCTCAAAAAGACCCCCCCCCCAAAAAAAAATAACTTCCCAGGACAGCAGATGAAGGGTCAGAAAGGTTGGGCAATTGGTCCAAGGTCACCTGACCGGTCAGGGGATGACTGACTCCAAAGCTTGGTTGCTTCTCCATGGACTCCTCTGCCTGACTCCCTATCCAGGAGCAGGGAATCCCAAGTTCTAGCTGCAAAGATGTGCCAAGGGAGGAGCCCAGGCCAGCGGGGTCCACTCTGCTCAGGAAGTGAGGGCAGAGCTAGACCAGAACTGGGCAGCAGGGTTGGGGTGAGAACAGGACGCAGGGTTTGAGGTGCCCGGAACGGATGGGATCTGATGCTAATTCTGCTTGGGGACTGAGCCTCAGGCCAGGCCTCAGAAAGCCTGGCCTAGGAGGTGAGGCCGGCCTTTCCTCTTGTTCCCCGCGAATACAGATGATGGTCTTCATCTCACTCTCCACACAAAACCCACCACCTCAGCGCTGTGCAGAGGGAACCCGAGGCTTTCTCTCCCCCCCAGGACCTGTCAGAGGCTCTTGGTTTGCCACTCACTCCACAAGGCAATGTCTCCTCTTTATTTAAACAGCAATGTTTAGGCAAAAACACACCCTTTTCAAAAAGAAGAATCTGAGTACTGACATTTTATTAAGAATTGGAGGTTTTTTTTTACCATATCTGAGGGCTATTTTAGGTGTCTTTGGAAAACTATAAGGCTTAGGAACAAGTCCGGGGCCAGTTATACTTGGTCACTGCCTGAGCAAGTCCAATCATTTCCTAAAAAAGTGGCATTTCCCATAGCGGGCCATGGTGGCAAGAGCCTATCATTGCAGGACTCGAGCGAATGAGGCCGGGGGGTTGTTATTTTGAAACAGGATCTCACTGAGTCACTAATTTCCCCAGGATGGTCTCAAACTTGTAGTCCTCTTGCAGACTACATAGCAAGCATATAAAAAAGTGTGTTTTTGCCTGGCCTGCATAGCAAGACCTGTCTCAAAAAAGAACTGGTAATTGTCTAAATTCTGAAATACTACCATGATTTCTACCAGCAGTTAACACTGACTGAAGTACTGTAGTGTACCAGGAACTGCTCCAAACTGTCCTATTTCTCATCCCACACGGTCCTTCTCCCACCCTCACAGCCCTGGGGAATTACATCTGTGTGACAAATGAGGCAGCTGAAGCTTGGCCAGATGCAAACATCTGCGCAGGCTCCCATAGGCAGCAGGTGGTAGAACCAGTGTCCACCTCACTGCTGGTGGCTGCCTCATCTCTCTCTCCAGCTGTTCTGCCCAAGGGGCCAAGCCAGAGCAGGGCTCCTTGGCAGGAATAGCACAGGGAAAAGACGTAAGGGCACCATCCCAAGGCCCGCCTTGGGGCTTGGGCTGTGAGGATCTCAGCGTCTGAGTCCTGAAACAACTTACTGTGGTCATGTTTCCTTCTCTCACAAGCTCGTGGACCACTAGCATTTGGCAGGCATCAATATTGCTGTCATCTTTTTCAAGGATTCTGAGATAGGAAGAGAAGCCATGTGAGTCTTACTAGGCAAGGCTAGGACAGGGTACTGGCAACTTTTGACTGTCTCCTAATATTCATTCTCCATTCCTCTTTTAACACTAGAACTCCCAAGTTAGCCGTGCACATGGTACCCAGTACACAGGCTACCCTGCCCAGCCTCCCTCTGCAGCGGAGGTGTGACCATACGGCCAAGTTCTGGCCAATGGGATATAAGTGATGCGTGTGACATCTGGGGGAAGTGGGGAGGAAAATGTTGCTGAGTGTGGTGGTATGCATCTGGGAGGCTGAAGCAAGAGGACTACAAGCTTGAGGCCATCCTGGGGAAATTAGTGACTCAGTGAGATCCTATTTCAAAATAAAAAAAAAATAAATTTATTTATTTATTTATTTATTTATTTATTTATTTATACTAGGAATTAAACTCAGGACCTTGCACTTGCCAGGCAGGCACTTGTGTTGTTGAGCTATATCCCCCGCCCTCAAAATAAAAATTTAAAAAGGGATGGGAATGTAGCTCAATGCAAAGGTCCTGGGTTCAATCTCTAGTACAGAAACAACAACACACATGCGCTCACACACACACCTAGATAGAGTTTTAAAGCACTATGAGAGAACTCTCACCACCACTAATGGAGCAGGATTTCATGGGGCCAGGCACTGGGGTACTAGACTCAACTGGCTGGCACCAGATGCTATCTCCTGGCATGTAAGCACACAAGGCCAGAGTGAGACGCACCCCCATCTGGCTTGCAGCCCACGTGCTGCAGGTGATTTGTGGGCTCAAGGCCAAGTGCAGGGCAAGCTCCTGCTACAGGGGGCCTGGTCTACCCGCAGAGAAGAAGGGGTGCACGCCAGCACCTCTGTAACTCCCCCTCTCATTATCACCAGAGGAGTCAGCACCCCTCCACAGGGAAGGAGGGGGTTTGCATGCATTTCAGCAATTTTTCTCCCCGAACTGGGCTGTGTATTGCATTACCACTCAATAGCTATTCATAGTGACGAGTCCTGCTCCATCTCTTTAGGAAGGAAAGTAGGACCATACAGTGTAGAATCTATGATCAAAACAGAGTGCTAGAATTTAAAGAGAGAATCTTCAGTTTTGCAGGAAGTTTTTCCTCAGAAAGCCTTCCAGCACACACCCCTCCCCGTATCCGTTTCAATTCCCAGTGCTCCAAGGTCACCCTACACGGGGCGCCTGGTTTCCGTAAATTCCCTGAAGTCCTGACCTCTCTGTTGTCTGGCTCACTCGAGCATCCTACCTGCTACTAAAACTCTTCTTAGAGTCACCAGTGGCCTTTTGTCTGAAATTTTTTGTTCTGGTGGCACTGGGGATGAAACCCAGGGCTTCACACACGCTGGGCAAGTGTTCTAGCACTGAGCTACATCCCAGCCTTTTTTATTTTGAGACAGGTTCTCATTAAGTTGCCTAGGCTGGCCTCAAACTTGCAATCCTCCTGCTTCAGCCTCCAGAATAAGTGGGACTACAGGTATGCACCACTGTGCCTGGCTCCTCCATATCTCTTCTAAACAATATGTCTATATTTCTATTTCTTGATTTATTCATCTTAGGCCACATTCCCTGGCCTCTTGTCGTGTTGACAGTTGGCTTGCTTACACTGGTCCTCTGTCTCCCAGTATAATCCCAGCACTACTGCAACTTCTCCACGGGTGAGATTCACCTTCCGATCTTATTATCACCATGGCAAGCGAGCGCCACCCCTCACCTGTACGCCGTTTCTATCATCTGCTCCCAGTCCTGCTGAGCCAGGAACAGCCGCATCTTCAGGACCAAGGCTGGCAGGAAGCTCCCTGAGGCTGTGGAGATCTGGTTCACTGCATCCAGGGCCCCCGAGTAGTTCTGCTGCATCATGAGGTAGGTCGCCTGCCGGAGCCAGGAGGAGCCTTGGTCAGTGTCTCCCGGGTTGGAGGTCAGAGGCTGACCCAGGGCCCTGTGGATCTGCACGGCAGGGCCTGGGTGTCCTCAGAGCCCCTGGAAGCAGGCACCACTCAGTGACCAGGCTCAACTGTGTTGGCTTCCTGGGTGGGTGAGGAAGGGGGCTCCCTGAGCCCTGAGCATGGGCCGCTCAGCATCCTGGTTGGGGCAAGGCCTTGTGAAGGTCAACCCTTGGGGGAGAACTGAGATCAACCGGCATCTTTTGATTCCAAAAATTGTCCATTCATTCTTGATTTTGTTTTCCTGAACTCCATCCCCAGAAACTGCTCACTGAGGCCCAGTTTACAACTCGGAGTCAGTTAAGGTTCGTGGGTCTTGGGGTCTCGCTGTGCAGGTTCTTTCTCCCTTGGGCTGGGGTTCTGGCCTCATCAGCCTCTAACAGACTTGAAAGTGGGTTCTGAGAAGATGGTTTAGCTCAGCCCTATGGCAACTAAAAACAGAGGATCACTCAGAGAAGAAATTTTGGTGTGCAGTGTGCTCTCTGCAGCTTTCTCCACAGGGTCAGTGAGAGACAACAGGGCACCAAGTGGGTGAATGACATCCTGCCAGACAGCTGTGGACTGGCTTTATGTAAATGTTCACAGCAACATCCGCTTACACCAAGAAGAAGAAACCCAGTGACAACACTGTCTCCTGCCCCATAAGGGATACCATGTATGGAACGGCTCTCAGTGGAATGGCGCTTGGGCAGTGGCCCAGGGTTACAGTGCAGCCTTGCCTGGTCAACCCTTTCCCGGATGGCCTAGAGCCAGCGTCAAGTCCGCAGGGCCACCCTGCCTCCGTGGTTTCCAGGGAGCTGGCCGAGGCCTCTGCTGTGACTGCCCCCAGCCCAGCTTCTGTATCCGTGGCGCTGGCATAAGGGTGCTCCCAGATAAGCCTCCCCTGACAGATCTCCGGGCTCCTGCTGCCACCCCGACCCAAGCCTGGGCCACGCCGCCCAAGAGCGCAAGCACGCCCTGCTTGGAGTGACAGAATCAAGGTGGTTGTTCTACTTCCTCTTTGGACTCTGGGATGTCTGTGTAGACTGGGGGTGGGGGGTGGAGCTCGCATCCTCATGCTGAGCTACATCCCCAGCCCGTTTTACTTTTGTATTTTGAGAAAGGCTGAAACTAAGTTGCTCAGTGGCCCAGGCTGGGCTTGAACTTGTGGTTGTCCTGCCTCAGCCTCTTAGTGTGCTGGCATTGGAGCGGGGTGCTTAGCCTTCGGTTTCAACGAGTTGAACAAACAGAAAAGAGTAAGAGAACAATTTTCCTCTCGATTGACTCAGTGAGGGTCAAAAAAGAGCAACTTAATTTAAATTAAGGTCAGAAAATGCACAATAGGCAAACCATTCGGGCCCCCTTCTGTCCCTCTCTGGGACAGAAGCTTTCTTTCCCTCAGTAAATATATTCTGCCCTTAAAAAAAAAAATGTACAACGTCATCAAATATATATCTATCCCTTCTCTTACGACCATGGTAGGACTTGAACCAATGGGCAGACAGACAGTGAAATGGGAAAAGGAAAGATATGGAGAGAAGCGCAGCAGGGGAGGCCCAGAAAGAGGAAGTCTGAGGGAACCCAGAAGGCCTCCATGCGGAAGGAGCAGAAGGGCAGTGAAAGCTGGAGAGACCCAGGCTGTGGTGTGACCCCAGGCTGGCTGCTGACTCACTCTGGACCTCTGCTCCTCCTCTATCAGAGGAGGTGCTGGACCCTGAGGATCGGGTCTGGAGGTCTCTGGCTCCAGTGGCTCAGCTCTGGACCCCCTACTCTTACCTCCCCTCTGCTCACCTTTCCCATCAGCCCCAGCGCATCCTTGTTGCTCTGAATGCCTTGCTCCAGGTACTTGATGGATTTCTTCACAAGGTGGGGCTTCTCTGAGGTGAGGTCCACCCAGCCTTTGAGCACATAGCCCTGGGGATGAAGGCAAGAGGGAGAACGAGCCCTTGGCCCTGAGTGGGCCTGACCTAGCCTGCTCGAGCCCCATCCTTGGCCTGCCAGACATAAGCACACAGATCCTGGGGCGGCCTAGCGCCCTCTCTGCCCTGCCTTGCGCTGCTCCCCTGCCTGCAGCACCCTGGCAGCAAGTCTCCTGCTCCCAGCCTGGTCCTCACCTGATCGACTGGTGCTGGTCCATAGCACAGCTGGGTGGCCCCTGCCCTCTACCCCCCAACCGGTCCCCCACCTGTCCCACAGCTGCTGCCGACTCTGCGGGGGTCAGGCGCCAGTCCTGGGCATGGTGCTGCACTGAGACCTGGCCATGCCCTTCGCAGGGCTGAGCAGCAGCCTTTCTGAGCTGTGGACTTTGTTGGTTCCGGCTTCCCAGGGCAGAGAGAGAGGCCAGGCTTGGGAAGTAGACCAGGGAGTACTTGGAAGACCCCTACCGCAATCCATCCCTCAGTTGCCTAACGCAGGTTCCTCTTTTTCCATTACCTGTCCCTCAAGGGCCTTTTAAGACAACATCTCCTCTTCTAAGAAATTTTAATATCACACATGTGCCATATTTAGGTGTTATGTACTGTGTATGTGTATCTGTGCTTTTCACATACAGAGTATGATTTTTTTCATTCCCTTTCCAAAGAGCCAATGTTTATACCCTTGAAAAGTGGATACCAGCTCTGCTGAGAATGCATGGCCTAGAGCTTTGGATTCCGCGTCAGCACAGGCCCACTGGCTATGACACCTACTGTACGTGTGAGCCACACTCAGGCCACCACAAGGCGGGAATGGCCCACTGGGACCAGCTCATTTGGATTTTCAAAGAGCCAGGAGATGTGAACTGTTAAGTAAAAATCTTCTGATTTCTAGATGTCAGCAATGAACTCAAAATTTGTTTTGAAAGTATAATGTAGACCTCTGAAAACCTGGGGATGGGATTCTGGACAAACGTCACTGTGTTTCAAGGCTACGGGTACACCCTGCCCACCCTGGGGCTGCCCTCTCCCAATGCCAGCACCCTCAGTGGGTGTCATGGGCCACCCCAACACATGCTGAAGTGCTGCTGTCTTCAGCCACTGCCCCAGGATGGTCAGGTACCCTGGCGGCGGGTACCTCTCTGGAGCTGCTGGAGACCTTCAGCATGTGGTCAACATACTCCTTGGCCTTGTCGTAGCGGCCGATGAGCCAGAGGAAGAGGCTGGCATAGTAGAGGGCAGTCTCACTGGCCAGCTTGCGGACTTCCTTTAGGCTGCTCTCCAGCTCCTGAATCGCTTCTCTATCTGTAAATCCAAGAGTGCAGGGAGAGGCTGAATTAGGATGAGGTTTCCCTGCTTCTGCAGAGGGCATCGCAGACCCAGGGAGCCGGTTCTGGACACTTTGGCTCACCCTCCACATGTGCAGCTGACTACAGGCCATCCCAGGGCCTGCGCACCAGCAATCCCTGCCCTGAGACACCACAGGGACTGCCGGGCCTGGACGCAGGTCTGCTCTGAGATTTGCCCTTTCCGCCTTGTGCCCCAGCAGTGTGCTGAGCAGACAGATCCAGTGGGAATCCTTGGCCGCAGGCCTCCAGCCCATGCTGGGTGGGGAAAGTGCATTCTCTTGGCTCCTTTCCCTGATTCCAGAGATGTGGAGATTAGGGGTGAGATTATGGATATTGGCTTGATTTTTCTGACCAGATTTTGGCAAAGGAAAGAAGGATCTTCCCCACTTCTCGGGATCAGGAGGGAGAAGCCCTCATGCTGCACGCTCTCTGCAGGCTCCCACTCGCTGGGCCTTGGCACTGGTCCTCTTTGGGGCTCCGGGGGAGGAGCCGCTTCTCTTTACCGCTCTCCATCAGCGGCCTTGGGGGCTGTGGCTCTGCCGGGCAGGGCCTGGCTCAGAGAGGCTGCACTCACCAATGGTTTCACAGTGTCTGTGAGCATAAAGCAGGGCCATGATGGAGCACAGGGACAGGTCCGGGTGACCACGGATGTTCTCCAGCTCACTGATGGCATCCTGGACACGCTCTGCAGAGTCCACGTGGTTGTGTTCTCAGGTTCCAGGCCCAGAGGGCAGGAAACTCTGGTGACACACAGATTCCTGCCAGGGCTGACCCGAGGCTTGCACCACCTGCCTTTACCCAGATCTGAGGACTAACTGGGCTGACAGGCTCCCCGTGGCTCAAGGTCCCTGCAGACTGGCTTCCTTCTCATGAAAGTGCTGCTAGCATCATGGGCTGGCATCTTGCAGCTGAATGGTTTGCCTTCAAATACTTGTGAGGATACTTGTGAGGCTGGGACTACGCACTGGGGTGCGTGTGTGTGTGTGTGTGTGTGTGTGTGTGTGTGTGTGTGTGTGTGTGCATTTCCAGCTAGGTGCTCAAGAGTCATGAATGACACTTTCCCTTATGTCTCCCAACACTGTCACAGGCAGCTCAAGTGCACCCTTTGGATGTGGGTGAGTCAGTACTGCACGGGTCCCTATCCTCTTCCTGCATCTGCATGGTACCTGCTTGTACCTACACCTACCACTTGCCCCTTTTTTACCTGCACAACCAACTGGCCTACAGCTTCCAAGCCTGGAATTAGTTCAGTAGTCATGTAGCCTTCTCTCCAGACACTCACTTTATAGAGGGAAACTGAGGTACAGAGCAAGATTAGTGAGATGAGTTCTCAAGGGTCAGTTAGATATGGACTGCATAGGCTTCTGTGGGTTAATCTATATTACAGTCAGTAAAACAGTTTCCATGCAGCGTAACTAAGATACAAATAGGCATCCAGGTGCAGCCAGAGCTGGGTTACTGCTGGGGTCAGAATGCCAACAGTGCCATGTCCTTACCTTCCCTGAGGAGTCCATAGGCCTTAAAGAACTGCAGCACGGGGTCATTGCTGAATTTCTCCAGCCCCACAGCTGCAGCCTGCTGCACGTGGCGGAAGTACTTTTCCTGGCTATAGTAAATGATCCCAGCCTGTGTGGAGGAAGACACAGTTGTGATACCCCAAGTCCTTCCCTGTCTCTGTTCTGACCCAGATGGGATGAGATCTGCTCCCTTATCTCTCCACCCCCATTCCCAAGGCTTTGTAAAAGGAACAGAAAGAGGGAACATTCAGGTTTCACCCAGTCCTTTAGCAGCCCTGGGAATAGCTGCATGAAGTTTCCCCAGGAACAAGTGTGTAGGTCTTCGTTTGGAAATTACCACCAGATTCTGGTTAAAATGTGATGCAGGATTCAGCTCCAGTTTTGTCTTAGCAGGGCAGTAAGGAGAAAGAACAGTAATAAAAATTATACCAATAGTTCCAGGTACAAGTTATCGTGGGCTTACCACCTGTTGGAAACTGTTATCAAGGTCTTTAATCCATTATTTTAAGCATGATTTTCTCCGTATCTTTCACAGTTAAGGAAGCTGAAGCCCATGGACATTGGCTTGACAAAGGTCATGCAATAATAGGGGCAGAGATTCAAAGCCAAGTCTCACTTCCCCTAAGGTTTGTGGATATTGGGGTTGGGACAGATGTGGTTGGGTTGTAAAGGCTTTGTGGGTCATATGAAAGAACCCAGTCATCAACTTAAAGGTAATAAATAGGAAGCAGATGGGACGGTTTTAAGTAGCGGAGGGATGGGTTCAGATATGTTTCTGTAAAAACCGCTCTGGCTGCTGTGGGGTGGTGGTGTGTGCTCCTGGAGGTGTGGGGTACGGGATATGCTGATCAACAGAGCTGAAGCAGAGAAACCAGAGCAGGGGGAGGCTACTGCAGGCATCCAGGGGAGAGATGGCGGTGGTCCTGCGCTAGCAGATAAAAAGTGCGTGAACCCTGGAATCATTTAGGTGACATTTCTCTTTGATAGGACGGGGAGATGGGTATGGGGAAGAGGTTAAGACTCTCAAATGGTGGTGGCATCTACTGAGGTGGGGGATGCAGAAAACACACAGGCAGGGGTAAGAGGTGGAAATAATGGAGACGGGATGATTTGTTTTGAGGGAGCTCAGGGTGCAAGAGGTTGGGGAGGAAGAAGCTCATGTGGGGTCCAGGATGCCGGTAAGGTACCAGAGGCAAGACACGCCTCTGGGGTAGGAAGGCCAGATCGGGCAGGTCTCCCGAGGTGCTGGGGACACAGAGGACAGCTAGAGAGGTGGCCGGGGGAGCAGCAGGGCTGGGAGTCACTCGGCCGGGGGCGGAGTGTCAGACAGTCCGGGCCACGCACCAGGAGGGAGGAGTCACTGCTGCTCATCTCGTGCCGCTCGCGGCCAAGATCAGGTCTGGATGGGCAGCGCCGAGCCGGAGTCCGGGGTCCTGAGCCCTCCTCTCGCGGCCCGAAGTCGGAGGCGCGCGCGTCCTTGGAAACCCGGCAGCCAGCCGGTTGCTAAGCAAGGCATTGTCCGGATGGGCGGGGCACAGCGCCACGTGACAAGGCGCGGGCAGTCGAGCGTCGAGAGAGCGAGTCCGCGCTGAGCTGCCGGCCGCACGCCGGGGAGTCGCAGCTATGGGCCTGGGCGCCAGCGCCGAGCAGCCCGCGGGCGGCGCCGAGGGCTTCCACCTGCACGGGGTGAGTCGTCCGGGCTGCCGGGGACCGGCGGCGATTGTCTGGTGGCCAAGGGCCCCGGCCGAGGC
>NW_004955427.1:24862843-24931840 GCF_000276665.1 Chinchilla lanigera
CCGGGGGCGGGACGCCCGGCCGGCGTTCGGAGCTCCGGAGGCGCGGCACGCGGTCGGGGTGCGAGCGGGAGCGGCCCCTCGGTGAGGCCGCCGGGAGGTCTGGACCGGCCGACCGCTGGGAAGCGGCTACGGTGGGGTTCCTGGTCGGGCGGAGAAGGGGATGGGAGGGCCCCGCAGCCGGGTGAGGATCCGGGGTGAGAGGCACAGGAGGGTCCCCGAGTCCTCCCTCCCCGTTTTTGCTTGAGAGAAGCGGGCGGGTGCAGAGGTGCGTGGACAGGGAGGCGCGTTTGCCAGTTCGGTGCCTGGCGGCTGAGTGGTCGGTTTTGAAGGGCGGCTCTCTTACCAGAGTCTGCGTACGCGACAGGCTAATGAAGGGTTTCCTGACAGGAGAGCCAGGCTGGCGGTGCGAGACCGGCGCTGACGACCTTGTGCTTGAGGATGGGCTTCCTCACGGCCAGGCACCCACAGGGACAGTGGTCCGCCTCCGGCCCGGAGATCGGGCCCCAGGCTTAGTGGAAGGCAGGGGAATTCAGGATGCTGGCGGCGGGGAGGTGAGATGATGGTAGGAGTGAGGACAGGAGGCCACTGAGAGGTTGGAGAGGTCGGAGGATCGGAGGTCATCGTTCAGTTCGCACCGGTAGTTTTGAGTACGCGCTCTGCAGCAGGCAGAGCTCTAGAGACCAGGGATAAAGTAGCGAACAGAACGGACATCATCCCTGTGCTCACGGAGCTTGCATTTGGATGCCAGGTGGGAGAGAAGGGAGACCATAAAACAGTCGATGGCTACTAATTGTTAGCCAGAAAAAAAGCAGTTTAAAGGAGAAAGAGTGCTGAGTGGCTGCCATTTTGGACACAGTAGTCAGGAAAGACCTCTGACCAAGTAACACTGGAACACAGGCCTATGCAGGAAGTAAAGAGTGGACAGCACAGGTGTCGGGGACAAGTGTCCCCGGTGGAAGGCCCTGAGCTGGGTGGTGTTTGTCCTGTTTGAGGAAATGAAGCGGGTAAGGTGGGAGTGCTTTGATGGAGCACTAGCTTCAGGAGAGGGTAGAGGAAGAGGCCAGACCCCATAGGAGAGTATTTAGGGTTTTATTCTGAGATAGGAAGCCGTTGGGAGATTTTAAGTGGAGGTGTGACATAATCTCACGTTTTTAAAAACTGAAGCCGGGGATATAGCTGAGCGGTACAGCGCCTGCCTGGCAAGCACAAGGTGGTGAGTTCGATTCCCAGTACCAAAAAACCAAAAAAAAACCTGAAGAACAAGTGTGCTGCATTCTGTACACATGGTATTCCCACTGTGTGCCAGGCACATCCTTAGCAGAGCTCAAGAAAATGGCTATGATAAGGCAACGGTAAGGGGAGGACTCTAAGTTGGATTTCCTGGGGTCAGATTACTAAATTATTGAGGCTTTTCTCCTCTGTAAGTTGGGGTTAATAAAAGGCAGTCAGCTGACCAGCGTGTAGTGGTGTGAACGGATTGTTCATTCTGCATGGGCCCCTGGTGAGGAAGAGCAGGCTGGGTATTAGGAAAAGCAGCACATGTTATGAGGACGCAGGGTGAAACATGATGGGACTCTCCAGGGACAGCTGGATGGAGGGACAGTGGCTCTGCAGGGTGCAGCTGCATATTATTTCCACTATAGCCCTAATGACCACTGCCAGGCCCAGGGCCATGGAAGTGGAATATAGCCAGGCAGAGGACAGCACCACAGCTGCGGGTGCTGCGAGAGGGCCCTCATTAGTATGCGGGCAGCTGATACCCAGGGCTGAGGCGGGGAGCAGCAGCCTTGCCCTGGGAAAGTGGAGTGGTTTGGAAGTGGCCCTGCTCAGGGAGGGGCATCGCTCAGACCCCACCAAGTTAGCTCTGTCTTAGGGCAGGACACAGGGCTCCCCTGCCGCAGTGCCTGAGGGCAACTTGCTCTCCTTGTCGGGCAGGCAGGGCCAGAGTTGGTGGCTGAACCCACTCCCATTGGAAGCCATGGCAGCTTCTCGAGGTGGCAAGCAGGGACTCAGTTGGCAACACTGCTGGAAAGGATTCCTGATGCCAGGGGCAAAATGGCCTTGATCCAGAGGCTCAGCAGTTTGTTCTGTAAGAGCTCGTCCTCAGCTTGGGGACTCTGAGACTAGAGGGCTGGGGGTACAAGGGCCCAAGGCCACATGAGTTCAGTGTCCTCTCTCCTGGGGCCTTGTTGACACCTGACCCAAGAGGTCATCTCGTGTTCACAACCAAAGGCCTGAGTCTGGGCTACCTTCAGGGTCCAGGACCTGGGGACAAAGGCGGTAGTGTTTTGGCGAGGCTTTGTAAATGGGGCCTTTGAGGCAGATTTCTGCCACAGACTGTAAAGCCTGGTTGTACTTTTGGGTCCAGCGTTAAGCTGGAAAGTGTGGGGAGCGGTGGGGAGCATCCTGGGGCCGTGGATGGCTCTGAGGAGGTGTTCCAAGTGGCGTGGGGACAGGGCCGTGAGGCTGGTGGGGTGGCTGAGCCCCCATGGCCTCCTCTTCACCGGCGCGTATCAGTGGCTCCCACTGCCTGCTAGAATGAGCCAGGTCAGGCAGCCCGGGTTCTGGGGCCCTTTGGGATCCAGCCACCTTCCCTGCTGCCTCTTCGTAGGTGCAGCCCTGGCTGCACATCTCCTGTTCCTGCCACATCCCCTGCATGCGGAGCTCTCCCTGTCTTTTTTTTTTTTTTCCGGTACCTGGAATCGAACTCATGACCTTGCACTTGCCAGGCGGGTGCTGTGCCGCTGAGCTAAATCCCCAGCCCACCCTGTCTGTGTCGGAACTTTGCTGGTACCATTGCGGGCCAGCCCCTGGGGCAGCAGCATCTGCACAGGCCTGTGCCCCGCGGCAAGGTTCCTTGCTGCCTCCTGGTTGCTCCCAAAGGACTTCTGGGCTGTGAAGCTTTCTGGAGGGCTCTGTGGGTCACAGTCAGGAGACAAGCCATTTTCCTGAGCCCAGAAGCTAGGAGGAGGGAAGAGGCAGACGGTGACCATGCCCAGCACAGTTCGGGGAGGGCTGCATCCTCTCGGGGACACCAGGAGTGGCTCTGGTCCCTGGCATTAAGGCTGGGGCTTCTCGAGGAGCGGGGCTTGGTGCGCTGACTGCCTCGCTGTGGGACAGGTGCAGGAGAACTCGCCAGCACAGCAGGCGGGCCTGGAGCCTTACTTCGACTTCATCATCACCATCGGGCACTCACGACTGGTGAGGCTCCCCCACCCACTTCTGCTTGTTGAGTGGATGTGTCCCTCTGTCCTGTCCCTGCCAGGTGGGCTGGGGACAGAGGACTCTAGGAGGAGGCCACAAGCCTGTGGGGGGTGTGAGGGCTCTGGGCAGCGGCACACTGGCGCTTTGGACCCAGAGGCCTTTTGCGAGCTTTGTTGTGTTTGCTTGGTGGTTGTGGGGAGGTGTAGTGCCTGGCACTACTGGGAGGTGGGGGTTCCATCCATTGCTCCCCACCTCAGGCCTTGACCTGTTGCAGGGGCCTGGGCTGGGGGTCGGGGTGGGGCCTAGGAGTCAGCTATGCTGCCCCTGCAGAACAAGGAGAATGACACGCTGAAGGCCTTGCTGAAGGCCAACGTGGAGAAGCCGGTGAAGCTGGAGGTGTTCAATATGAAGACCATGAAGGTGCGCGAGGTGGAGGTGGTGCCCAGCAACATGTGGGGTGGCCAGGGCCTGCTGGGTGCCAGCGTGCGCTTCTGCAGCTTCCGCAGGGCCAGCGAGCACGTGTGGCACGTGCTGGTAAGTGTGAACGGCATGTGAGGGTGCAGGTGGAGTGTGCAAGAGCAGGCACCAGGGTGGGGTGGGCGGGGCGAGGGGCCGAGGCTGGCATCCCTGGCTGGCTGGCGGCTGCTCCGTCCTGAGGGCAGCTGTTAGTCCCTGGACAGCATGCCCTGCTTCTTGGTAGCCATGTGACTCTGGGCACTTGCTTACCTTCTAGGACCAGTGATGGCGACCCTTTTCGAGTTCTCAGTGACACAAAGAGCCCGCTATGGCACATGTGCCACAGGTTCGCCACCACTGCTCTAGACCTTGGTTTCTTGTTTTGAAAGGTGGGGTACTACTGTCTACTGGAATGGTGGCTATACTGCCAGAACACTCTTAGTGTCTTTTTAAATTTCTGTCTCCTCCCCCATACCTATCTATCTGTCTAGTTTTTGTGGTGTTTGTATGTAACTGACACATAAATGAACCTCAAATGGCTAAGCTATCATAGGTGTCTCTTCATAGGCACCAAGTGCGCCTGACACCTGTGCTCAGATGTTCAGTCTCTGGCTTGATGGAAGGACGGTCCCCAGGGCTGGAAGCCAGTTGCTTTCTGTCCTCCATCACTGGCTTCCTGGGGAGCTGGCTAAGTTTCCCAGCCTTCGTAGCCGGCCTGCAAAAGCCTGCCCATGAATAACACAGGGCGAATGATGCAGATTTCTTTGCATTTCCCAGGGAGACTGGGAGAGCGAGAGCACTGCAGCTTCCCAGGGGAGGAGGCGGTCCTCGGGTCTGGTGTTGCTCGCTGCCCTTGCCCTGCCTCTCACCCGGCGGTCTGGGTGCTGCAGGAGCCTGCCAGGGAACAGCAGGGCAGCTGGCCATTTGCTGTAGCCAGGGTTTGGTTTCTCTTTTCTTTTAGCGTGTTTTTCTTTAATTTTGGCAACTCTATGAAACATAGTTTAATTGTGGGGAAACAGGCTGGGAGAGGGGCAGCACTGTAACAAATGTTCAGTCATAGAGCCAGCAGGTGGTGAAGCCCGCTGAGCCCAGGGCCCATTCCCTGCCGTGTGCTGCCCTCTGCTGGGCAGTCTGTAGGCCTGGGGGAGGAGGTGAAAGTTGGCCGAGGCCCTGTCGGGCGACAGTGGACAGATGTCCTGCTGACTGCACGGTAGTGAGGCTGCTGGTTTGCAATTCTTCCCCAGGATGTGGAACCATCTTCACCAGCTGCCCTGGCCGGCCTGTGCCCCTACACAGACTACGTGGTGGGCTCAGACCAGATCCTGCAGGAGGTGAGGAACCCGTGGCTTGTCCTGCCCAGGCCCCCGGATAGAGTGTGAAAAGATGGGTGCCTTTCATGGGAAGTGGCTTATTTTGAGGCTTCCATCTGGTGCTGGAAGCAGTGTCAAGTGTTGTGTGTTTCTTGTAGTCTGAAGATTTCTTTTCGCTCATCGAGTCCCATGAGGGGAAGCCCTTGAAGCTGATGGTGTATAACTCCGAGTCTGACTCCTGCCGGGAGGTGACAGTAACTCCCAACGCAGCCTGGGGTGGAGAGGGCAGGTACTTCCCAGGGTTGGTGGGCTGTAGGGCTGGGCAGGTGGGCCTGTCTGGTGGGTATGGATTTCCAGAGTCCACTGGGCTGGGCCCTAGGCCTTGCCCTGGAACCCTTGCTGCCTACTGGTCTGGCAGTGCCCTTTTGGCCCCACCCGTAGCTCCAGGGTGGGGGCGGTAAAGGCAGAGAGGGCTGTGGCTTTAGCCAACCCCCTGGACTGAACGTTTCTGGCCCCTGGCAGTCTGGGCTGTGGTGTTGGCTATGGGTATCTACATCGGATCCCAACCCAGCCCCCTAGTCACCACAAGAAGCCACCTGGTGCCCTGCCAGCCGATGCCCCACCGCCTGGTGCTCCACCATCTCTACCTGATGTCCCCTCACCGGCACCCACCCCCCAGGACTCTCCTGGCCGAGAGACTGCTTCCAGGCAGAGTGACTACATGGAGGTATGCAGGGGTGCCTGTCACCTAGAGGAAGGGTGAGCTTTGCATGGGCCTGCCAGCTGCGGAGACTCAAGGCTGCCCTGGGGGTTGCAGTGGCCTCACCAGGGGCTTGTCTGCTTCTGGGATGCAGCAGGAGCAGGGCCCTGCGTGGGCCAGGAAAACCCTCCACTGGTCCTTCCACCCCTTGCTCAGAGGTGAGGGTGGTGGAGAGGTGCTGGGGGTCAGTCTCCATGGAGACTGAAAGCCAGGTGGAGCCTTGCTCTGTGCCCCCCCGCTGAGTGAGAGGGAAAGCTGGGCCTGGTTAGGATGCTGGGATGCCTGTTCTGTCTGATGGGTGTGGGCCTGGTCTTCTGGGCTGATGAGCAGTCCTGAGAGCGCCTCTGGGCACTGGCACTGGTGCCAGGGCACACTGGGATGTTCTCTCAAGGAAGGCTGACCCTCCTTCTGGGTCATTTATGGAGCCCCAGGAGGCAGCGCTGTGCTGGGGCCAGGTGGCCTCATTGTGTCGGCAAAGTGCTCCCTCTATAGAGTGTGGCCACTGCAGGGGAGGCCAGGCTTCCCAGTGGGACTGCATATCTCTTGTGGAGGGAGGGAGCGAGGGGGCACCATAGCTGTTTCCTTCCTGCAGGCAGAATAGCTCAAGGCAGTGGTGCGCTGGGTGGGTTGGAATGTGACACTACTCAAGGTGCTGTTTGGATTGGCCCTTCCATTTCTTTTTCCCTGGTGCCGCCAGGCCCTACTACAGGTACCTGGTTCCTTCATGGAAGGACAGCTCCCCGGGGCTGAGAGTTCCAGCCACAGCGCTCCAGACTTCGGGGGACTTCCATGTTCCCTGGAGAGTCTTCAGCCTCCACCTCCCGTGCAGCGAGTCATGGATCCAGGTACTAGGCAGGCCCTGGGGAGGAGATGGAGGAACCCCCCAGCTCTTGGTGCTGAAGTGGGCCCCAGGCTCAGAGCTGGACTTTGGCAGCACTGCAAAATTTTCCCTGGGCCTGCTGATTCCTCATGTCTCACATACAGCAAGACAGCTGCAGGTTGGGCATGGTGGTGCATGCCTGTAATCCCAGCACTAGGGAGGCTGAGGCAGGAGGATTGCTGCGAGTTTGAGATCCGCCTGGGCTTCGTAGTGAGTTCAAGGCCATCCATGTTAACAGTGAGACCCTGTTGCAAAAAAACCATAAAGAAAAAGAAAAAAAAAAAAACAGTTGCAGATCATCAATCCAGGGTATGGATGGAGAATTTGGAGTTCAGAAAAGAGAGCTGGCCTACTTCTGGTCACACAGCAGACTGGAGAAAGGCGGGCTCTGGGCCCACTGCCCCTGCTGTCCCATGATGACCAACTTTAGGCCTCTTTTGTTGTGCAGGAATAGCAGTGGGATGCTACTTGGGGTTGGGGAGGGGCTCACCAGAGGCTGGGGATGTTGGAGTCTTGCAGGCTGGCCAGCTAGATGCCCTGGGCACTGGGCAGGGTGAGGGTACCGTCCTGGCTTTCCAACAGTTGGGGTTTTGTGTTGCCCCAGGCTTCCTAGATGTGTCTGGCCTTTCCCTCCTGGACAGTGGCAATGCCAGTGTGTGGCCAAGCCTGCCTTCTTCCACAGTGGTCTCAGCCTCAGGGCCAGAGGACATCGGCTCCAGCAGCAGTTCTCATGAGCGAGGTGGTGAGTGACCAGCACCTTCCGGTGAACAGTGCTGTTGACAGCACTAATTGCTCAGCTGGGCTAGAGCTTGGCAATATCAAGGATCCATATACTTGCTCTCCTGTCTCCCGTCAGAGGCCGAGTGGCAGTGGGCGGGGCCAGCCGGGAGCTGCAGGCCTTCTGAGCTCCACCTTTGTGTTTCAGGGGAAGCCACTTGGTCTGGGTCAGAGTTTGAAGTCTCGTTCCTGGACAGCCCTGGATCCCAAGCTCAGCCAGACCACCTGCCTCAGTTAACTCTTCCTGACAGCCTCAACGCTGCAGCGTCACCAGAAGACGGGCTGTCTGCGGAGCTGCTGGAAGCTCAGACTGAGGAGGAGCCTGCAAGCATTGACAACTCTGATGTCAGGGCAGAGGCCGATGGGTTGGCCAGCCAGGCCGAGGTCTCTACCCCAGGATTACACTCTGGGCTGTGACAAGGTGCCTGAGGTTATTTTACCAGCTGTGTGCCCGGTCCTAGCCCTGTGTCCAGCTTCTGGGGCTGCAGCGCCATGCAACATGCAGGGATCACATGGCACTGCAGCCCATGGGGCTCTGGCAGGGACTCTGGTGTCTGCTCAGAGCTTGCTTCTAGCCTCCATGAGATGACCCTAGGGTGTTCGTCCTGCCTGCTGGGCCTGGGTTGGACGGCTTCAAAGGGGACTTCGGTGTTGGAGGGCTGGGAGAAGCACTCAGCTTGAGTATTTCCCAAGAGCTGGGCTAGGGGAGGCACAGGCAACCTCACTGGGTAGTGACAGGAGGCCATGCACCTTAGAACCAGCAGCCATCATGTCATGGGCTCCCCAGGAGGCAGCAGGCCCAGTCTCGACCTGTGTGAAGATGGGGTGAGTGAGGAAGGGGAAGAGTCCATGGCTTTGTAGGGCTGGTCTTGACCTTTCCTGTACAGCTCACGGTCCCATCTACTGGGAGGAGCCCCAAGCTCCAAGACTCCCCCGCTCCTGTCCTAATCACTGATTCCTTTGTCACTGGCCTTGTCCTTAGGCTGATGCCAGTCAGCACCGAAGAGGCTGCCCTTGCCCACTTCTGCCCCTCAGCAGAGGAGCCTCATGATGGGCTCTTCTTCCCCTGGCCTCTGAGCACACATCTAGTGTCCCCCGTGGTGACTCCTGCCAGCTCCCAAACATAAACAGCTATTGCCTCTGAATGTACAAAGCACCTTGGCAACCACAATGATGAAAAGCTACAGCTTTAAGTTCACCATCCTGAGTAACACTCAAGGCCAGCTCACCACCTGACTAGGCTTCTTTACAGAGCCCCAACCCCAGGAGCAAAGTGGGGGCCCAGACAAGAGTAGATAAGTGTCCTGCTGTCCTTTTCTGTAGTACCAGGGAAGCTGCTCCCCAAACCCCAAGTGCCTTTGGATGGCCCCTCACCAACTGAAGTCCTCTGCTGTTGACTGCAGTCCCCACCCTCCCAGTCACTGCCCTTTGCTAGTTACCAGGAACGCTGCCTCTGGCCTTGTCTTCTAACATCTGCCTTGCTGAGTTCTCACTTGTACGGGCACCATTTGTAACACACACACACACACACACACACACCCTGAACTGTGGGGCACCAAGGCCCCAAATTAGCAAACATTAAGTTCTAAGCACCGTGACTGCTTTTAAAGCCAGCCCTTGTCAGGCCTACCACAGCAGCTGGTGGGTGCAAAACAGTGAGGGCTGTGTGCTGGGTTGTCCAGGAGCCCAGTGTGGGTCTGCAGGAATGCCGGGAGCAGAACGGAGTCACCACAGGCCTGTGCAGGGCCCTGCGGCCTGTGGGCTGGCCCACGGTGACCCTCTCTGGCAGGTTCTGGCTCTTGCCCTCACTGCTTTTACTCCTTCCTTACCACTGGGGTAGCGTGGTTATCCATGCTGACTACCCCAGGGTGAACATGTGATCCACTATGAACGAAAATGGCAAGTAAAAACAAGTTTACTACACTTGGAAATATTTTAACTAAGTTCTTTATTCCATACAATTGTGAAATAAGATTTTTACCCTTTTGGCATTGCAGACCGTCAAATTTTCTGGAAACTGTTGGTTTGACTGGAAGGGAAAAAGTAACAACCATGCTGGGGTCAGATCTATGACAGGAAGGGACACAGTCGCCCAAGGCTCAGCACATGGCAGATGACCCAGCAAAACCGCTCCTTTATTTTTTTTCTGTTTTTGAGACAGGGTCTCACTATGCAGTTCAGGCTGGCCTTGAACTTACCATGTAGCCCAGGCTGGCCTCGAACTCTTGGCGTTCCTCCTGCCTCAGCATCCTGAGTGCTGGGATTCTAGGTGTGCGCCACCACATCTGGCCAAAACCTGCTCCTTTAACTCAAAGGCCCTGTGTGCAAACAGCTCAGGGCTGCTCAATGAGATTTTTTTTTTGCCATTTGTTCACAACTATTGCTAAAAAAAAAGTGCACCAAAAGTGCACTGTTGTATCTAACATAGAAAGGACTTTTAATAAAAAGAGGTTGGCTGCTCTCTGAGGAGGGGAGAAGGACCATTTCAGCTCCTTGGAAACGTGGCCATGTCTTCGCTTGCTTCTTTAAGGTGCAGGAGGCAATGACCTGTCACTTTCCAAAGCTCGCTGACCAGCAGTGAGGGAACGCTGCAGCTGTGCTGACCAGAGGATCTCGAGTAGTGAGGAATGGACCTGGGCCCATCAGCTGCCCTTAACTGAATCTGTGAAGATGCAGGAAACAAAAACCTTCTCCACCCCCTTCCCCAGTGCCTGCTGCCGTGAGGACAGGCCACACACGCTGGGAGACGACGGGACTGGAATAACTGCCCTCGGAAGGCACTTGTGCTTCTGGCTTCATGCAAGGAGGCTTGCTTATGTGGTTTTATGGGGGGTGGACTGCTGTTCTGTTCTGATACAAATGACCTTGGGAAGAATCCCAAGTATTTTCTGCCAAAAGTTGAAGTGTTTATCCCCAATAAGTTATATTCTGTACAAGATCCAAGTGACTCTATGAAAGCTTTAGATTGTTAGAAAGAACAGTGAAAAGATGATCCGGATACAGTTAACAACAAAAACCTGCGTATAAAATCCTGGAAAAACAAATAGCTTCACTTTCTAGATAGGAACTCACTGTGCTGTCCCTTTACTCTTGACACCAGACAGTTTAGGAAGCACTTGAATGCAATTAAACCTTCTTCTTGGTCTTACGTTTTGATGGTGTCACACTGCTTATCCAGAGCGGGAAGCCAGTTTCAGCTGCCTCTGCCTGGAGTAAAATGACACTAGAGCAAAGAGGGAATGGCTGAGCCTCCCTGGACCTGCGCGGGGCTCGGCATCACTGAGCTCGGACCATGCACGCGCTGCCCGGGGGTCATGTGTGCTGTGACCCAGCACCTGGAATCTCCACAGAGCTTCCTACAAGGGTACATCTGAGATGCAATATTAAAAACAAGCCCAACGCTCATCATTTATTATGAAATGGGCTGGCTCTCAAATTGTGCAACAGCAAATTACCATTAAAAATAACTGTCTTACATGGTGAAAACAATTTGACTTTTTTTATGACCAACTTGGAAAAAGCCTTCATAGGTACTGCAGGAATGAATGTACTCTTAGAAAAGCTACACAGCTGTGGGTTTGAAGTTGAAACACAGTGACAGGTGTGGTCAACCATGTTTTCTAACAAGTGCTAACAGACACAGATAAGGTCCTTTGAAAGGAGAGGAAGCGAAGTCTGCACTGGCCTGCGGTCAATTGTCTGTACAGCTGCAGGACAAAGTCTGCCTGGGGCTCTTCTGCCTCCACACTGCTTCCTGGGGCAGCTTAATCTACACTTGGAGACTGGTTTCTATATTACATCTCGATTAGTCACTTCAACTGAAAGAATCTCGGTCCATACCAAACTGGTCGTTAGAAGTCTCGCTCCCGCTGGGCTCGGTGGGCTTCCTAGGACTACTCTTGGGGCCGCAGAGGAAGGTAGTTAATGGATACCCAGGAGCACTGGCCCACCCTTCACGTGGATTTCTGGCGGTAATGCAGGGTGAGGTCACCACCACTTTTCCATATGAAGTGCTTCACTGTTCGAAGGTCCATATTTGGATCCAAAACCTAAAAAGCAAAAATTACATTAAAAATGTCGAAAGTCTCTGATGTTTAAAACTTTCATCCTCAAGTGAGGAGTTCTGGGTGACCCAGCTTGTCTGCCCTCCCTCATGCCTGGCAGTCTGCTCTTGCCATCACAGCTTCCCTGAGGCAGGTGTGACGCTGGGTACAGTGAGGTGTGCACTGTCTGTAGTGGTGCCAGAAATACAAGGCTTTCAGCCCTTCTCCAGAAATGCCTTTGTGATTTAGACAGTCTTTCCACTTCTCCACCTACCTCCACTCCACTCATGGACCTCTGTCTTTAAACCACTGGGTCCCTTGCCTGAAAACTCTCTTCAAGTAAAAAGGAGGTTTAGGGTGGTGAATATCCTCTAAAGGTCTGCAGAGACAGAGATAGGCAGAAGAGAGCCTCTCTGAAAGCAGAAGCATCCCCAAAATAACAGATTTGGGATCTACAATCATACCATACAGATAACGTAACCTTCTGAGCACCAGCACTAGAAAAAAATGGGGTTATGCTTCTTAAGTTTACTTACCTGGTCCTGGCACAAAAGTTCGATTTTTTCTTCTGCCAGCACAGCAATATCCTCCTCTTTCTCCTGTTCTGGTTTCTCATTATTAGAAGAGCTAGTGGTTTGAGATTCATTATCTAAGTTGATAATTTTCTCGTAAACATGTTCCATTACTTTTCGGACTTGGAGCATGTCACTAGCAGACAGTCTATCTCTGTAAAAGGAAACAGCACATTGTGGCGTCAGGAAGGATCACTAGCTATCATCTGTTCCATGTTATTTTTCTTTGGTGTCATCATCTTATAGCACACAATACAGAAACATGATCAATGATTTTAGTCACTGCCTTAACCCATGTTTTGCACTGTGGAAGGTTTTTCCTTTAGTGTCCTCTAAAGGTACAGATCATGTGCCACTAAATGAGATTCTTGAAATTTACACAGCACACAGAACAGCTACCTGGGTTTTAGTCCCCTAGACACTTCCACAAAGCACGGGCAAATGAAACACCCTGGAAGGGAAGGCAGGCCCAGAGCCTCTTGAGGCTCAGTTTCCCCTTGGCTCTCTCATTTGTCAGGCCTTCTACTAAATGTGAAGGTGGGACACGATGCCCCAGTTCAGACGGCCAGTCTCAGCCGTCTGCTTCAGACCACAGACGCAATGGCTGGGCTCGGCATCTGCAGTCAGGTGTTTCCAGCTTGACTCATTTATTCCCAAGACCTACTTCTGAACCTCTGACATCCGTTTATAATTGTCAAACTAAACTGCTAAGGTTTATGCTCTGAAAGCCATCAGTGCCTTAGTTTAGTTGAAGGGATGTAAAGGACTTGCCTTAAAGGACTTTTGGATTCAAGTGGAGGGAAATGTGTGGAAGGGAAAGCAGGGGAACAGACAGCAACATGTTTACAGCCAGGTGTTAATAGTTACTGAACTCTCATGGGTCAGTGGTACTCGTTATTCTGTTTTCTTTGTGTAAGGCTGCAGGTATCTTCGGCACACTCCCACTTCCAAATCCCTGATCAAACTGGGTCTTGCACTTGCAATATGTATCTCCTGAAGTTCTACCCATCCTTACATTTCCAGCTTTAATTCCACGTCCTTCAGGAAGCCTTTTAGGAAAAGTCCAGTGAAAAACTTTTCTTTTCCCCACTCACATTATTCCTTAAGTATCATAAGAGCAGTTATACACAAGTTCTGTCCTAAATGAGTTTTTGTAAGAGGCAAAATCCATCAATATTATAAAGTTGCCTTAGCTCTAGTACTTGTCTCCTATGTTATAAAGCAAACCATAAGGAAAGAGTTCTCTCAAGTAATGAATTAGATCAAGGAATAACATGATACTAAATGTACTTACTTTTTTAAGGTTTTTGCTCCTGAAGATGCATGAGGTTGGAGGTAGAAAGGAATTTTGTTGAATTTGGGCATGTTTTTCTGAAATATTGAAAATTAAAAAGGTGTAATAGTTTCTATTAGCTGACAAACTAAAATGCTGTCAATAGGAAAACATAATTTACAAGTAATTTTATAAGTAATTTTGTGTAATTTATAATAAGCTATCAAATTAAGTCAGCCTTAGAGAAAATCAGAAAAGTAGGTTTATTTATTTATTTTTGAAAAGTAGGCTTAGTTTTGTGATAAAAGATATGTAAAGACAAACCACATGTAGTATTAGTGGGCATATGAATTGAAAACATGGCTCTTCTTCAATAAAAGCACAACGTATTAAAGGGAAATAAAGTGAAAAACTTTAATTTTTACATAATCAAATTGAACCATTATGGCTTAGAGTTCCATATTCTGTTTAGGTATTTCCCACTCCAGAACAGTGAAAAAATGCTTTATATATATATATATATATATATATATATATTTTTTTTTTTTTTTTGGTTTTTCTCCGGTACCAGGAACCGAACTCACGACCTTGCGCTTGCCAGGCAGGCGCTTTGGCGCTGAGCTAAATCCCCAGCCCCCTTTTTTTATATTTTCTTTTAGGGCCTTTATGGTAATTTTTTTGTATATAGGTCTTTAATATGTTAGAGTTTATTCTTTTCACTTGGCAAAAGACACCATGAACAACTTGGTAGGCTGAGGCAGAAGGATCGCTGCAAATTCACGGCCAGCTTGTGCTACACAGTGAGTTTAAGGCCAACCTGAACTACATAGTGAGACTGTCTCAAAAACAACCAAAAAAAAAAGGAAAAAAAGAAAAAAAAGAAAGAACACCATGAACAAAGCACTGTAAAAGTTTGAGAGACACAGCGGATAGCCAAAGGATTAATATTCAATATAAAGAACTGCTACAAATCTGTAAGAAGGACAAACAATTAATAGAAGAAATACAAATGGCCAATAAGAAGAGATGCTTAAACCTCACTATGATTTTTTAAAAGTCCGTATTAAATAATGAAATAAAATCTGCCTGTCTTATAACAAAGATTATATCTGGCATTGTATCTGGCATTGCTGGGGATGGTGGTATACACCTATAATCCCAGCATTTGGGAGGCTGAGGCAGGAGGATCATTGTGAGTTCAAGGCCAGCGTGAACTACATAGTGAAACCCTGTCTCAAAAAAACCAACCCCTCCAAAAACCCAAAATATCTGGCATTGTGTGGGTGTGGGAAAAGGGCACTCAAGTCTGTCAGTGAGAGTGTGAACTGGTACAACTTTTCTGGAGGGCAATTTAGCAGAATCTGTCAAAATTCAAAATGTACGGCGCACCCTTTGATCCAGCAATTCCACTTCTAGGAATTTATGCTAAAAACTCCACAAAGGTATATGTACAAGGATGTTTACTGCAGCACTGTTTGTAAGTGGAAACACCGGAAACAACCCAAATGGCTGTTAACAGGGGACCGATAAAATAAATCAGGGTACAGCTATACTATGGGATATTATTTAGTCAAAATGTTGCGTAAGAGTATGTAAAAGAGATTTTGTGCAAAATAAAATGAACTATGTGTATATGTGTGTGTGCATGTGTGTGCACAGGAATAATATCTACTTGTGTGTGCAAAGAAAAAAGCAACAAGGGCTGTGCACTGACCTGTGTGTAGTTGTTATCTCGGGGAGGAAGGTAGGGAGCGGGAGAGGAGGCATGACTGCAGGAGAGGGGCATTTTACTGCACTCATTTATTACTTTATTAAATAGGTACATATTATTGTTATAATTAAAAACCAGTAGAAATAGAAATACACATACAAATAATTATTAGTGCTTCAACTCTGGAGCTGTAGGGAAGCAGACAAGAGTCTAGCTTTTAGTCAAGTTTAAGGTTATAGGGGCTGGGGATTTAGCTCAGCGGCAAAAAGCGCCTGCCTGGCAAGCGCAAGGTCGTGAGTTCGGTTCCCGGTACCGGAGAAAAACCAGAAAAACCAAAAAAACCAAGTTTAAGGTTATACTGTCTAGGGCAATTCTCAGTTTTATGACGTGTAAACAATGAAAGGGGAAAGTGAAAGCAGAGGACACTTACGTCCACAGTGATGTCAATCACCCATTGTGGCACTGTCTCATTGAGAAGCATCGACTCGGTCTCACCCCCGGAATCTCTGCAGAGCAGCCTAAACAAAATTCATCAGGGAGTGAGTGAAAGGGCCAGCACAGGTGACAAAATCATTGTTCACAAGAGCTCGGGGGAGGAACCTCAAAGACTGCTGAGGAAGTCCAGCCAGGCAGAGTGACTAACAGCTAAATGGCAAAGCAGGCCCCAGTACTCAGGCTGTCAGATTTTGAGGCCAGACATCCACTACAGTGGCTTCTCTGAATCCTTGGGTCAAAAAGGAGAGGATGGGCATAAGCAAAACACTACAGAAAGGTTTCCTGACAGTGCTACTGTACACGGCACAGAACTCCACAAGCAACGGGGCCGGTGACAACTTTTCAGGAAACCACCGTGAGGGTGGAGGATTCTCAGGGGCAAGCCATGTGTTTTCCTCATTCCTGCTATCAATGGGAAATCAGTGAGCTCTCCCCCTGGCTCCACCACAGTACTTCTGGCAACCTGGAGTGCAGGCTGCCAGACCAGCATTTCTCCTCGAGGGTCCCACAAAAGACTGCTTGGCTTCCCAGGTTGGGCCATGTCAGCCATAGCAGCTCCTGAGAGCAACCTAGCTCATTTTGCCAGTTTGGCTCGAAGTGCATCACATACTGATGCTCTCCTGTGGGCAGGGCTTTCTGGTGATGCCATCTGTTCTGACTTGGCAGTCACACCAGCGAAGTGAGAGGAAGTAAGAGTTTCCTGGAGAAACCATCAGAGAAGCTGCCTGTCAGAATGGCAGTGTCTGCCTCATTCTAATACCACAGCTGCTGCTTTTCAGCCGTAATATGGTTTGACGGCATCAGAGGTTTAACTAGCTCATGGACATGGAAAGTTTTCCAAATTCCTGACATTCCCACAAGTTGGCAATAAACCACTTCTAATGTGTGTGTGAGCCAATATTTTTAGCAAATAGGAGCTCCCTTAGGCAGGACCTGCGGTCCTTCTTACCCTACCTGAACAGTGTTCGACCTCCCGCTTCACCAAAGATCACAGGTGTATGTGGGGGCACTTGAAAATATCCATTTCCCTTCTGTACTCGGTTTTCCTGTTCCCCATTTACTAGAAAAAGATGAAGGTGGTGTTAGTATCCAGGGGTAGGGCTAAAAAAACAAATTCTACACATTTAATTTCCATAAGCTTCAAATATTGCAAGATTTTAAAAGTCACAAGTCCCAGAATGCTGGGTGTGGTGGCACACACCTATAATCCCAGCACTTGGGAGGTTGAGGCAGGAGAATCACCATGAGTTTGAGTCCAGCATGGGGTACAGAGTGAGTTCAAGAACAGCCTGAACTACATAGGGAGACCCTGTCTCAAAAAACTAAAAAACCAAGAAGGTCCTGTAAGTCAGCCAGAGTTTGAAAAAAAAACAAAAAACAAAGGTTAAATCCCCGAAAATGAGAAACATGGCAACTTGTGTTGTACAGTATGAGAAATGACTGTACTCTGAAATAAATGAGATTAATGTTTGATATTCACAACAAAACTGTAACTAGTTACTTTAGCCACACGAAAGTCTAGGATACCTATTTATAAACGGTTTTTTTCTCTGTTCCCACCCCAACTTTCTCTTCCCTCCAAAACATTTCTTCAGGAAAAACATGTTTGATGGCAGCCATAGCTAATAAAACATAAGTATACTGAAATACAAAATCCTCAAAGGGGATGTAATTTTTATTGTTATCTACAGACTTCATGCCCACTCTTCTTTGTAATCATCTCAGCCAAGAGCAGCTGGCCCCGTGTGGCAGTTCATTCACAAACAGTACCCTAAACACACGGAGCAGAGTCTTGCCCTGACATGCTACAGCACTACTGGGGCCTCTCTCACAGCACTCAGCATTTCTCCTCAACCTCAGAATGCTTATGGAAGTAGCTCTCTGCTAGCAGACCGTGAGCCCTGAAGGACAGGGCCCATGCCCATTTATCTTTACTAAGCCCCCTGCATCTTGCTACGGGGCTCTGCAGACTGAATGACTGCTCACAAAGCCCACTCTAAACAGTGCTGGAGTAGCCCTGAGCGCAGCACAGGCACACAGACAGGTGGAGCAGGCAGTGCTCTGCGCTGTGGGTGAGAAGGTGGGCAGAACTGGCCTTGCTTTCCCATGGCAGTTTGACTATAAGGATGATGTAAGGTTTTTGGTGATTCTTTTCTTTATTCCCCCCACTCACAGCCTAGATCTAAGGGGTGCTATTTCTGATTACTTAATCCTTATTGTTTATTTGGGCCTTTCAGAACATCCTAGGTAACTGGAAATAACCTATGGACAGCTACCGAGCTGGTTAAGTGTAGAGCTCACATCAGAACCTAGGTTTCTAGGCCCTCTGCAGAGATATCTTTGGTTTCTCTGGCTCCCAGTCCACGGGACAGTTCTGGCAGGGACTGAAGTGAGCCGGATGATAGAAAAGCAAAGCCCCCAGGGGTGGACAGTACCCTCTATTTTTTTTTTTTTTTTGGTCTTTTTGAGACAGGGTCTTGATATGCAGTTCAGGCTGGTCTTGAGCTCACTTTGTAGCCCAGGCTTGCCTCAAACTTGCAACGGATCCTCCTGCCTCAGCCTCCCCAGTGCTGGGATTACAGGCATGTGCCACCACGCCTGGCAGTATCCTCTCTCTAAAAGGGGCACCAGCAGATTGGGTTTTCAGGGAAGCATGAAGCCCGTCATCACTGCGGAGAGATTTAAATTCCACAAATCATTATGGATGAATATGTCAGTCAGAAAGAAGTCCCTGGCAGGAAGTATTTGCCACTGTTGCTCACTCCTGGTGGTCAGCAGAGAATCCTGAGCAGGGTGAGCCTCAGCAGGTGGGACTTGGTGACTCCTCACCCAGCTGTTGGGTTACACATGTGATGTGAAATGGAGTTCTTCTTTCCCCTTCCTTTAATCAAGGCAAGCCAAATGTATACTTCCAAAATATGTTCTCTGCTGCCCAAGGAAAGTTATAGCCACTGTCTGTGGTGCATACACCTTTATAACACCCTTAGTGACATTGTTTACATACAGTCATTCATGTACCCTGGCACTTCTGAGTCTGAAATCAGTCAGTCAAAATCAGGTAGATCGTCAGGCTAGGTAATGTAGCATTTCAGGCCAGTATGAACCATGACTATGCAACAGTAACCTGGCTTTCTGGTGTAGCTAATTAGAGAGTTTGGGAGGTAAATCCAGAAGGTCACATAAACACTGAGAAATATTTTTAGAATAAGCCTAAGGTGCCTAGTTTTAAGGCAAAGGTCACAGAGTTTTATCTGTTTCGAGCAGTTTCTCTTACTGAAAAACACACTGCATGGTCATCTGCTCCTTTGGGAACCTCAGTGTCAGTTAGCACCACATACTTTGACAAGCTGAAGGGAAGAAAATTAATTGGGCACAGCACAAATATTTACTGTCACATTTTAGCCAATGGCTTAAGCACCTTTTGATTCTGACATTCTTGTCCATTATCTAGTGAATGAAAAACACTAACCATGGTTTACTTCATTTTCTTCTTCATCCACTGGACTCACATGTGTTCTAGGCCAATATTCTAAGAGTGCCTGGAGTAAAAGTCCTCCTAAATTCACTGCAAAAGTTAGTTAAAAAGAAAACAATGGAAAACACAGTTAATTAGTTGTACTTTAAAAACAGAAGTAACAAAATACAAATTTAAAGTTTTCACATATTCTCATGCTAAAATCTTAATCCAATGCTAGTATTCAAAATCAAGACTTAAGAGATTTTACCAAGCCTGTTAGTTTCATCTTAAAATGTTTAAAGCAATGATGATAGAGAGCAAAAATATTCTACATGTTTGTTCAGAACAGCCATTCTCTACAAACAAACGAAACCAGAATCACATTCTTAAAGTACTACTGCCATTACAATTGTATTTGTACACACGGGATACTTGCATTTTTTTTTCTCTCCGTGGCACCCCGGAACAGGCATGGTACCCGCCCCCAGGGCTGCCAAGAGCTGCTCTACCCCTGTTCTGGGTGCAGATATTTGTTTCCATGTACAGTACCACATTCTTAGCACATTGATCAAGGGTGTAAGTGATTACATTTAAGGGACCCTGACCAAGATAATTATACAGCACAAAACAGCATGTATCTACCTTCTCTTTTGGAGGAGGAAGTGACGGACAGACAGAACTCACGTTTTGGGTCTGAGCCGTCAGGGCTGCTGAAGCCAGCATCTTTTGCAGAAACCCAAGCAGCAAAGCAGTCACTCTCATCCAGAGTGATAGTCAGCATCTGCCAAGAGAGGAAACCACTGTGGTGTCCCATCTTGAGTGCATTTCAAAGTAAGTCTCTACACCTTTATCTACGTGTACTATTTGATTAAAACGTTAGGCTAAAGATTCAGGGACCAACGGAGGTGTTTCATGTGATCCAACCCAACTATAGTTTACGAGATACCAAAGGATACCAAAGGCATTTAAACTACAGTCTGAAATATTAACATGAAATTTTTTCTCTCACACACTTAAAAACAAAGAACTTTGTAATTAAGAGTAATTATGAATATGCTTGAAATCTTTAATATCAAATTATACAAGGATCAACTGCCAACTTACCCCTGTTTTTAAGTCTACTGAGAACCAGTTTGGCACATACACCATTTTAAATCTTTTCTTAATTTCATCTTCAAAATCCACTTTGCCCAGATCTTCAACTTTACATGCCTATACATAAAAAAAGTATGACCAACATTAAGTGATGAACTGACTAGATTCTTACTTTGCTATTCAAAATTTTACATATATTTGCCTAAATGAAATACTGTAGCTTCTAAAATACATTTCAAAAAGAATGTGGTTAATTTATATCTTGAGGCATTTACCTTTAAGTGACTATATGCTGTTACTAAAATTTTAAATTCAGAAAACATTTTTTGGGGAGTTTTAATTTAATTTTGTGATGCATTAATACCATCACATTCCTCTGGAAGCAATGTCAAATGAAACTCAAAAGAAGGGGAAAAAAATTCTCCAAGTAACCAGCGAGTAAATACTAACTTAAGAGAACCATGAAGTTACCCTTAGACAACAGCTAATACAATACAGGCAGCAATCTGTGAGTTTCTTTCTTGACCACTGCAATCCATCCTTATTTGTTTTCTCATTCCCTAAGTACGTGTGGCCCCCAAAAGCGTACCCTGAACTTCCACTGGTGCCCAACGGTATATCCAAGTACAGCTCCTTCAATTCTGAACCACACCACATAATGTTCCCTCCACTATCTCATCTCAACCACAACTTGGCTCCTTCCTCAGAGTCCTTCTTTATCAGCGGTTGTCTCAAAGGGAGACCCCACTTACTCTCTCAATTTCCACTGCTGCCCAGGTGCCACCTGGAGACCCCTGCAGAAACTCCTCCTTCTCTAAGGCCCATGCCATTTACTTGTGGCAAAGCACACACACCTTTCCCTCACTGCCATCCAGCAGACCCACGGTCATTCTTCCTTATTCACCCCATGCTCGAGCCCTGGCTTCCCATCCAGCAGTGCCCCTTAAGTACTTGCCTTCATCCCAGCAACATCTACACCCACATGGACAACACACGTGACACAGTGGCGTCTCAATTCCTTGATAATATTGCCACTGTAAATTCACGGCCTCCAATCTCAAATAGGTCATTCTTGCTATCCGAGATTCTTTTCTGCTTCTCAAGCCTGTTCTCCATAAGAACTCTGTCAAGCCTCTACTCTCATCATATACTGGATTTGCCACCTCCCCGACTACTGTCAGCATATAATTGTAACACCTTGAAAAAAAGAAAGAGGAGCCCTGATAGAATTCCCTTAACTTTCTGCTCCCATTCTTCGGGTACAAGGAAAAAGGAACCCTTCTGGCTGTGCCCTGGATCTCATCACCTTTTGGTTCTTGGGATCTTGTACTACCATCAACCTTCCTGTGTCTCTACTCTTGCTTGGCTTTATTCTCTGTAAGTAGTGAGACATGCTCAAATTTTTCTACCTTAAATTCCCAACAAATAAAAAACAAAACCTGCCTTTGGGTCCTCTTACCCGTAACACTCTAGGTACTGCATCTCCATGTGTTCCTATCCCCTTGCAAGTTGAATAATTCAAAGACTATCACTGCTCAGGTTCTCTCCCTTCACCTCCCAACTGCTACTGAATCCCTCCACCTGGCTTTTGCCTGCAAGATTCTCTTGCAGAAGCCCTTTCATTACTGATTAAATCCATGTTAGTATCCATATTTTAAATGAACTTTCAGTTGGCTGATGCCACGAATCACAAGCCCCTTTCTGAAACACTCAATTAGTTCTTGAGGGGCACTGGCTCCAGCTTTTTTGTCCATTTCTGTCATGCATCTTTGTGGCTTTCTTTTTCCAACACCCTAACAACAGCAATCACCTAGTTTATTCTCTTCTTAGTGTAGACACGTATCTTAGAAACCCTAACATTCCCCATGACATCGATTCTAATCTACAAGCTGATGACTGCTGGATGGTTTATCCAGCCCAATTCTTTTTTTTTTTTTTTATTGTAAAGCGTAAAAGAAGGACAACATAGCAATAGGGGGATTCACTGAATCCAGCCCAGTTCTTTAACCTAGGTGCTAGACTGCAGAGTGGCCTGCCCTCCAGACGCTTCTACCCAGATATCCCATATAAATTCAAATCCAGGGGCTGGGGATTTAGCTCAGCGGCAAAAGCACCTGCCTGGCAAGCGCAAGGTCGTGAGTTCGGTTCCCGGTACCGGAGAAAAACAAAACAAAACAAAAATTCAAATCCATCATCTTGATCAGCATATTGCTTTTCCCCTACCACCCACTTTCAGCTTTATATATTCCCTATATCACTTTCATCCACCAAACTCTGCAGTTCAGAAAACTGGAACTCATCCTTGCTTCTTCCTTTCCTTCATATTGCCTCATTTCCCCCCATTTTCCTTGTTTCCATCCTAGTCCAGACAAATGCCACCTTTCAACTGTATGACTACAACAGCCTTCTAACTGGCATGTGCCAGAGACAGTGCTAATAGTTCTTAAACATCTCTTCAAGTCTGTCTAGACATAGGCACCCCCTCACACATTAGGAATGAAGACAGAGGTTTAGAGAAGTTCAACATGTTCCACAGATCATTTTACTAGAAGCTGAAAGAACCAAGACTAGAATGCAGCTCAAACTCCTGTGTATGAGTTTTAACACTTTTGACTCTCCTAAACT
Source organism: Chinchilla lanigera (assembly GCF_000276665.1). Classification (NCBI taxonomy): domain Eukaryota; kingdom Metazoa; phylum Chordata; class Mammalia; order Rodentia; family Chinchillidae; genus Chinchilla; species Chinchilla lanigera. The sequence goes on from NW_004955427.1 coordinate 24,885,502, forward strand.
GCTTACGGTTATGTTTAGGTCTAGCATCTGGGTATAGGAAGCTCTCAGGTCACACAGAAATGCTAATCATGGCACATGTCAGCTCAGAATCCCACCTGAGTAGAACTTCCCCCTACTCACACAGGACTATCCTCAGGCATCAGCTAAACAAGAATGGGCACCAGCCCAGAGAGAAAATCGATCTCAAAAAGTAGCTGGCTTGATCAGATTCTTTGGAGACAATTAGGTGCTGGGCAGCATGAAGTGAAGCCCAGTCTTAAGACAGAGATAAGGCCACATTACTAGTGGAGTTTCAAAGAGAAGAATCAAGACATTCTGCTGATGAGTTCTTTAGGGATGTACTAGATCCTACCAACCACCATGGGACTCCTCTTTGAAACAAATCTGGGTATCCAATCCCCTGACAAGCAGCTCTCTACTGTGAGAAAAACACCAGACTTCTGACAGCCACTGCAAACTTTCCACTCAAGTAACTAAGGCCTCTTGTTCCAAAGCCACACTCACTCTGCAACTGTTTCATAATGGACTTCTCACATAACTGTCCCACAGGGAGGAAAAGTAGTGGTCAGGCAAAGGTTTCTGTTCAGAGATGGTTCCTTTTTCCTCAGTAATAAGCTTGCTTATCTTTCTTCAGATAGCAAAGTTAATTTAAGTGACTCTCTTCTTCATCATTAGTTTAACCAAAACACTGGATCTTTTCAAGTCTTCTTTTACGTCTTCTTTCTCTCTCTACCATTAGATCCTCAAAACATGATGCTTAAGACATGTCTTCCAGCTTCCAGAATCCCATTACATACATGACTACTACTCTGAACAAGGTATTCCCTTGCTCTAAAATTATCTAGTATTCTGCAAGGGGTACCAAAGAGAGGTCAACTGTGGGCCCTGTGATTTAAGACTCTTTGGGAAAAGACCTAAACGCCATGTTTTACCCTTACAACTCCACTACTCCCTTATATTTACTCTCATTTCCAAATAAATAAAACCAATCACTTTAGCTAGAAAAGCATGTACCTCCCCCTCTTCAACACCTCTGTCACTCATGCCTTCCTGAAATGCCCTCTCCCCATTAACCTTTAAGCCCTTGTTCAAATGATTTTCTCTCTCATGAAGCTCTCTTGATCTCTCCAGTTGTAAGTACTGTAACCGCCCTGTCCATAAGTTATTGTGTGATGTTTATTCTTTAAGGTTTTTACCATGTTACTCTTTTCCCTCCTACTACAGGGGATTGTGGTGCAGATTTTTCCATCATTTATAATCCTCAAACAGTTCTCTGTTCATCATTAAACCGAGGAAATATTTGTTGGGTAAATGAATAAATACACCAACAGCATTATGGGACATTAAGTGACAGTGCTGTTTTTAGAATGTGGTTGAATAGCTGAATGCACCTCAACTATTCTGGGGAATAGAGGGTAACGTGACCCAGGGTTGTACTCTGCTTGTGTCAGAGATGCTCAGTGATGGCTATAAATCCTAAGAAACAGCAAAACTTATTTTATGTACTTCAGCGGCTTTCAGTGTAGGGTGATTCTGTATCTTTCTTCCCTCCAATCATCTGGCAATATCTAGAGACAAGTTTGGCTGTCACAACTTGGGTGGGTGGGGGACTAGTGGAAGTTCGTGGGTAGAGACTAGGGATACTGCTGAACATACTACAGTGCACAGCCCAGCTGTCCCCACAACTGAAGAATTATCCAGCACAAATATTCATTCTTAAGGTAAATCAGCATATAGCACAACTTGTAGAACACTAATCAGAGAAAATAGTTCCATTCAAATAGTTTAGGTGCTTAAAAAGATAAACTATGTACTTATTTAACATTCATATAATAAAGTACCCTCCCCCCAAAAAAGTTTTATTACAATTCTTTACCTATCTGTTATATTTAGTAACATAAAAGGAAAAACAGATACATAATGCAACAACCTGTATATAATACTAAAAAGATACTTACCTTCAATACATCCCAGTATGCCACGTTATTATTGGTGTCTTTGGTTAATATATGTCTCTTATCATTAAGAATGTGACACTGAATAATACTAGCACCCCCTAAAAGGGGGGGGAAAACAAAATTAGCAAGCAAATCCTTCTTATTTAAATTCAGAGTATATTACTGGCATGTAACAGGAATATAAGCTATGTTAGCCACTAGAAAAAAAAATAAAAACTAGCAGATTATATAACATATAAAGCACTTTAAGGCCAATCAATTATTTGTGATTTATTATTTGAACTTATTAACATTCAAAGAAAAACTGATTTTATTATAGATTATAGATTAAAGAGCTCTTTATTCCCAGGGACTATGACCAGTGGAAAACTGCTGACAGCTAACAGATTTATCCACTGAATAAAGTACAAATACCGACAGGAAATCTCTGCTAAGTCCCATCTTGAATTAACTTCACTTCCAATTTTCCCACCTCAGCCTCCTGAGTGCTGGGATTAAAGGCGTGCACCACCACGCCTGGCCACATTTATATTTAAAGAAACATCATTATCTTTATCTTTATCAATCTCTCAGTAACTGTAACTAGACTTAATAGATTTTACAATTTTCTTACCTTTAATAATCTGGTCAGGTTGTGTACAAAGGGGAGTTATCGGACTTGAACAGTCATTGTCATAATCTCCAGAGGTTCTAAAATTATGAATTCCCTTCAGTGTCTACAGGAACAAAATTTATTTAATCATTTCATGCTCTACGAGTTTTGCTATTTTTAAGATGGTAAGAGGAAGCAAATTAGACCGCTTAAACAATTACTATATCAACCAAAAATATTTAGTCACAGTACAATTACTTACCATCATTAAGAAAAAAAAAAGGAGGGAATAGCATTCTCTGGGAGGGAAAAACCAACCATAAAAGCCAGAATACTTCTCTAGGTAAAATTATATTGATCCAAAGTCGGTACAGTGAAATTTGGACAAGAGTTGTAAGTTTTTATACGGAAAGAGTATTTGACCTGCAGATAAGCAAGAAGAAATGTAGCCTTTCTTTCCTGCTTTCCATAGAGTATGCTATATAAGAAAACTTAAATCTTTTGGAGTTAAGAGTTAATAGTGCTCTGGACGGCTTCTCTTTGTTTTGCTCTATTCTATCTTTGCTCTTCATGCTATGAAGAAAAAGGAAATAAATGTGAAAGCAGTTTTACGCTTTTATTTTGAGATGGTGTTGCCATTTAGCTCAGGCTGGCCTTGAACTTGAGGCAATCCTCCTGCCTCAGTCTCCTGAGTGCTGGGATTATAGGTGTGCACCATCATGCCCCACTATGCTCCCTTATATTTAGAAAAATCAGAATCCTGACAGGTTTCTCTGACTTGTTGGTCCTTAGACATGCAGTCAGAAGTTATGCTGGTACAGTACTTACTGGTTTATCAAGCAACACACCCTTTTAATCACATCAAATATGTACCCATTTTATCGGAGGTAGGCTGAAGAGTCGGCTGCATTTTGACTATTAATTTTAGTATGATGTTCAGGGCCACACCCCCAATGATAATGGCTTTTAGGTTTCTGTCACTGCCCTAAGGTGTCTGGCAGGTTTACGATTACAAATCACATGTTCATAAATCTTTGCCAGGAATTCAGTGGTTCACTTACCCACTTATTTACTGTAGACTTGGTTGTTGCAACCCAGATTGCAGGGGGAGGATCAGCTGATCTATCAAGCTCCATCTGAAAACAAAGCACAAAAATGTTGCTTTAATCACCAACTGCATGTTGACTACACCAGGCCATGTATTAAAAGCCACAGAGGTATAGAATACGAAGTCTCTTTGTTAAAGGAATTCGCAATCCTATAGAAGTACAGTAGGAGCAACTTCTTACCAAAACTGGCTGAAAGTTTTATGTGTGGTTGAGACATCTAAATGAATACAGTCAAAAGGATGAAGATTTTGTATAATTTTTGTTACTCTAGTTTTTATAATCTTTCTTAATAGTGTAACAAGGAAACACAGTTTTTTCTTTGCAAATGTCTACAGCAAAAAAAACCCCACTTGAACAATCAACAAAAATGAAAAGGACCCCTTACCAAGGAATAGGATAACTGGAAACATACTACTACATGTTCTCTATGTTTAAAACACTTGATACTAAAAACATATATATACTATACAAATGGAATTCTTTCACATGTATTTGCTATTCTTTTTACTCCAGGTAACTACAGATTTGGAAAGCTGGACTCCCAGCTCTCAGGAGTCTTCTTCAGGTCAGAAATGCTCTTTGTAATGTTTGGTTACGTTTGTGCCAAGTTTGTATCTTCTACAGCCAAGATATCCTGGCGTCTGCAGCATTCACACAGCATAGTGTTTCTCTTCCACGCTCATCCTTCCCACCAGCCTGCTGTCTGCCCACACACTGCTAATCCAGCCTCAGTGATCTGCTTTCTTAAAGGGGCACTGGTTTGGTCCACTGGGGTGTGCCTCTACTTCAGGTACTCTTTTACCCAAAACATAGATCTTTTTTTTTAACTTTTGTTCTCCTGTTTATAGAAACTTAAAAACAAAATAAGAAAAACAAGACATAAACAAAACAACACAAAAACAATAAAATGATACAGAATTTCAAAACAGAGTGCTAGGGAATTAACAATGGTTGCAAAACATAGATCTTAATAGTCCGGACTGGGGGCTGGGGATTTAGCTCAGCGGCACAGCGCCTGCCTGGCAAGCACAAGGTCATGAGTTCGATTCCCAGTACCGGAAAAAACCCCCAAACAAACAAACAAACAAAAAAAAACCTCCGGACTGTTCTGAAGGAGGGAATGTCTGCAGTACAAAGCAGCTTGCTCTTCTCCTTTAGGAGTGCTCTTCCACCTCCTTACTTCTCAGAACATGGACACACGTCCCACACAGCACTTTGCTTTGGTGTCTGCTTACACACAACCTTACAGGCTCATATTCCTCCTCCTATGCACAGGCCAGAGAAGTGAGGCAAGCTGAGGAGCAAGTGTGAGACAATCTCACTAGAGTTCAGCTCTTCAGAGAGCTGTGTATCACTGATATATCCAAGCAGCCACAGACTTCTACAGGTGACTTGCCAAACTACCCCAGCACTGACCCCAAGTATCTGCCCTGATATTCTCGCACCCAGACAGTCTACCCTGGTTACTTTTCTTGACACATAAATCCTACCTCCGATAAAAGAGTTTTTTTTGTCAAGCTCCACAGTTGATTCATGTTCTAATATAGATTTTGCTATACTTGGCTCACCACATAACAACCTAAATTACAAAACTAAAATATATGACCTACCTTAAGAACTGGTGCTTTTTCTTCACAAATGAGCACTCGAATGTCAGGGTTTCTTAGGTCTGTACAGTAAATCTTTCTGTCCCTTCCTCCAGAATATACATGTGTGAATGCATCATTGACTTGCAAGGCCCAAACCCCTTCATCATGTACTCGGTACGTTGCTATACATCTCTGCTGGCCAAGGGACCAAAGGCGAATTGTCCCATCAGAACTGCCCGAGAGGCACTGTAAACAAAAAAGGAGAGAAACCTCCTAAGAAGTTCTTGCTTTCCTGTGCTTTGCACTTGGCTTCCACACTGATTCTACACCATCACACGTGTGTCTAATAACCTGGACTTCTGTCCTTGGTAAAGGTTTCTGATAAGCCTGGGCCACAGTCTGAAATGACCAAAGGCAACAATGTATGCTCAAAGCATGAGATGCCTCTCACAGAACTGCCTCTGTCCTCTCTCCCTGGCTGCCTGTCGATTGTTGGGCCTGCAGGCAAGTCTTGTTCTGATTATTTGTTGCTAAGGGAGGGAAGGTTGGAAAGCAGCTGAAGATAAGGCTGCAGTGACCCCAGCAGCATTGGCCTCCTCACCCAGACCTAATGAGCAGGAACCTAATGAGTATGCCCAGCACTGGGTACTTTAACAGGCTCTTCAAGCGATTCTGATATACACTACATTTGATAAACACTGTGCTAGGCCAGAAAGACTTCTGGGTCACAACTCTGTCTCATCTCTTCTCTCGTAGCTCTGGATTTCTAACAACGTCATAGATCCCCTGGATCCTACTAACAGGAATCAGAATCAAGACCTAATCCCAGACTGACCACTCATTCTCTGTTACCTCGAATGCTTCTCATCTGAGCCTCAAGTGACTTTAACATTAGCAGTTCTGACAATTTCCAAACGCACAGGACAGTCAACTATATAAAAGCTGCTACACACAAATTAGGCTGAGTACCAGTGTGAGCCTGAGAGAAACAGGCTGAACTGGCCACCTTAGGCCCACATTTGGCCTGCCTGGTGTTCTTCAGCAGTTACTGAGGTGACTTGAAGAGAGAACAAAAGCTTCCTTCCCTTGTGAAAAAGAATGACCTTGAAGGAGAAGAACTGCAGGTGCTGGAGTATGAAATTAAGTAAGCAAAGGGCTTCAAAGAAGACAGTGTGGGCTTGGAGATTTGGAAGGTGCTTGAACAAAGGAGGTTTTTAGGAATGTTAAGGATTTACTAGTCTGCCATATGATTTTAGGGTCTTTTGGTATGCTAGGCAGGTTTCATTAAATGAACATATACTAGGATGCTTCTCCACAAGCTGCCAAGAACATCAGGGGCTTAATAATCTATTTCAACTAGCATGAAAAACAATAAAGAGACTAATAAATATAGAAACAGCAAAGGTAAGGTTATAAGCAGACCTTCAACTTATATGTGGAGAACCACGGCAGTCTGGACTAGGGATTGGGAGGGGCTCCCCACTCCAGGAGGAGATGCTGGTCTGAGGCGACAATTCGATCAAGAAGGCCCTGATCCACATGCACCTACCGAGAATAATGTCTAACAGAGGTGAAGGCAGGCAAAAGTGATGCCTTAGAAGTCCTTACAACCTGGGTGACTTACAACAGGGAAGAAGTATGTTCAAAATCCAGAGTACAGAGAGAAGCAGATGAGGAAACTTAGGGTTACATTAATCTTAACTCAGAACACAAAATCTCTCGTTGTGGTCAGTTTCCTAAGACTACAAAACAAAAAACAAAAAACAAAAACAGGCCCCAAATGAGAGCAACTGCTTTTAAAGTATAATACTGGCCAACGTCTTTGCAGCATTAGGAATTCTAGTGCCTACTACCTTGTAGGGGCTGGAGGAGTCATCAAAATATTTTCAACTGTCTCCATCCTTCTCCTGGGTAAATATGAAGATGTTCATGATTAAATGACTTTAGAGACCAGAACAGAAGGCCCCAAACTGTTCCATTAAGTCAGACTGAGTGGAAGAGATTCTGTGGCCCTGATCAGATGCTGTTTTCCAGTGAAGATGGAAGTACCCATGCATTGGGGCCAGTATGCTCACCAACAGGCATGGTCACTCACACTCTAGCTCAACTGACAAGACAGAGCTGACACCAAGACCCACAGACTTGTAAGTTAGGTCTGGGATCTGTACCACCAGAAAAACTGTGAGTGATACACAAAGACCTGCTTAACTCAAACCAAGATGATAGGCTGTCCTGGTTCCTCAAGCTGTTAACTGCCTGAGTAAGCACAAGGAATCAGAAGACAAGTGGCTCTGTCCAATACTGGCACCAGTCAAAACAACTGCAATACTAACTGCCTTCACAGGAACAATTTCCTTGGGCAAAGCCCCACCTAGATTTAGTAAAAGAAATCTTGCTCTACAACAAAGGAGAGAGGCAACAGGCAGATGTTTGTGGGATTCACTGGCCTCTATCTTACTCCCCTCATTATTTCAGGTTCTTAGTTGCCTAGGTAACAGTTTCTATTCCAGTTCTGGTTGCTCCCATGCCTTAGAAATGGCTGGTCACTGTGAGGCATAGCTGGTCACTATGATATACATTCTATAAACCAAACCCCAATTGATAAGCCATTCTGCCTCTGTACTTCCTGCTTGCTTATCCCACATAAGCCTTAGTCCACTAGAGATCAGGGCCTGATATTCTGGGAATGATTCCAATCAGTGCACGTCGACATAAAATAAATCTGCCTCCAAATCCTGGGTGTCACTTTGGTTTTTCTGCTTGCCATAGCATTATAAGTTCCTAACTAACAATGCTGCCAGACACCCTATATTACAAGGTTGCACAGCCATTCTGTAGGACAATATTCATTCTGGGCCAGAAATTATCTCTCCCCTGTATTACAATAGTTCAAAAATCAGGAACTAGGTATTTCTTTTTTTCTCCTCTTTTCCCCAAATGAGTACTTATTATAGCTATTTTGTTGATCGATTCCCTGCTGTACTGTTTGCAGTAAAATTTAGTCTATAGTTGCCAATAAGGAAAATGGATGAAAGGCAAAGTAGAAGAGGAATGATACCTATCAATTATGCACTCTCTGTAAGAGTGACAGTTTTTAGAGTAGAGACACATTACTGTCTCTGCTTACAGTAAACTGTAGCTGACTTCAGCAGAAGTACAATTATAGCTATGTACATGTGATAGTTAAATCATTTAGAGGAGCACATCCATTTGTACACACAAGAAGAGAGGTGTACAGCGCAGCTCAGAAGGGGCTTTAGGGGGACTGCCAGGCCCGCGTCCCCACTGAAACTATGGAGACCATGTCTAATCTTAAATCAAGCTAACTGAACAGGCATGGGCAACCGTCTGAAGGGCAGCCGTGCAACTCCACTGCAAAGCAGTGAGAGGCTGATCGCACTGGGCTTCTTAGACTCACTGAACATGAGACTACAAAAGAACGTGAAAGCTCTAGAAAATGCCCTGCCTAAAAGCAAGAAAACATTTATACATATAATCTTTTTATACAAACTACATAGGGGTCTTACTTTGCAGATGAAGAAATTAAACACCAGTGAGAATGAAATGCTACCCTCAAGACACACAGCACAATAATGTCAAGATCCTTCCATTTCCAAAGGCCTCCACAAGTATCTCCAAGTCATAGATAACTTCTGGTTTTGAAAAACGACTGTCTTTCTTTAGTTACTTTCCAAGACTATCCACAGTAGAAGCTGAATCCACTAAGCCTAGAAACAGAAGTTCCTCTGATTCATCTGTGAGGTAATTTCCATTGTCGTATGTCCACAGGAGTAACAGACTGATGGTGTTCCCTCCCTCATTATCTTCCTACTCACCAGTTTCTAACCAACACAGTCGATTCCAATCATCTCTAAACTTCTCACTGCCTATAGATAGAAAAATGGCTGGGGAGACAGGGGTATGCAGTAGAGGGATATCCTACACACAATGCTATTTAGCTTCTCTTATTTACATTGATCAAAATTATTTTTCCACGGTTTCAGAACAAAGAGAATTGTGATTTCTAATTCACATATTTTGTAGCCAATAAGCTAATGCTCAAATATTTCTGAAGTGTTTCTCTCCAAAATGCTGATTCTAAGAGGTGTTAGAAAGTTAAACTTATAGACTAGTCAGCTGACAAAATGTGAGATTTCCCACTTAATACAGTGGCAAAAAGTGTTCACTCTTAAAACTTCCTTCTACTTTACAACACAGGTACTTATGCCATAACCCCCAAGCCCCTAATGCCAGTACTGGGGACTGAACCCAGGGAGTGCTGAGGTGGTTTTTTTTGAGTCCTCCTTAATTATATTTTTAGACAGGGTCTTGCTCAGTTGCCCAGGCTGGCCTCAATCTTGTGATCCTCCTGCCTCAAACTCCCTAGCAGTTGGAATTATAGGCACATGCCACCAACATACATGCCATTTTTTTGTTATTTTAACTTCTATGCACCATAACTGCATATACTCATCTGCATCAGATTTACTCTAAGGAACTTTCTTGTTTTTTCTTTATTTAAAAGTGATGAAACCAGAATAGTTTTAAAATATGGATTATATATGCAATTTGTTGTTTTTTAATTTTAATTTTTTAATATATGCAATTCAACAGATTAAAATTTAGGCCACAATTTATACATATGGCTTTTGGTTCAAATCAACCTATACAATCATATGCAAAGTGAGGAATCCTCTGTTAAAACCATTAGGTGCGTGTCCACATAAGACCGCATACCTGGGTGCCGTCTCTGTTCAACAGCAGTGCTTTCACATTGTCTGTGTGTCCTTTAAGCTTCATTAGTTTGGCACATGTTCTTGGATCCCATACCCTTAAAACCTGTGAATTTTAGTGGACAAAGTGAATATGTAATCAAATTTAAATAAACAACTTTTACAAGTCAAATGACAACTATCAGATATTGCTTCAGTCAATGTTAGTTGTCTAAGGTTCTTAACTTTGGGAAGGAAACTTTTTAACGTCCCCAAATACATAGCCTCCCATCACTATACACACAGAAGTTACACAGTTTCACTCTTATTTATGCAAATAACATCTTTTAGCATCTACCAGGCAAAACTACTGTTCACATATTTAATAATTTCATAGACCAAATTCTTTTTTTTTTTTTATGGTCAAATATTGTAAGGCTTCCCCTTACCTTCTCCGTGGACCCTGATACAATGATTGTTCCAAGTTGATTCATGGCCAGGCTATAAATAGAATCTTTGTTCCCACTTAAAGAAGAAGCTATTGAGGATAAATGGAGCTAATGTTAATATAATCATCAACTATTTAGGAACCAGTTAGCAAAAATTACAAGTTTAATTATTTAATTAGAAAAATCCGCTGAGTATGGTGGTGCACGCCTGTAATCCCGGCACGTGGGAGGCTGAGGCAGAAGGTTTGGTGCGAGCTGGAGGCCAGCCTGGGCTACAAAGTGAGCTCAAGGCCAGTCTGAACTGCACAGTGAGACCCTGTCTCAAAAAGACAAAACAAAAACAAAAACAAAAACTTCTCTTTATGACTACTTTAAGAGAAAGAAATCCACTATCGTGAAAATAATTTTAAACAATTTTTATATCTTTTTCTGGATTGGAGTAATACAAGTGCCCAATAAATATTTGCTTAACAACTGCACTGTCATTTAAAAACCATCCACGGAAGTAATATATTTTCAAAGATATACATATACTAATAAGAAACAATGTCCAAACTCAGTATTAGTAAAGGAAATACAAGTTAGAGCAAAAAAAGGCCATTTTCACATACCAGATCAAACAAAAAAAAGGATAATATACTCAATGGCAAGAATCATGTGTATATCCTTTAACTTAGAACTCAGTATCACTGAAGTAAAAAAGCTGCATATAAAATTGTTTATACTATATGACCATAATTTTACAGTAAGTAAACATACCAAGAAATTATAAGTAAAGGAATTAATATATGTTAAGTGTGCAGGAAAACGTCTGCTGGTAAGTATTTAATGAATGTCAACTATTATTAGTATTATTTCTACAAGCAAAAAAAATTGTGTGGAATCTTCTCTAATAATTCTAAGCAAGGCTATATATACCCAGCAGACTTCATCTGCTAAGCCTCGTCTCTGACTTTCACTGTGTTGTCTCCTCCTCTTGAGTGTCCCTCTGAGGCAGGCCTGACACAGGGAGAGTGAGAACCTAATATAGGATCAGGGCGGCAGTCCCCAGCAGGCACTAGCAGCTAAATCACTGGGCTGCCACAGAGGCAAACAATCAAGAAGAATGGCTGTGCAGGGCTTAGACCTTCACACGTATTTCCTGATAAACATGGCCAAAGAAAATTCAAGAAATTATAAATACCAGTATTCCAAATTGCTGTTCTTGGCATATAATACCAGGTTACATTAGAACTACATTTTTTTTTTTTTTTTTTGAGCAGGGTTTCACTATGTAGTTCAAACTGGCCTTGAAATCACTACAGAGCCCAAGTTAGCTTTGAATTCTGCAATCCTCCCAGCCTTCTGAACTGGGATTACAGGTGTGTGGCACCACGCCAGGTTTACAACTACTTTAGGTATGTCAATGTGAGCACTCCAAAGAGTCTTGACAAAATAGATCTCTGATGGAGAGATCCCAGCCTATGTCTTGAACACAGACTTCCCAATCCAGGATAGGCCAAAAAGGAACTCTTGCAAATCCATTCGGGTATCTGGCCGAGAGTGTGCTACTAGGCCAGGGCAAATGTGCTGCTAAATTTCAAATTTAGACATGTGTAAGTCTGAGATCTGTTAGTTTATTAAGCAGTCATGCTATTAACTTTCTGTGAATTATCTCTGAACTGCTTCTAAAAGCACTCTGGCCTTCCTGGTCTCTTCTAGAATTCACTGGATTCTTCTGAGCTGCTTTGAAACAAACTTTTTAAATTGGTCCTGGAAATCTTTTTTTTTCTCTGGGTATTTTCCATCTTGGTCATTAACTCAAAAGCTCTTAATATATAATAACACTTTTAAGTCACTGAACCATCTACTTTGCCATGTAATCACCATCTCCTTCAATAATACCTGCAGAATGTGTGGATTTGGGCCAGGCAAAGCTACAGAAAATATGTAGTGGTCAGACAGGCTCTTCTATCCTGCAGGGACTTACACTTTAGCTGGGGAGCTGAGACATACACATGGACAAAAAATAACTAGGTTACAGCTGGGGAAGTGACAGTGTTTAGACTGCACTGAGGAAGTAGCTTCTTATTCAATCATACTCTTAGGGGCTCAAATGCTAAGGAAAGAAGCGCTTTCAAAATACAAACCAATATCTCAATGCAAACCTATTACAGATGTTTTATAACCACTCTTTATTTCAACTTAGGTCACTTTCAAAGAAATTTTGTTCAAACGCCTTACTTGTGACAGTGTTATTTGAGGCAGTCAATGCTGTTAGAGTATTCACATCCCAAAGGAATATTTGTCTGTCCAACCCAGCTGATGCTACAAGTTCTTTATCCTTGGCATATGCTAAAGCCTTTACATAATCCTGTAACAGAACAGACATATTATGATCTACTCTGCAATAAGAAAAGAAGCCACATGAAGTACTAAGATCTCAACATTGAAGATATTGAGAACAGTTAGTGCTTTACCTTATGCGTCCTTAATGTTGACATGCAAAATCCCTTATGTGCATTCCATACTTTCACTGTTGTGTCAGAAGAAGCAGATATTACTAGAAAAGGGAAAAAGAATGAACAAAACCCTCAGTGGTATGACTTTGAATAACTTTAAGAAGTTACCTTAAAGAAGGTAACATTTGGCACATGCCTGTAATCCCAGACCCAGGAGGCTAAGGCAGGCGGATCATTGCGAGTTTGAGACCAGCCTGGGCTACAAAGTGAGCTCAAGGCCAGCCTGAACTGCATAGCGAGACCCTGTCTCAAAAAAAAAAACCAAAAAAAAAAAAAAAAAAAAAGAAGGTAAAATTATTTTACTAATGTTCATACCCATACTCCTAAAAACCCCCTAGAACCTAATGTATATTGCCTTACATACTATCCTATACTATACACACACACACTTTTTTTTTTAAATAGGCAGGGCAAATTTTTCTGATGTTCCAGGTGAAGGTCCAAATAACTTGACTAAGAAAAAATTTCCTTAACTCAGACCTCAAAAATAATAAATAGGTCTTACTCCAAAAAAGGTATTAATAAAGCTAGAGGAAAATATTTGTGTAATGTAAGTCTATTTATATACAGTTCAAAAGCAGGTAAAACTAATCCACAGTGTTGATAAACTAGACAGCAGTTATCTCGAGGTAAGGTGCACTGACTGAAGGGAGCCACAAGGGGGCTGCTGTAATCCGCTTCCTAAACTTTACTCAACAGTAATCTTAAGGTTTAGGTACTTTTCTGGACAAGAGAAAAAGCTCACATAAAAATGAAAAATATTATCAAACTGAATTAAAACTTCCAGAAGCCCAGTACTGCAAGTTAGCTGGGGATATAGCTCAGCGGCACAAGCTCTTGCCTGGCAAGCACAAGGCCCTGAGTTCGATTCCCGATACCAAAAAACAAAAAAAAAAAACCAAAAAAAAAAGTACTGTAAGTTAAAGAAATACTTACATGTTTTCCCATTACAACAGAGTACAATGTCATTTACCCAATCAGTATGGTGTTCCATAGATGCTATGTATGGGTCTTGCTGAAAATAAAGGAAAAATCCTGAGTTTATATTAGAAAATGAACTACATTACAAATTACAGATATGCGCAGATTCTTCGATTAATGTGACACACTGCTCTAAGGTCCTAACACTGACCACTGACTAGAGAACTGCTGGCAGGTGATGCTGCCAGTTAGCAGATACAGTAACTGTTCAGGACAGCCCGCGAAAGCCGAGGTTTCCAGAACTGTGGGAACGCTACCTGGGTTACAGTTTCCATTCAGTAACCTGAGACTCTTCTCTTGTCATCTGGCTTAATTACCAGGAGAAGCCCTTTAAAGAGGAGAAGCAAGTTTTATCCTACATGGAGAACAGGCAAATTTGAGACACTACATAGACAGAAAAAATAGCTTGCTACATGGCTATTTGAGGAATGATCCTATTCAATCTTGTCATAAAAGGAAGACCAGAAAAAGATGTTTGAGGGTAAGACAGGCATACTTCCAGATTTTCCACATTAGTCCTTTTGAGTTTTTTCCTTTAATTTGTTTGAAATACTGTGTATCACCAAAAAGATACATCCTAGTTTGAATATAAGTATCAGAAAGCATTTAGAAGTCAAACATAAGCTGGGTGAGGTGGCTCATGCCTATAATCCCAGCACTGGAGAGGCTGAAGCAGGAGGATTGCTTCTAGCTCCAGAGTAGCCTGCAACAAAGTGAGTTCAAGGTCAGCCTGATCTACATGGCGAGACTCTGTCTCAAAAAAACAAAAACAAAAAACAATCAAACAAAGAAAGCCAAACATAAATACTTTTCTTATTTTCTATGTTTTTGACACTGGGATACAACTGCCTTCATTGGCTAATAAATTCAAAGCCTGCTAGACGGAAATTCACTTAAAAATACCTTACCTAGCAACTTTGCTAGGTAGTGGTTCTTTTTTCTGCACTCACATCAGACTTGCAGAGCTTGCTAAAAAGACACAGATTTTAAAAACTACCAGGGTTTTAAAGTTAGCTAGGTTTGAATTCACTACTCATTAAAAAAGTCAGTTAACCAATGGATGCTCGAGCCTGTTTCCTCACTTACAGAAATGGGTCAGGAGAGCTTCCTTGAAGGATTCCTGTCAGAATGAAAATCACAGTGGATATGAAAGTGGCCAGCTCCATAAATGCTCCTTTTTCTTCCCTAGGTCTTTTGTTCTATGACATTCACAATATACGCCATCAACAAACCACCACCAGTCCCTTACCATTTGGGGGTTTATCTTTCCAGACTTGGTATGTAACCCCGCTCCTTGTGTAGGGAAGGAAGACTTACACTCCTGAAGAAGGGGAGCATACTGTTGCCACAGTTTGATACCGAACTTGCACTACAGAAAAAGGTCCTAGGAGTTTTGTGGGTACTCTGCTCACTTTTAAGGTAAGAAAATATTGTTCAAGATCAATTATAACTGTAAAAGCACACTCAACCTTTTAAAAAGTACGTGGTTACCAAGAAGTTTTGGGGAATCAGAGAAAAAAAAATTGTTGAAAACCATCACTCTCTACCAGCTAAGTATCACTGCTCCTTTGTGGCAGTGGACTCCTCAAAAAGCCATGTTTGGTGACAATACTGTACTCTGAAACTCTCATAGGGATATTTTTTCTCAGAGGCTCACAGAATTCTGTGGCAACAACTTCACAGAGTGTCCCAAAAACTCAGTGCTCAAAGATGTTCAGTCAGAAACTGAAAAAAGGCATCCTAGTAAGATAGGGAAAGTCACTAGTCTGAAAGTTACTGAGCACAGACTTCCCCTGTCTCACCTTGTGCTGACTGACACTCCATATTCTTATGATGGAGTCTCGGCCAGCCGTGAAGAGCCTATTGAGTGCTGGGTCCAGCTGCAGGGCATTGACTCCATTTCGATTGTACTTCTCCACTTCATCTCGAATAACATAGGAAACCTGACAATAAATCAATAGACACTGACTGATTACAAGGCACACAATTAAAGAAAAGCTAGTGGCCCATTCTAATATAAAACTCCCTTTTAATTTTTTTAGTGCATGTGTGCAGTACACGATGGTTATCCTTGTGTGGAGTTGGCACAGGTACAAATACATCTAAGTGCCATTTTTATCCCCTTTCCTGCCCTCCCCACTTCCATCTCTTGATCCCCTCCCATTTGAGAAAGATCACTTTCTACTTCCCATTATCTTTTACTTTGCTCTTTATTTATAATTTGAGTTTCTCTTTAGTATGTGATGTATAAGCTTACGCGTCTGATTTATTTCACTTAACAGTATGGTTTCAAGGTGCATCCATTTTCCTACCAATGACTCAAATTTATCCTTCTTTATGGCAGAGTAGTACTCTATTGAATATAAATGCCATGTTTTGTTTATCCACTCATCTGTTGATGGACATATTGGCTGCTTCCAAGATTTAGCTATTATGAACTGTGCTGCTATAAATGTGAGTATTCCCCTTCTACGTATCTTCTTGAAAGAGTCAGACATCCTATTATAGTGGTACATGCATAAAACATTTTTCAAGCCAATAAAATGTTTATTTTACTCTACAAAGACCAAAGATCTGAGGAGAGTGAAATGATACTACTGACAGCCTCATCTAAGATGAGCAGGTTTGCCAGGGATATAGCTCAGCAGCACAAGCACCTGCCTGGCAAGCACAAGGTCCTGAGTTCGATTCCCGGTACAAAAAAAAAAAGATGAGCAGGTTTGCTGCTAAGCTACCACAATGTACTCCTCTACCACTCCTGTTTGTCTTTAGTCTATTTTCACAAAGTAGCGAGGGTAATCTTTCGAAAATGTAAATTCAAATGTACCGCACCTCTGTTAAAAATGTCCTGTTGCTTACTACTGGACCTGGCTTCAGCATAGGCTCAGGTGCCTCACGGTCCTCCCTCGTTCTGCTCTGTGTCCCAGGGCCTGGCTCACACCAGCCTCTGCTGGAGTGCCCTTCTCTCGGTCTGTCCCCTCCCACTGCACGCAGGTTTCTGTTTAAAACCCGCTTCCTCAAGGACGCCTTCACTGACTTGACAAGCATAATGCCACAGAAGGGTTGAATTCTTATACCCAATTTTTCCTTTTCTCTACTTTGGTACTATTGATGGTTGCTATCTGTTCCCTGTAAAAATGTAAGAGAATCAACCAAAACCAATGACAACTAAGACAAAGGCAATAAACTGGCTGGGAGCTAAAAAGCAAACTTTTCTAATGTAATGAAATAACCAATTCAAAACACAACGGAGAGCTGGGCCAATGTCTGTAATCTCAGTACTCCAGAGGATAAGGCAGCAGGATCAAGAGTTCCAGGCCAGCCTGGCAATTTAGCACAATTCTATCTCAAAATAAAAATTTAAAAAGAGGTTGGAGGTTTAGCTCAATGGTCAAGTGTTTACCTAACTAAGGTCCTGGGTCCAATACTAGCAACCCCTCAACAAAAACAAAACCAAATCCAAAACCAAAACTCAAAAAACACCAAATCCAAAACCCAAATTGGGGGAGGAGATGCTAACCAATTATAAGAGCAACAAGAATAAATACCTAGGAATACCTTTTATTAACAAGACACATAACCAAGAGGAAAAGGTACAAAAAAGAAAAAGCTAAATAAAGGAGACATGCCATCTTGCAGCACAGAAAGATTCAAAACTGATAATTTTTTTCCTGAAAGCAATAGAAACTTAAAGTGGTCTATTTTCACAATGAAGTCTTTAACTCTGAGGAGGAAGCTACTATACTAGCCTGTGGATGTGACTGAGGTCATGCATCTCAAAGGGTCTCTAAACAAAGGGGGAGAGGTCGAGAACCCCAAACGTATGGCATTCACTATGCTAACTTGACTGGAAAAGCAGTGGCAGTTAAGAAGCTGCCCCCTCCCCAGCTTAATCCTTTGCTTTTAAAACCCACAAAGTGTAAACAGAGGGAGCAGGCCAAGGGTAGAGGAGATGGGACTCCCCAGACACTTAGCCAATGAAGAAATGGGGAAAGTGAGCTGTGTGCTTGTGTGCCGGGAGTTAAACTGCTTGCTGTACCTGCTCTGGGTATGTCAGCCCCTGTGTTAGGCCGGCACTTGTTCCTGCAAGATTGAGAAATAGTCTTGCTTTCTCCGCACGCTAGGTCCACCGTAGGATCTGTCCATTGTGCACAATCAAAGGGGAGACTTGTTCCTCACATTTCCTAAATCTGCTGCTAAGCTACCGCAAATTTAACCCAACCATGGTTAGAATTCCACTGGAATTCTTTTTAGAATTTGAAAAAATATACAATTGGTTTTGGAACATTCTGACTTTTTAAAACTGAAAATAAGTGGCAGGATATAAGATACTTTAATGATCTTAAAAGGCAATATTACGAAGCTACTGAAATTACAGTGCATTCCAGAAGAAGAATCTGCAACAGATCAAAGGAATAAGACACAATTTGGAAACATTTTCTGTAGGGACTTGCTGGTCTCTCGGTGTACCCTGGGGAGGAACACTGGTGGGAATGAGGAAAAGACAGATAAGAGACAAAAACTGGGTCAGGTAGAGGCCTCTTTACTGGATGGCTAAGAGGACCTGAACAACAACAGCAGGGGCTTTTATTTATACCTTTTCAAAGTTAGTATCATGAGACACAAGGTTGCCTAGCGACTAATGACTGAATTGTCTGGGCAGGATGCTTTCTCAAGACTGAGGTAGCTTGACTGCTTGAGGCATTCTGGCTCTGTCCTACCCTCACACACATGACCAATTTCCAGCTTCAGCTGCTGCCAACTATTTTTTATTAAATATTTTCTATTTTGATATAAACATAGTATTTTAAATCAGTGAAGACATATTTAGTAAATTATCTGGAAGAACCTAGTGATTGTACAATATTGGGAAAAACTGTATATTTCTTTTTCATATATTAAACCAAAATGTATTTTCAATTGGAATAGAAGTTGAAATAATAAAGTAGTCATAAAAATAATTGTTTTTTTTTTTTTTTTGTCTTTTTGAGACAGGGTCTCGCTATGCAGTTCAGGCTGGCCTTGAGCTTACTTTGTAGCCCAGGCTGGTCTCGAACTTGCAACAATCCTCCTGCCTCAGCCTCCAAAGTGCTGGGATTACAGGCATGCACCACCACGCCTGGCCTAAAAGTAATTTTTAAGATAGACAAGAATTTAGTGTCTAGATGAAGAAGGTTCTTCTTTAATATTTATGACAATCTTTACAAAGGTAATGGTGATTTGACTAAGCACAAGTCAAAACTTTTGTATGTACAAGAATATTCAAAACTGCATTATTCACAACAGCCAAAAAGTGGTAACAATCCATGTGATCTGATCATTAACTGAAAAACAGATAAACAAAGTGGGATTTATCCTTTGAAAGGGCTACGACTGTATATACAAATAGCTACCAGGTCACTACCTTAATTCAGCTCTGTTGGTGCAAGTAACTATAATTGACATATACTTAAACAACTTTAAGATTTTTTTAAAAGGAGAATTTAACATAAGCATACAAGGGTATCTAACAGAGCCTGTGAGTAGGAAACAGTCACCATTCAAAAGACATTTAAAACATCAAATTATAATACTTCTCTACCAAAACCTTTTAATAGCTTTTCACTAAATTAACAAATCTAAACTCTTGAGATGTCTTGGTTCTAATCCCGCATCCTCACACTAACCACAAACTCACTTCCTCCAGCTTCTTTCATGACCACCACTCCAAACTTCTTTCTGTTCCTCATCCATCTCTCCTTCCTACACCAGGACCTTCTCAGTCCCTATGGCAAGAAGCTTCTTCCAGCTCCCACGGGATACTCTTCCCCCTAGTTTTTATCTCCCCTGGCTGCCCTCTCAGGTGTTAGAGGATAGGTCCACTGAAAGGCTTTCTTGGATCCATTCCCTGACCCCCACCTACTTCACAGTTCTCACCATACTCCATGCATATCCTCTTCCTTACTATGTTCTTTCTCCATCAGCATGAAAGTTCCAAGAGGGTAAGTAACTTGGCTGGTTTGTTCCTGCCACCACTTTATCCCCACAGAGTCTGGCATATGTAAATGACATACATACTTGTTACAAATATGTGGGAAAGCCATGAGGAAACAAGTTGGTTTCAATGTCAAGTTTGGTCTCTCTTAATCTTTCTTTGGGGTTCATGTCAAGTTCAGTCCCTTTCAATTCCTTTAGGGCTCCAAAGCTGCTTATCTGGAGCACATTTCATTTAACTGAGACTGTGGAGCATATCTGAATCTTAATTTCTGGTGTTGGGAGACAGTCTGACTAGTCCAAGGTGAGAAAACAACATTTCAGGTCTCATTCCAGATAGAAAGTAATTCTTAGTGGCTGTGACACATGCCTGTGATCCGTGCATGCTAGAGGCTGAGGCAGGAGGATCATTTTGAGTTTGAGGCCAGCCTGGGCTATATAGGGAGACTCTGTCTCAAAAAACCAAAACCAAAACAAATAAGAAATTAATTTTTAGCAAAACCAGTCTGGCACAACTGAACCAGTCTGGACAACTATAGATGTGTGATTAAAAATGGAAAAGAAAATATTCTAGTTGAACCATTAAAAATTTTTTTTTTTTTTTTTTTTGAGACAGGGTCTTGCTATGCAGTTCAGGCTGGCCTTGTGCTCACTTTGTAGCCTAGACTTGCCTTGAACTTGCAACAATCCTCCTGCCTCAGCCTCTTGACCCTCCTGCCTCAGCCTCCTAAGTGCTGGGATTACAGGCATGTGCCACCACGCCCGGCCCTAAAAATGTTGATGTAGATCTCGACTGACATGAAGAAACACTTTTTCTTTCTTTCTTTTTTTTTTTTTTTTGTTGTTGCAGTTCTTAGGGATTGCACCCAGGGCCTTCACACAAAGCTATATCCCCAGCACTTTTTCTTAACTTTTTTTGATTTTGAGACAGGTCTCAATAAATTGCTAAACTGCACAGGCTGGGGCTTGAACTTAAAATCCTCCTGCCTCAGTCTCCCAGGTGCTGGGATTATAGGCATAAGCTATCATGATACAAAGACATTTGTTAAGTGAAATATTCATAGTTCAACAGAGCAGTTTCAAACTATTAAAAATTTTGAAATACATACATACTTTTGGAAAGAGATATGTATCTACCGGTACTTATTCCTGAGCGATGGGTTATGGTGTCTTTCTGTGTGGTCTGAATGTTTTACAAAACAGGCATATGTTACTTTGTTTTTTTGGGGGGGCGGTACTGGGAATCGAACTCAGGACCTTGCTCTTGCCAGGCAGGTGGTTATGCCACTGAGCCATATCCCTGGCCCTATTTTGTTTTTAAAATTTGTAATTTAACTTTTATCTAAGGAATTTTTGCCTGTATTCATAAAAATCAAACAATAATAAAAAACTGTAATGAAAAAGATCTCCTTACTGTTGGGTAAGACTTCTGTGAACTGAAGTTCTCTGAAGAAGCTGCGTCTATATTAAAGATCCTGTAGATTTCTGGAACTTAGCTGACTAGGACACTGTGACTGTAGAGAGATGGAATGTTGCTGAGGGCCAAAATTATCTAGGGCCTTTTGACAGCCACTTACCTTAACTTTTCTATCTAGCCTAACATTCTTGGGACTGTTAGGTAAACTTCTAGGAATTTACCACTAAACTTAGCAAATCTCTAGCTTCCACCAACCCTAAAGCTAAGAATGCTGTAAGATAACATCCGACATCTGATACTTTTAAACTCCAAAAGCCTGATTGATGGGGCTTCTGCTGCTGCTGCTGCTGCGATCTGCGTGCAGTGCTTCTGCTATCCTGTCACCCTGGCACCACTTTTCTATCTGTGTGGCACGGACTTCCCTTTGCACAACTTCCTGGGATCTTTAATAAATGTAGCTACCTTCCACTTGCTGTCTGGTGCACACTTGCAATTCACTGCGCCACAAGGGCCTGATTCTACCTGCCCATCACATGGGAACAATGGTACTTCAGGTCTGAGGAATCTTCCTGAATTCATTACTAATAACCATCTGTTTTCCTTGTTCTTTTTTGAACTCCAGTCAGACAGAAGTTGGAACTTTTAAACTGATTTTTCATCTTTTATGCATTCTGCACTTTTTTTTTTTTGGCTTCCTTTTTGTAAGATTTTCTTTAGTATTTTGTAACTACTCTTAATTTTTTTAGTAAATTATATGATGAAAAATAGAAACAATACCTTCAAGAAGGAAGTGGCTAATAAGTCATCATACATTCATTTTATGTGGTCATTAAAGAATAGTAAGAGAGTAAGAAGATAAATTTCATACAGTGATATGTTCTTAAGACATTTCACATTGAGAACGTTTTTAAAAAATCTGGATAGAGAAAGAAAGAGGAAATTAGGATTTAATTTTTTCAGTAAATATTGATTAAGCCCCAGCTAGTTGCCAGGCACTATTCTAAAGGTTGAGGATGCAGTGGAGCAGAACTGGAAGTGAGAGCAAGTCTCATGAAGTTCTTCTCCCCAACATATAGGTAAGCTTTTGCAAGCAGAAAAGATGGGTGTAAAGAAAAGGTAAAAGAGGATGCTGGGGATAGAAGCAATAACTGAGTGATCAATGTCACCGAAAAATCTCATTTAGACAGAGTCAAGAGCACAGACTCAAGAAAAGATGAAAATTCATCTATCTCGATTTGTTTAAAAAATGGAGCGGCTATGACATAAACCTTATAGGAAGAGGAGGGAAAGCTAGGCATTCAGCACAAAATATGCTTTTCATTTTTTTGAGACAGTGTCTTGCTAGGTAGTTCAGGCTGTCTTTGAATTCCCTATGTAGCCAAGGCAGGCCTGGGACTTGTAGTGTTCCTCCTGCTTCAGCCTCTCAACTGCTGGGATTATATACCTGCGCCACCACTGAAGGTGAAATATACACTTTGGAAGAGCCAATTAAAGAGACTCTACCAGGGAGAAAATAATTGGATAGTAGTCCCCAGCAATGAACAACCAGGTAAATTACACTGCCAGCATTTGCACCTGGCTCAGTAAGCAGCATTAACTTTTTCCTGCCATTATCTAGGACCTAAAACAAGGAAATCAGATGGAAGAGCCACTAAACTTCACCATGATCTATCTACCTTAGCATTTTGAATATAAATATCTCTAGAGTTGCCCGGCACCATGGCACATATCTTTAATTCCAGCACTCTAGAGGCTGAGAAAGGAGGATTACTGTTGAGTTTGAGGCCAGCCCCAACTATGTAGTAAGAACCCGTGTCAGCACAACACAACCACCCAAAACCTCTAGTTACAGGTAGTATGCTAGAGGATAAAAACAGCCATGAGAAAAACGTATTTCTTTGATCATCATTTTACTCAAAGGTAATCAGATTGATTTTTTTTTCTTTTTTACTATTCTAACAAATCACAAAAATGTACTGGCTTAATACAAACCTACTCATTTCAGTTCTGAAGGCCACAGGTCAGGCTGAGTTCCTCAGCAGAGGCCTCTGGGCTCATCCAAGTTGTCTAACAGAGTTCCTTGCAATTGCAGGCCTACAATCCCTGTTTTGTTTTCTTGGTACCTATCAGTCAAGGGTCCCTCCAGGTTTGCTCTTAGCAGCTGTCTGTAAGTTCTTCTCATGCTTTCCTTTCCATGTTGCAGGAGAACCCCTCAAATTTCTCTCTTCTAACACATGTCTGTCTTCTGCCTCCAAGTGGAGAAAGTTTTCTGCTTTTAAGTGCCCACAGGATATATAATCTGCCTACCACAGTGAGTAAGTAATTTTTATATGAAAGTAAATATGGGTATATTACGGAATAAACACAAACTTCACTTAAAAAACAAAGGCTGGGGATATAGCTCACTGATACAATGCTTGCCCAAGGTAAGGCCCTGGGTTTGACCCCCAGCAAACACATACACACACACACACACACACACACACACACACACACACACACACAGAGTAGGGAGAGAGGGGGAGGAGGAGGGAGGGAGGGGAGAGGAAGGGAGGGACAGTGAGTAAGAGCAAGTGAGAGAGCAAGAGCCTTAAGGAAGAGGCCACTCTGGGCCATTCCCCCAGGCTCCCCTAGGGTGTGCACACCTCTGCTTGAAGTCTACAGATATCTTCATTAAACTGAGTTCCTGATGGTCCTCTCTAAACTACTTTCCTGTAGTTAATCTCGATTAACAGTTACTCCATCCTTCAAGCTGTTGAGACCCAAAACCTTGGTGCCATCCTCATTTCTCTTTCTTGCAGCTCATAACCTACCTTCAAGCCTTATTAGCTCTACTTTCAGCCCTCATCCAGAATTTCAACTTCTTTTCATCAGTTCAGTTGGAACCACTATCTTACAGTATCTGGGTTTAAAAAAAAAAAATCAACAGCTATGCTAATCCTATTAAAACGCATGTACAGGCGTCCCCCAATAGTCCTGAAGCCACAGACAGCATCAAACAATAAGAGACTAACAATAAGCAACAAAATAACACAACTGCAACAATATTCTGTAATAAAAGTTATGCGAAAATGGCCTTTCAAACTATTGTACTTTCATTTTCTCACTTGAAGGAGCACTTCATGGCTTCTCTTTAGCACACATGAATAGCCAGCATTACTCTTGGGCTTTAGAGCATTAGGTAGTGAAATAAGGGTTATGTGGACAGAGCACTGCAGAACATAACAGCTGATTTGATAGTTAAGATGATAACGTAGACAGCTACTCACTACCAGGTGGTCAGCACACACAGGTGGGTGCCCGATACAGGGATGACTCACCTCCCAGGTGGGCAGGGCAGTGTGAGATTTCATCACTGCCCCTCAGCACAGCACACACTTTAAAACTTGTGAATTGTGGGCAGTCACGGTGGCACAGACCTGTAATCCCAGCACCTAGGCAGGCTGAGGCAGGAGGAGCACAAGTTCAAGCCAGCCTAGTGACTTAGTGAGACCCTGTCTCAAATAAAGGGTTGCGGATACAGCTCAATGTGAAGGCCCTGGATTCAACCTCAGTATCACAAACAAAAAACAAAACTTAGGAAATTATTTTTGGGACTTCCCATTTAATATTTTTGGGCTGTGGCTGACTGGGGTAGCTGAAACAGTGAAAATCAAGCTGCACTACTGTCTGCCACAGTACTGCTCGGCCGAAAGCCCAGCCACTCTCTTGCATCCAGAACTCACCAAACTGCAGGGCTCTACTGTGCACAAGCCCATCGTGCAGTCTGCTTGTACTCCCCAGGCCAACTACACTGGCCTCTCTATTGCTCCCAAACACACTGGACATGTTTCCACCTCAGGCTCTTTGCACTTGACAGTCTCAATGGAATGTTCCCCCCGCCCCCCATGGCTTTGTGGCTATTTTTTCCCTCATTTTCTCATTTCCTTCTGATTCTTATTCAAAAGTCAGCTTCTGAAGCAGAACCTTCTCTGCCTGCTGTAACTAAACATTTTTCATCCAACCGAGTTGGAGGGGTGATGAGAGGACTAGAGAGGGGGTTGGATGAAACCCCTCTCTAGTCCTCTCATCACCTTGTAACTGTTTTTTAGTCTTTTTTTTTTTTTTTTGGTTTTTCTCCGGTACCGGGAACCGAACTCACGACCTTGCGCTTGCCAGGCAGGCGCTTTTGCCGCTGAGCTAAATCCCCAGCCCTGTTTTTTAGTCTTTAAAGCCTATTTCCTTGAAACATTTTATTATGAAACATCTGGAACAAATAAACTCAAAGAATTACACAATTACACAGCATACATCCACCACATATATCCTTCAATTACCTTCTATTCACTCTATCTGTCCAACCACTGATTTATCTTTTTTGATGGCTTTCTAAGTAAGTTGTACATCATTGATAACCTTTCTTCCTAAATACTTCAGCATGTATACTATTAACTAGTTATAGTAAGTCCCTGACTTAGGAGCGTTCAAGCTGCGAACTTCCACAGGTATGTGGTGTAAGACTCGGTTGGATGATAAATGAATCTTCTGTAAGGAACGTACTATATTTGTTTCTAGTTCTTGAAACGTAAAATTTACATAGTGAAATGTACCACAGATACAGTATTTGTGACACATGAACACCTGTGTGATACAATCCTTTGCAAAGGTATGTGGAACATTATTATCACCCTAAAGCATCCCTTCAGTCTCTTCCCAGTCAATCTGCACATCCCAACCCCAGGAGATCTAGATCTGACTGTTTTCATCTTAGATTACTTTTGCAGGTTCTACAATGTTCTATCAACGGAACCACACAGTTCTTATGTAAGGCTATTTTTAGCTAACAGGCTAGTACACCCCATTTCAGAAAAACTGGCCAAATGTTGGTAATTCTCACATCTGTTTTTCCTGTCCAATCTCATGGATCATGACTTTGTACCTATTTATCAGTTAATTTTAAAAGTATTTTAAAAAGCAGTCTTAGCTGGGCATGGTAGCACATGCCTGTTATCCCAGCACTTTTGAGGCGGAAGCAGGAGAATCACCAAAACTGTGAGGCCAACCTGGGCCACACAGTGAGTCCAAGGCTAACCAGAACCACATAGTGAGACCCTGTCTCAAAAAGCAAAAACAGAAAAGCAGGGTAATAAATAAAATTAGGATACCTTCTAGTCTATACTCTTCTAAAGCAGGGGTTAGCAAAAAAACTGCTGTGGGACAAATCCAGCTCAAATTCATTTTTGTAAACTGGTCTTACTGTAACAAAGCCACATTTGCTCATTTAAGTACTGCATGTGGCTGATTTCAAGTCATAATGCAGAGTTGACTGGTTATTACTGAAGAGAGTCGCTTGCAAAGCCTAAAATATCTATTATCTAGTCTTTGCAGAAAAAGCCTGCTGATTCCTGTTCTAACAGGTGTTATCCTGCCAGTGAACATTTTTATTACCCATCATACACAAAAAGTAATTCACCTTGGACATACGGCTAGTTTCTAAGGTCTCCTTGAAAGGCCAGGATTTAGTATCGTTCTGCTTCCTTTTAAACAGATTAAACCAATTGAGAAAGGGGTCTCAGATTCAGGAGAATCACTGAGCTCTGAAAGGTCCAAATATTTCAAAAGGGCAGGGGAAAAAACAGTCTAGAGGAGACATTTGTTTTTTGCTTCTCCATTCTCTGCTTCTGCCTCCAAAATTTCCCTCAAGACAAGCAAATCTAGAACTCGTGCAGGATCTGTTTAAGGAACTCTGCTACACTGGATAATTCGGTGAGTGAACATGAAGTCTGGCACTAGGGCAGCCACCATGCCACCGAACAGGAAGGCCTGAACCTACGGGTGTGGGAATAGGAGACAACTTACAAGGAGCTTAGTAGTAAAGATGCCTTTATTTTACTTAGAGTACAGTCTTACATCTGCTGGATCAAAATTTGCATGAAACTAGTACCATCTCTTTTATGAGTCAATATATATTCATTATTATGTGAGCTTGGCTAAGATGGATTTTGAGTCATTTCCAACCTGTTATAGAAGGTCAAATACTCACATTTTTTTGAATCACCACTGAGAGCTAGCGTATGGTTGTGGCTCCTATCTGAGAAATACTTGTTATTCTTGTCTAATTTTCCCCTAAGAATTCTGAAGCAAGTGAAGGAAGAGGCCATACTAGGAAGAAAGATAAAAGAAAGAGTCAATCAACAAACTCAGGTTCTGGGAAAGTCCTAACACTATGGGACTGCCAAGAAAAAAGCTGTATCCTGTTTCTAATAATCACAAATCCATGCTTCCCCCTCAAGCCACTTCCAACTTCCTTAGAAACTGAAGAGTGCAGGGCATGTACCCATTTTTCATTATATCCATAATTAATATACAATCTCCACGAATTACTTGCCAATATTAAAAATCTTAACATTCTTTTTAACCTGTAAGTTGACAATAGAGTTCAGGGCTACTGTCTTTTGGTCCAAGACACAGAGGCAAAATATATTTACTCCACCAAGTATCTATGTATACTTTTTCTAAAATGTGAGGTTTAAAAAAATTATGAGTAAAGTAAAAAGTTCAAAAACATATACTTATTTTTAAGTAGTAGCTTTTTTTTTTGAGATAGGGTCTTGCTATGTAGTTCAGGCTGGCCTTGAACTCATGGCAATCTTCCTGTCTCAGCCTCCTGAGTGCTGGGACTACAGGAGTGTGCCACCATGCCTGGCCTTAAAGTAGAAGATATTTTAAAGTAAAAAATATCCCATGTCCTGTTTTACCTATAATCACGCAATTTTTTTTGATGAGTATTTTTTCACTTGTTATATGTTCACAATACATAGTAAGTGCAATCATCTTGCAGAACTTGTACATATATGTACCCATATAATACATAATCTAATCCCCAAGGCTGGGTGTGGTTCATGCCTATAATCCCAGCTGAAGTGGGATGCTGGAAAGCTGAAGTGTGGCCGGGGCAACTCAGGGAGACCCTGTCTTAAAAAAAAAATAAATAAATAAAAAGGGCTGGGACCTTTATTTTCCTTGTCAGAACTGCCATCTTCCAATACTTTGCCAAAATGATGAAAACAAAGGTAAAGCGGAGAAAAACCTCTATATGTTCTCTAGGCTCTTTACAAAACAGGGGTACTGGGTGTGGTGGTGTACTCCTGTATTCCCAGAACTCAAGAGAGGGAGGCAGGAAGATCACTGTGAATTCAAGGCCAGCCTAGGATACAATGAGTTCAAGACCAGCCTGAACCAGGTATCAAGATCCTGTTTCAAAAATAAACAAACACTCCCCCAAACAACCAAAAAAACCCCCACGGGGTTGTTCCTTTGGCCACAGATATACAAATCTACAAAAAGGGTGATACTGCAGACATCAAGGGAGTGCTTACTATTCAAGAAGGAATGCCACACAAAGGTTACCATGGCAAAACTCAAGAGTCTACAATGGTACCCAGCATGTTGTTGGTATTACTGTAAACAAACAAGGGCAAGATACTTGCCAAGAGAGTTAATATGTATTGAGCATATTAAGCATTTTGAGTCAAGACAGCTTCCTGAAATGTGTCAAGGAAAATGAGTAGAAAAAGGAAGCCAAAGAGATAGGTGCTTGGGTTCAACTTGCACCTGCTCCACCCAGAGAAGCAAACTTTGTGAGAAAAAATAGGAAGGAGCCTGAGTTGCATAACTGAGAATGTAGCTCCTACTGTTCAGCACCTAACTAGTGGCTAAGGTGTTCTATGCAGTGCTTATAAATAAAAAAGCATCCTGAATTGTAAGGCTAGTTTTCTTAATTCAGCAGGTGTGTAATGCCCTTATTTTAGGGAAACAAACACTTGGAACAGACTCTCACTGCACCTAGTTAGTAGTGTTAGGTCTTTATTCTTCATTTTTCTTGGTGAAAGATGGGAGGTATTGTCAGGTGTATACCCAAATGGCCAAATATCTACAAAATATTTATATTAGCCTGAAGATCCACGGGGAATGATATATCTAAATAAATAGAAAGCACTGCATGCCATTATAGTTAAACAAATAAACTGCTTAAAGTATCCTACAAAAAACGGGGCTGGGGACATAGCTCGTGCAAAAACCTTGGATTCATCCCTAGCACTTCAAAAACAAGCAAGCAAGCAACCAAGCAACCAACCGTATCCTAATCCCAAAGGGATAACCACTGCTGACATTCTTCCAGACTTTTTTCCCCACCACCTCCGTTCTAGACTTTAAAAGTATCATTTCTTTGTGGCATGGGCCATGTTTTATTGACTTGCTTTTCTAACTTCTAGATATATTTCCTTGTTAATTATACAGATTTAGTTCACCTTTTTAACAACTGTAAATTAACCCACTACATGATTGCATCATCACTTGTCTGACAATTGCAGACATTTAGCTCTACTGATAGACACTTATTTTCCAACAGTGGTAACATTCTTGTAATAAACAATCTTGCTTAAGTAAAGACAAATAATACACATGTACTTTTGTAGACTAAATCTTTAAATGAGAAATTGTGGGTCAAAGGGAATGTTAATTCAAAAATGTGGTAGAGAAAGACCAAATGAATACTATGGCTCCACAAGAAGGAGGAAAAGGGAGGAAGAAATAAACAGGCTCAAGATGCAACACATATATGAATGAATTTCCCATGAAGAATGCATTTTTTATAATTTGCAAACATATACCAATAAAAAGGGAAAAATCATTAAGTCAGGCCCACAAACATCAAGAGGTGTAGACCGTAGTTCTCAACCTGCAATTTTGCCCTAAATGTCTAGAGGCATTTTTGGTTGCTACATCTGGGGAGGTGCTACTGCATGTAATGGGTGGAAGTCAGGGATGATACTAAACAACTTACAATGTATAAGACAACCCCTTTATCTACATTAAAGGAAGAATTAGCCAGCCTAATTCACTCATTAGTGTGCAGGCTGAGAAACTCTGGTCTAGGATTTTAACACACTGGTCACAATAGCTCCCTTGGAAATGTAGAGGACAACTTATTTATACTTCTGTATTGTTTGTGGTTTCTCATTGCAATGAATATGCTCTAGTTTAAGCACTTCCATGCACAGCGAAGTCTGAGATGAAATCAATGAAATCAATCCCCGTGGCTTCTAACATTGCTTCTGTGCCTTGGGGACAAATTCCAACAGTTCCCTCTATCTTCTTTGGAGTAAGGTAATCTCAGACAGCTCTTTGAAATGTTCTTGACGGGAAACAGTTTCTAATCACTTACCAATCTGATTGCTACCGAAAGACAAAGTGATGAACTTTAAACTCTAGTTTTGTACTCTGACCTTCACAGAGTGGAATTATAACCTTCCTCATTCTAAACAAACCAGCTCACATAAAGCTTACTAAAATACTTGGTTTTTCCACACTTGCTGCAATTAATTTTCATGTATTCTGCCCTAATCCTGACTTTAAATCTTTATCCAACGAACTGAGAGCCTATTCCTTACTCCTGTAAGAGTACACCACCCTAATTAATGCCTAGAATACAATTTGTTATTTGTGGTGGTGGTGGGATTTACTAAGTTCAGGCTGGCCTTGAACTCGCTGTGATCCTCCAGCCTCGGCTTCCTGAGTGCTACAGGCATGTGCCACCACACCTGGGCTAACATACAATTAAATTACAATTTTGTGTCACATTTTAGTCCTGAGATTTTCTCACCTTTAGGGTTGGATTTGCGATTACTTGAATCCTGTAACAATGCGCTTAAAAAAATCACCTAATAGGGAAAGCTATTAATGTCACTCACTTCAACAAACATCTAGTGAACACTTAGGCCACTATACTGATCAATGAGATCAATACACAAAAAGTGAACTGCTTAGACTTAATGGGCTACAAAAGTTTTCCTGGGATAACCTTACTGATCTTTCGTCCTCACATTGATTTCAACCTGTAGAACTACATATTACGCTGTGTTTTGTAGTTAAGGCTTGGACGCTACTGATTCCTACATCCCTTCAATCCTTTTCCCCTTTGGGAGTCAGATCTAAGGGGCTGGTAAACGTTTTTAACGAATAAATGCACCTTACTACTGCTACTGCATACAATAAACCTGCAAACAAACACCTGTAACAGGAGCTTTTACTCCCTGTATCACAAAAAATAAAAGGCAGCAGTAACTCCAAAACATAGTCCAAACAAACGGAATTCACAAAGGCATAAAAGACACAAGGTATGGTTAGAAAACTTTATCTACGGATAATATATTGCAGAAAAGAGATTCAAGGATACACACTGAAAATAATGGTGAAGACTAAATTCAATTGCAAAATAGTGATAGCAGTAATTTTCTCTAAGAACACCAGCACACTCCCACGTCGCTCCCACTTCACCGGGGAAGGCTTCCGCACAGAGCAGGGTGGGGGCTCCCACGTGTGGAACACTCCATTGCAACCCCGCGGCCGTCGGTGCCGTGCCGCCCCGCCACGCCCCCGCACGGGTCCACAGCCTCCTCGGCCGCCCACCCGCCGGGAAGCGCCGGAGGCCTTGGATCGACCCCTCCACAGCAGACGCTTTGGAGAAAGGCAGGGGAAGGGGAGGTGGGTAGGCGGGTTTTTCCGGACCCGAAAAACCCATTCCTGTAGGACCCGGGCTATCAGCCACAGCGCATGGTTTCGGAACCCCGCTCGCGAGGGTCCAGGGCTGGGTCCCCGCGGCCCAGGGCCCGCCCCCCACCTCTGCCTACAGCCCTTACCGCCGCGGCCCCACCCCTCCCCGCCGGCCGCGCCCCGCCGCGCCTGTCCTAAACCGTTCCCTTAGCTGGCCATGGCCTGAAGTATCGGTCCTCTGGAGGTGGTCCCGGAGCCGCTGGCTGCGTCCAGAAGACCAAGGTGCTGGACTCCCATACCTGCACTTTCCTCCGCCCAGCCGTGTTCTGCCGGTGATGGGCCGCCATCTTGCATGTTGACACTGCTACGTCACTTCCGGAAGAGGTTAGGCCCGGACGGAAGTCCCGCCCTTTCCCGTTTGAGCAAGGTCGGGTGGTGGAGTCAATGGTACCTAGGCAATATGCTGACCAGGTGCGGTTCGTTGATGTGGCCCGTGGTGTAGTAGACTCGCCTGTAAACAAGACCATAGTGTGTGTGTAAAGCTAATGGAGGTAGAACCACTCTTCAGAGCCGAGGAAGCAGTGCTAATCTGGTTCCATGTGGGTGACCCTAAACCTGGGCTTGTACTGCTTACCTAGCACCTCCCCAAATCTTTAGAAAGCACGCATCGAAAAAACTGATAATGCTCGTTTTCAGCTTTTGAAGCCTATGCCGACACTCCTAGGCAACATAAAAAGTATGGCATCTTTTTTTTTTTTTTTTAGGAAATTATCAATGGTTGTTGTACTATACTTTGGTATCTTCAAAATGGTTTCTAGAGAAAAGAAATAGAGCTATATATGAGTGATCAGTTAAATAATCATTGACTATCTCAATGGTTGTTGGAAACACATAGTAACAAACATACATCCATTTACAAAATAACAGGAACAGTACAAACATTACAGAGTTATGGACAGATTGGTAGGAAATTATCAATTGCTGCTGTAATACATAGTGGTATCTTCAAAGTGGTTTCTCAGGAAAACAGAGATATGCAAGAAAGATCTAACAAGTAGTTACAGCCTAAGGATTGTGAAAAATAGCAGATTACCTCCTCATAAGTGACTCCTTTCACAGAGGTGTGATGGCTGGAAGGAAGGCCAGGATTGAAAAGAGGGACTGAGAGACTAGCACCGGTGTCCAGCAATAGGCTGTTTACTTTTTCCTCTATAGTCGTGATTATCCAGGGCTCCTCCATGGAGGTGACAATCTGGCCAGCGGGTGAAGGCAGAGTATGCCCTGGGCCTCTTCATTCCTTTTGGACCAACTGGTAGGAGGGGTCTGAGCTCTGGGGCCTTTGCTTCAGAAGGCAGTCGGACCTCTAGTGGTCACCTTTACAGTCAGGGCATGGCCCAGGGGGCTTTTTAGGGCAGTCCCTCTTGAAATGGCTTGGCTTTTGACAGCGGTAGCAGATGAATGTAGTTGTCGAGTTCTTCTTGGGGCCCCGAGAATCAGACTTAGGGTCTGTTTCTCTTAGTGTTGCAGCAAAGGCAGCTGCTTTTTCTCGGTCTTTTTGTTTTCTGTCCTTGGCCTCCTCCTTGTCAGGGCTATAAAATACTGAGGAGGCAATTCTTACTAACAACTCAAGTGAGCTATCTGGGGCAAAAGCCAGTTTTTGTAGCTTTTTTCTACTATCTGGTGCTGACTGAGTAATAAACTTATCTTTAAGAATAATTTGTTCCTTTGAACTGAGATCCAGGGAAGTATGCTTTATCAGTGCCTCTTGTAAGCAGTCTAAGAAAGCAGAGGGGTGTTCCCTTTTAGCATTCTTATTTATTGAGGATTTTTTTTTTTTTTTTTGGTCTTTTTGAGACAGGGTCTTGCTATGCAGTTCAGGCTGGCCTTGAGCTCGCTTTGTAGCCCAGGCTGGCCTTGAACTCGCAACGATCCTCCTGCCTCAGCTTCCCAAGTGCTGGGATTACAGGCATGCACCACCATGACCAGCTTTTATTGAGGATTCTTATTCTCATTTCTATACCCATCAGTTATAGGTACTGGGATGAGTCAGTAAAACCTGTCCCAAGTCCCACACAGTGCTTAGTGATGGTAATGTGCTATATGGCCTTTGGAGGACTCTCAAGTCAGCCTTCCACATCTGAAGTTAGGTTCAGGTTCTAAGTCAGCCTTTGTGTTTGGGAATTCGCATAATTTCCCTGAGACCCCCAGGTCTTAACAAAATACAGAACACCTGGTAGCTTTGTTTTCTTTGAGGCTTAAAACTGTTTAAGCGTTTCTGGACAATATGTATTGTACATGAAAGAAAGTTTAGCATCCTGAGAAGTGCTACATGCATATGAAATAGAAATGCAGTAAGTTTAAAAAGTAAATAAGAATTGTAGAAGGCTTCTGCTTCTAAATAAACCTTATTTTTCCTTGTTAAATCTTGTTCTACAGGTTGGGCTGTCCCTTTGCCAGTTAATTGAGTAAGTTAATGAACTTCTCTCATCTTTAGTTTATTTGTACATATCTCATATTTATCTACCTATTTCGCATGGATTTTTTTTTCTTTGTCTTTTTGAGACAGGGTTTCTCTGTGTAGTTGAGGCTGGCCTTGAACTCATTTTGTAGCCCAGGCTGGTTTCAAATTCAAGGTGATACTCCTGCCTCAGCTTCCTGAGTGCTGGGATTACAGGCATGGGCCACCACACCTGGCTTCACATGGATCTTATGAAATTAAATGAGGCAATGTTAACACTACCTGATACCTGTAAGTAGGAAATATTCTGTATATTTTAGGAATTATTTTTGATGATCACCTTGTCCTTGGAAACACTGCCAGAATTGTAACTTCATGGGGCAGATTGTCTCAGACATTTTAGGTAATGTAGGCTGTATCACTTTTAAAAGCTTTCAGATCAGCTTGAAATTTCCTGTCATTTCTTGCCTCTTGCTTTAATAGCCTGGAAGAGGCTTGCAACACAGTAAGGCTTTTCCACAGATTGTCTTGGTCCTTATATTTCTGGCCTCATGTTCAATCCATTTGCTAAATAAAATGGAGATATCCTGATAGGTCTTTGTACAAGACTGTGGACCCTGAGTGTCAACTTTTTGGGTTGACTTGGCCACATATAAAACATACAGTTAATATATATGAGCTACAAATCTTTCCTTTAAAATATTTCCTATTATAATATTAAAATAATGCAAGCCCAAGTATAATATTTAAATAAAACATATCTACTTAATAAACACTTGTCTTCACAGGCACACATACCTGAAGGTAAGTTGCAATGCTTTTAGCAGCAATCCTGTGTTTTACTGGTCGAGTTGCACAAGCACATGTAATGTCTGATACATGTGAATTTCTATTTGACTAACTGTGGTGGGCACAGGAAGTGGAGTCAACACTGCATGGTGCACTCTCCTATACAGTTCCATTGTGGCCTATACCGTCCCTTGCTGGAGCCCCACCCAACAGGTTTAGGATCTTGTAGGGCTACATGTGACTCGAGGCACACGGGCCATGGGTTATACATGCCTGCTCTAGACTTACTGTCTGGTTCACCAACAGGAAAATATGAATGTCTTTGTGTGTTTTTTCTTAAAAGAAGAATTAATATATTTTGAATTTTGTTTAAAAACACAAAATAATATAGATCTGTAGTTTGCAACCATCACTGTCTGCTAGTGATTAATATATTAATTTGGATACTTTAAAGATGGATTTTTAAAAGCATGTCATGCTATGGTAATGTAGAAGTGCCAAAGAAACTTTTTAAAGGCAAGCCTATCATAGATATCATTCAGATTCATGGAGAAGTTAAGAAATTGCATAATTTCCTTATAATTCTTTAAAGGTCTTCTGGTAAGAAATAATGTATTATGATACATAATAGACTTAAAAGATCATCATTCAATAATTATGCAAAAGTAAAGGTTGTTTAATTATATATACTCAGTGATGAAGATATTTATGCCAAAGGTTGTATGCTGTTTTTTTTTTTTTTTTGGTCAAAAAGACCTGTTTTAAATAGTCTTTACATTTTCCTTTCCAAGTGATAAGTCATAGTGCTGAATAACCTATTGTTCAAAAGTTCACTTATTTCTGAAAACATTGGAAAGAAAAATAGCCTTCAGTTCTTTTGTTTTCTGAGACAGGGTCTCACTATCTAGTTCAGCCTGGCCTTGAACTCACAATGATCCTCCGCCTTTAGCCTCCTGAGTTCAGGGAGTACAGGCATCCGACCCTTGCCCAGCAACCTTCATTTCTTTCTTTCTTTTTTTTTTTTCTGGTACCGGGAATCGAACTCACAACCTCGTGCTTGCCAGGTAGGAGCTGTGCCGCTGAGCTAAACCCCCAGCCCCTTC
Organism: Chinchilla lanigera; assembly: GCF_000276665.1. Classification (NCBI taxonomy): domain Eukaryota; kingdom Metazoa; phylum Chordata; class Mammalia; order Rodentia; family Chinchillidae; genus Chinchilla; species Chinchilla lanigera. The sequence continues at coordinate 24,921,669 of NW_004955427.1, forward strand.
ATTTCTTTTATCTCTTTCTATTTTTTCATGTAAATATTAGAATCAAACCAGCCCATTTTCCGTTGTAGAAATGCTTCCACTTCTCTCTAATGTTCCCACTGGAGGGCAGTAGAGAACCATCCAGACCATTCTTAATTTTGAAATTCATTGGCTCTAATGGGACAAGTCAGACCTTAAAATGCTTAATACTTATTTCCCACCAGAAAAGTCATAACCCAAGTACCTTTTTGGGAAACCTATTTTCTCCCATAAAATGCTATAACTTATCATGAAAATAAATTTAAATAAAATAAAGTGAAATATATACCTTTGTAAGTATGATTGGCCCTGTGTGTCAGTGGATTTCACTTCTGTGGATTCAACCAATCTCAGATTATAAGTATTTGAAAAAAGAATAATTTGCACCTGGTCTGAGCATGTGTGGTTTTCTTTTCTTTTTTTAAGAGTAGGAAGAATTTATTGAGAGAAAGAAAGTTTCTAAGAGGGACAGAAGAGGGCCCAGAAAGTTGGATGCCCACCAACCCTGCTTCTCAAGGGTGTTTATTGAGCAAAACCATGAGGGGAGGCAGGTTTAATGTGGGACAGAACTATAATCAATCAATAAGATTTCAAGTATAGTTGCTCAGGTAATATTGACCCAATAGGAAATCACAAGGAATATAGTTTTCTTTCTTGTGATTATTCCCTAAACAATAAAGTGTAACAACTACACAGTATTTATATTTTGTTGTGAGTAATATAGAGATGATTTAAAGTATATGGTATATAAGAGGATATATAAGAGGATATGCATATGTTTTATGCAAGTACTGTGTCATTTTATACAAGATACTTGAGCATCTAAGAATTTTGGTATCCAAGGGAGTCCTTGAAGCAATCCTCCAAGAATACCAAGGGAAAATAAAAACAGTATGAAAACTTTTTCACAAAAAAGGGCAGGAAGTATAGCTCAGCAGCACAAGCGCCTGCCTGGAAAGCGCAAGGTCCTGAGTTCGATTCCTGGTACCAAAAAAAAAAAAAAAATCAAAAAAACTTCATCACAGAGGTGCTCTTTTGTGGTGGGTTTTCATACTGGAGCTGAATTGGCTGAGGCTTCCTAAAATACTAGCCCGAAGAAGTATAGTGGGTATTAACTTTACTCCACAAACTGATGTGGCAAATTAGATATCATTAAAAGTTAAATATAATTTTGAGCTCCCAGGAAATCAAAATGATGGGCAATTCATTGTCAATAAATTGTTAATATTCCCCTCACCACTCTAATCTACCATAAGGTCACTCATATATACCAAGATCAAATATCGAGAGACACTGACAATCCTTAGGTCACAGTGGTTAGGGATGAGGTGCCCAGTGTCTTAGAAATACAATCCCTTGGGAATGACAGGTCTCTTGCCCTTTCTTCTATTAGTAGTGGGATTTATTGGAACTGGGATCCCAGTGACTAGTACCCTTGCCTCCTTAAGAGTGCTGGCCATCACTGACCATGTTCCACCACCACCCTGGATGTTTTCAGTGGTGTGCAGAAGTCTTCACTCCTTGCAGAACCTTTCCTGCTTTCACTGACTCCTCATCTGGCCTGTAAAGAGCATTGAGTTGTACCCACCTGCTCCACCCCACCCAGATCTTTAGCTTAACTTCTCCAGTGAGCTTCAACTTTCACTAAAAGATGAGACCTGATCTTTTAAGGGCTTCTGCTTTATGCTCAGCAATATAAACCACTCCTGTGACCAGCAAGCATTGTGAAATAGTAACCATCAACAGAAGATAAGGAAGGAAGGAAAATTACAGCAAAAACAAAATGTACTCTAATGTCTCAACAAATTATCCTGCCACAGAAGCTGGAAGTGAAGACAATTCTTTTACTAGTAATCTCCCTAAAGAAACCACAGGCATTCTCTTTGCCTCTTAAGCACCTTCAAACTGCATTGAAAATTAGGTTGTACCTCTGGAAATCTTTCTTTTGCTAATTTGTTGTACATGAATGCCTGCAGAAACCTTTGGATGGTAAATGCTGTGGGAGGGGCAGTTTCCATGGTGACTGTCCAATGCACCCTTTTTCTTGCACTTCAATTAGATCTTCATTGCGGAGCTGTTGTGAATGAGAAGGTAAAGACTCAGCTACATCTGGAAGGCAGGAGACGTAAGATTTGATACTAAATGCAACTGCATTCTGAATCCACTGAGCTGTACTGTGCTCATCTTGAACCTTCTCCTCATGGTTGCCCCTGCCCATTATGGGAAAATATATTTGCAACACACAAGAAAAGGGCCAGTTTCCTTAATAATAAAAAGAGTGCTTACAGGCTGATATGAAAAATACCAAAAAGCATAATAGGAAAAATAAGAGCAAAGGGCATGCATAGACACCTCTGGGAAAAAGAAAATAAATGGCTTAAAATGTATGAAAATGTGTGTCATCTCATTTATTATGAAGAAAATATGTATTTAAGTGGGTACCATTTTTCACCTGCAGATTGGCAAAGATTCAAAAGTTTAATAAGGTACTATGTTCAGATATGTGGAAAAGCCACCATTTTATACATGGGGTGGGGAATTAATATAGTCTGTATGGAGAGTGAGGTAGCAGTTCCTTTTCTCAAAATTCATTCTGTAGATACACTTAATAGTTGACTTAGAACACAGAACAAGAATACTTATTGATGCATTCTCAAAGCAAACAACTAGGACAAACTAAAGTACTGTAGTTATTAATAGATCCATAGACGTGCATCCAGACACTGAATGCCACCGCCATACTTAGGTAGTTGGAGGAATGGTATGAAATGAGCTTTATCCTGTCTCAGTTTGACCTAAGGTGGAAATATGATTAATAAGCAATTCCAGATAAGTGTAAGATCCATGTACAGATTAGCAAAGGAAATATTCCTAAAAACTGGTTCCAAGGCGTTTAGCAGGCTCAAGGATACTAAGAATGTGAAAGTTAGAAGCAAGATGGGAAGATTTCTTTGGAAATAATTTGTATTGTGACCCTTATCTCTTCTTCCCCAAGGGAGTATGAGCTCAATAAGCAAACAGCTGAGTGGATCTCAAATCTACCAGGCAAGAAATGGGCCAACTACAGTACCAGAGAACATTGTACTTGTAGAGATTTTTTTGTTCTTTTGGTAAAGGTTTGGTGAGGCTTTTCCGAAGCCCAGATGGATGTGGAACACATGGAAAGTCTCACTCAAGAAGACTACTTGAGAGAGTGAAGCATCCCTAATTACCAAAGACTGTGTGAGTCTATCATCATGACCCAGAGCTGGGGGGCGCGTCTGGGCCAGGGAACAGAATGTGTCATCCTCTTCAGGAGAGTTGTAGCTGGAGAGGTTCACAGAGATGAAGCCCTAGGAACCCAAGAAAGCCCTAGAAGATAAAATGCAGGTTCAGTTGTCTGTTAGTTCCAGAGGGTGCAAAGTGCCAGCCAAGGATGAACTGTCCAGTCTTCATCTCCAAGTCCTGCTTCAGCATTTGTAGGGTCTCAAGCAGCAATGAGTGGAGAGAAACAGCAGCCCCAACTGGGTTTATGAAGTTTTTTAAAAAATGAGATTTTAAAAAGTGATGTCTTAGGGATTCAGAAAGTGGTAGTTTTAAGTGTCTAAATTTTCAGCACCCTCCTTGTTTTCCCCCCAAAGCATATTTACCTAAGAATTTGGTCTGCAACAGAGTACCAATGCTGGGTTTCCTTCTCCACCTACCCTTTAGATCTCAACTTTTTTCCAGTTTGTGAAAGATATGTATTTTGAATCTTACAAATCTTACCCCCAGGCAGCAAACATGGATCTCTGAAAAACACGTCAGCTTTGAGAAAGTAAATGGTGCCAAACACAAAGTAATAATGCATTGGCAAATTGGGTGGTTTCCTAAAACTGGAGGATCTGACCTACCAGAAGGGGCCTTTTTTGATTGCCACTGGTTTTGCAAGCATTGGCTAAGGAGTAGACTTTATTAAGGAAAGGAAAATTCTTAGGCCAGGAAAAGCAAGACGGATATTCAGTGTTTCCCATTGTTCCCATGTCCCTGGAGGGGTGTTAGCATCAGGGCTTCTGCTAAGGGTTCTGTTCTAGTTGAATGACCAATCCCCCAAAGTGGCCTTCATGGGAGGGGTTAGTATTAGGTGATCTGGAGTTGAGGTGCTGGTTGTTTTCAGGACTTCTGAAGAAAGTTGGCAGTCTTGCCACTGGAGACTATAGAGGGACCTGGGGTGTCACAGTTTCTGTTGACCTACCTGTCATCAGGATTATCTAACCCCTAATGTCGAATGTCCAGACCTTAGGCTCTGTCCTTGGCCACTTATTATGGTGTTTTGTTTTAGCAAAAATGCTACTGAGTAAGTTTAGCCAGAATCCACCACCTTTGGTATGTTATGACCCTGGATATCTTATGGCAAGAATCCTGCTGGGTCAGTTTAGAGTTCTCCTTACTCCCGATGTTTACGTTTACTAATTTTCCTTCCACTGACTAGCCCTCAGCTCCTTGGGCATAAATCTCCACTTGTTCTTGTTGTATTCAAAAGGAAACCTAAGTTTATCTTTTAACAGATCTTATGGTTAGCAGAGAGTCCTTTTCTCACTATTGCAACAGTCCCTCCCTATACCCTTTCAATAATCCTTTCACATAAAGCATTTACTTACTAAATCTAGATTCATGTTTCAATTCACAATTCCCAGAGATTTTGATGTATTTGTCTCCCATTGATTATAATAAGAAATGAGATTTAAGAATCACTACTTTAGAGAATGTAAACAATATAATTTCTTGAGTAATTTATACACACACACACACACACACACACACACACACACATCTGTGTTTCTTTTTCTCCAGAAAGAAGATTTTGAGGTGAGATTTACGTAGGAAATAATGTCAGGAAGTACAAGAGGAGAAACAGGAACAGTGAGGCAAGAAGAGGGAAAAGCCCACTCAGAATACATAGAGTAGGTTCTTTCTGTGGGTGACTGAAGCTCAGACCCTTTGGGGGTTCTCTCAGGAACATATAGAACGCACCTTAGTTTTGAGTTTTCAAGAGACAGCAAAACTGGGGTATGTGTATCTCTTGTCTCCTGTCTCTTACTGGTTGAGAATTACCTCTGAAGGTTTTAGATCTCATTCACTACTGAACTGTCCTTGGGCACCTTCAGGGAGAGAATCAGAGGTGCACAGGTTCTTGAAGGGAACTGTCAGCAAGCAAACTCCAGTGGGGCTATAGGGACATAGAGTTGGTGGGGTCAATAGTGTGTTAGTTGGCTTTTCATCACCATGACAAAATACTTAAGGAAATAAAAGAAGAATGGATTTATTTTGGCTAATGTTTTCCAAGGTTTCAGTCCATAGTTACTTGGCCTCGCTGCCCTTTGGCATGTAATGAGGCAGAACATCATAGTGGGTAGTATATGGCAGAGGAGGATGCTCACTTTATGCCACCCAGAGAGCAAAAAGAGAAAAGGCGGAAAGAGTTGTAGCTTCAATATTTCCTTCAAAGGCACACTCCCAGGGACCTACCTTCCTTCCATTAAGTCCCACATCCTCTTTTGATAATGTGCTGCTGAAGCAAGCACAGGTCCCACCTCTTAAAGGTTTCACCAACTCCCAGTTCAGCATCACCACAGGCTGGGACAAGTCCTTTAATGTATGAATCTTTGGGAGACATCTAAGGACTAAGCCACAACAAATAGCACCTCATGTAACACTGAACTTTGTACTTACTGAGAACATCCATTTATTCTTTCAATTGGCAGTTCAGTATCAAAAATTGACCCCCCAATTATTAATCCCTCCAAAGCAGAAATTATACCTAAAAGTTGGCATGGTGGTTTACACCTATTATCCTAGCACTCCGGGAGGCTTAGTGTGGAAGAGCAGCATTAACAGCAACCCTCCAAAGTCAAGATGATTAAGGACTGAAACCCATGAAGAGTGAAGGTTTGGGTCATTTCCTTTAGTAAAAAATCCCAATCTGTGAAGATTTTGGCTAGCGGGAAGGCAACATTGAATGGGTAGTGGAAGAAGGATGTGATAAGTATCATCTATAGCTTTGGGATCAGATACAAAATTTGGGACTGAGTTGCTATATTATAGATATTTTTACCTGTTATTACAAACCTCTTTCACATTTCCGTATGTTTTTTCATAAAGAAATTGGGTGGTGGCTGACTTTAATTCAACAATAACCAGATATTAGGAGACACAACCAGACCTCATGGGTTGCATATCTTTTTTTTACTTACTTTTTTTATTTTAAAAAATAAAATAAGGAAAACATATTTACAAACAGACATCCATTTACAAAAGAGCATAAGAACAATACAAACAAAACAGAGTTACAGACAAAGTTGTAGGAAATTAACCATGGTTGCTGTATTACTTATTGATATCTTCAAAGTGGTTTCTCAGGAAAACAAATATAGACATGCAAGATTGATCAAACAAGTAATCATTAACTGTTCCTTTCTGTAAAGCAATAGAAAACAGTAGTACAACTATGTTAGCTATCCTGTATATACATACTTACATAATTTCCCCTTCTTTCCCTTCTTTTTTCCCACACCCCAGTTGCCCTTTACTTTTGAGCATTTTCCTTTCATTTCTCAATGTCTATCATATCTCTAGTTTTTAGTGTTGCATATCTTTTGGAGAGCCTAGGCTTGATGTGTATAAAATGACACATGAGATTTTGTGTTCTTTCTTGTTGAGGAGAGGGTAAAAACATCTTTCTTTGTAGAAAAGATCTTCTGTAACAGTTTTTGGTAGGTAGAAGCATGAGATTGTTTTATGAGAGTTAAGAACGGGCAGAAGGATGAGAGTGGATGCTGATTAGCAAGAGGAGTGGACTGTGCTGATCCGGTGCCTGTCTACGCTCTCCTCTCCTGCTCTGATTATTTGGGGCGTGCCTCCTGCAGGCTGCTTTTCCAGGTTTCGCTGTCTGTGGTCTTTTGCCTGACCTTCATCAGTAGGAGGTATACTGGGAGAGTAGGGGAAAAGGGGGAAAGAAGTCAGGGAATTTTTTTGTCTTTCTGTCTTCCTTGGCATCGTCTTCAGCAGGTATTGGCTCTTCTCCATCACTGTGGCTATTTCAATATACCTTTTGTTCTGAGTGCATAATACACAGAGTATTGACTTTCGTTGTGGCAGTCTCATGTTTGTGTATAGTATGATTACCCCTACTCTCCCCACCACCCTCTTTCCCCCTCCCCCAGTGCCCTTCCTTTTCTCCAACAGTCTCCCTTCTACTTTCATGTCATCTTTTTTCTAGATTCCACAAATGCAAAATTTATATACATGAAAGTATGTGTATGCTAAGGCTTTGATATATGTCTCTGAGCCATTTCATTTGTTGTATCTGCCATGAAAAAGAATTGGAAGGTGCTATTCATGAGGCAGTCTACTGAAGATAGTTATCTCTAAGTGGTAGCATTATTGATGACTTTTCTTCGTTTGATTGTTTTTTAGAAAGAAAAAAGTTTGCCTCCTCTCACCTCTGTTAATGCTCTTTGATGAACAGTGCAAACTGTCATCTGGTATTTATTTTCAGGAACTCCTAATTGCAGGTAATCAAGCATTTATCTTGCATTTACAACCTCTAGCTGCAGTTATGTTTTTAGCCATCCTCAGTAAAGCAACATAATTACAGTAGAAACTATAAAAACGAACCTAAGAAAAAGTAAGAGACAAGCATCATCACCTATTACTTGCACAGTGGTGCCTAAATAAGATTAGGAAGAAAAAACAGCATCTAAAGGGGAGTCTATGAAGCAAGGAAGCTGTTGGCAAGGAGCGCAGATAAAAGTGCCACGGTGTCTGTGTGTGGTGAAGCTGACCCAGAGCACCAATTTTAATCAAGCTACAGCATTCAGTATTATTTAATTTGTGAATCTCAAAGCCAAAATTAAACATTATTGTCCTTCCCAAAATGTTTTTATTTTTATTTTAGGGATGAAAGTGTTTTCTTGTCTAGATCAGTCTGACCTACCTTTGGTATTCAGAATATCACTGTTAGAACATATAATAATTTTTACACTTAATTATAATCTTAGTGACTATCAAGCACAGCCCATTTATATGACAGGAAATTGAAGTCAAGGGATATGAGTAGGGCGGGAAGTGGCAGAGCTGGGACCACAAACCATTCTCTCAACTCTATCTTCACATGAATGCTTCTCAAATGAGCAGTGATTTTTCTTTAAACCATTTACACCCCTGCTCAACAATTGCACCACTGTGTTTCTCTTATGCTCCCCACCCACAATGAAAAACACATATTATCATCTTTCATTTCTCAAATCAAAATATAAAATCCCAGATTTACTAAAATGATGGTACCTGAATAAAAAATTAAGTTTCTATCTCTTACAAACTCCTCTATTCAATATTCCACATATATAAAATATAAAGTAACTTGGCCATGTGTGTGTCAGTCCTAAATGAATTAGATCATACCTATATGATAGGAGGTTAAAAAGTAACTTGAGAGGCCTATGCTTCAGGGACCCTGTCTTTGTTTCTCTTCATTTTCTCATCCTTTCCTAAGTGTATGACTTACATGTCACTCACTGGGCACTGTGATAGGCTCCAGGGCCACAGGCCCTCATCCATAGGCAGGATTTTGTTAATGCATAGGTTTTCCAAGTGGGAAGGAAATACTAAAACACCTATTTGTATTAATTTGTTTTTATTTTCAGCTTGTATCTTTAATACAATTATGTATGATTAAAGTGAAATAGTGTTACAAGGCTTTTTGTTTTAATTCCCCCCCTCCTTTTTGGAGACAAGATCTTGCTACATAGTTCAGGCTGGCCTTGAACACACTATGTAGCCCAATTCTGAATGCTCAGATTACAGGCATGGTCCACCGCACCTGGCTGCAAGCCTTGCAGAAGAAACAGCAGCAGCATCTCCACTTCTTCGTCTTTCTAAACCACTACTTCTACCTTGCTTAATGGGCTTTTTATGATTGTGTTTTTTGTTTGCTTCTGCTTCTGCCTACTTAATATTTCACCCCAAACTCTTCACTAGTTGTCTAAATAGGTAGTTCTCAAACTTTTCTGTCTCAAAACTGCTTTTCATTCTTAACATATCGAGTATCTCAAGAACTTTTGATCGCATGGCTCATATTTGCTACATTCACTCTATTATGTTTTAAACTGAGAAATTTAAACAATAGTGATTTTTTTCTTTTGTTTTTTTTTCCAGTACCAGGAATTGAACTCATGACCTTGTGCTTGCCAGGCAAGTGCTGTGCTGCTGAGCTAAATCCCCAGCCCCTGATTGTTTTCTTGAGAAAGGGTTTTGCTATGTAGTCCAGGAAGTCCTTTTTTTTATTTTAAAGGTAAAAGAACGAAAACATCTTAACAAATACACATACATTTAGGAATAACACAAAAACAATGCAAGCACTACAGAATCTCAGACAAGGTGATAGGAAATTTACAATGGTTATGGTATTACATATTGCTATCTTCAATTTGGATACTCAGATAAACAAATATAGACATGTAAGATGGATCATACACGTAAACATTAACTGTTCCTTTCAGCAGAGCAATAGAAGTCAGTAGTACAACTATGTTAGCTATCCTGTGTATACACATATATTTCCCCTTTTTTCTTCTCTCTTTTCCCTCATCCCAGTTGTTTTTTCCTTTTGAGCAGTTTCCTTCACTTTCACAATGTCTGTTGTACCTTCTAGATTTTATTCACTCTTTCATGTTCTTACATTCACTCTTTCATGTTCTAGTGAGACAATACAGTGTTTACACATGCAGGTCTGATTTATTTCACTTATGAGTATGGACTCTAGTTGTGTCCATTTTCCTATAGAAACCTTGAGATTATCTTTCTTTATAGCTGAATAATATTCCATTATGTAAAAATACCACAACTTTTTTATCCATTCCTCCGTGGATGGGCATTTGGGTTGCTTCCATGATTTAGCTATTACAAATTGCGCTGCTATAGACATGGGTGCACATATATCGCTGTGATATGTTTTCTTCTGGGAAAATACACAGAAGGGGAATAGCTGGATTGAATGGGACCTCTAGTCCTAGTTTACTGAGGAATCGCCAAACTGATTTCCACAGTGGTTTCACCAGTCTACACTCCCTGAAGCAGTGCAGAATGGTTCCTTTTTCTCTACAGCCTTACCAGCATTTGTTATTGGTTGATTTCTT
>NW_004955427.1:24932565-24963752 GCF_000276665.1 Chinchilla lanigera
AGCCTCCCAAGTACTGGGATTACAGGCATGTGCCACCATGGCTGGCTAACAATACTTATTAATACACTAAAAATACTGCATATATTTCATGACAATATAAATAGTGTCTTTAATGCAACGTAACTATATTTTCTAGATTTAGATCTCAGTTGGGAAATGTGATGTTTATTAAGTTAACCTACTATGCATTGACTTCCTAAGATGTAATAAAGTGACCACCACATCTAAGGGGGTTGCTATAAGGATTAGTGAGATTAAAGATGTGAAAGAACTTTAGCATGACACAATGACTATGAGGTATTTTTACCATTTAAAATGAATCAGATTAGGGATGGAGTTGTAGCTCAGTGATAGAGTACATGCTTAGCACGTGTGAGTGAGTGCCTGGGTTCATCTTCAGCACCAAAAATATATGTGTGTGCATATCAGCTAGAAGGCAAAGGGATTCCTCCTTTGGTTGATACATGAGTCATTCATATAATATGCATGAGTAAGAGACAGATGTAATGGGAAGTTCCCTCTGTCAAGAGGGAAGATAGATCTGCCAGAGGGCTACAGATGCAGACTATTTGTAAAGACAGATAGCAGAAATGAGCAGTTATATTTAGTAGGAGTGTAGGCCTTCAGGGGAGCAGCATGTTGTCTATCAATCATAAAAGTCCAGAGCATTCTTGAGGAGGATTAAATGTTGAGCTGCAAAGATGAGCCATAGCCAGTTCTGGACAGATTGAAATCTAGGTCTTTGGTCTGGCATTTAATCATGACAGGACAATTTATCACACCTTCAATGAAAAACTTCATTAGAGTATGTGTAGTTGGCCAAAGATGTTTTGGAGTTTGTTCCCACACCCAAGGATCTTGGGGAGAACAGAACTGTGAACCAGTTGGAACTGAAAAAAAAAATATATATATATATAATACAGGTGCAATGTAAATGACCTTAACATTATGAGTACATAGGTTGTAGTAAGCATAGAGGCAAGCTGAGGCCTCATGTCTTGGATAGCTTCAAACCAGCTTCCAAGTTGCTGAGTGAAAATGCCAGATCTTCTGGTTTTGCTGAGAGAAATCAGACATATAGATTTTTCTTTTTTTTTTTTGGCTTTGAACTTTTTTTTGAGTTTTCTATATTTTTCATCCGTTTGTGTAAATTCTCAGCTGATTTTTTAAAATTGCCAAACATCATGACATTAAAAAATACATCTTCAACTCTCTTGTGATCTCTGAAAACACAGTATTCCATAGAACATTTAGAAAGCATAGACAATGGGGAAGATGTTATGATTTAGGTCTGAAATGTCCCCTTGAAGCTTCGTATGTACAGAGGTGGGGCTTTCAGAAAGTGATCAAATCATGGGGACACTCTACTCATACATGGATTAATCCATTGATGAGTCCATTGCTGAATGTGTTGTTAGGAGGTGGGGTCTGATTGGAGGAGGTGGGTGACTTGGGGGCATGATCTGGAAGATATATATGTTCATGTTCTAACCCCTTCTTCCTCTGCCTCCTCCTCCTCATCTTTTACTCCTCCTCCTTCCTCTTCCTCTTCTCCCTTCCTCCTCTCTTGTTTTTTTCAGACAGGTTCTCACTATGCAGCCCACACTGGCCTGGAACTCATGGTAATCCTGCTGTGTGTTGGGATTACAGGCACGTACCACAATGCACAGCTTCTATCTAACTCCCTTGCTCTCTCTCTCTGCTTCCTGGCTGCCGTAAGTTGAGCAGCTTTCCTCCTCCATGCCTTTCCTCTATGCTGTTTCTGCCTTGGAGCCAGTTTACCATGCACTAAGCCCTCTAAAACTGTAATCAAAATTAACCTCTCCTCTAAGATGTGGGTGTTGGGTTTGTTGTTCTAGTGACAGGAAAGTGGCTAATACAAAAGAGAAGTAGAAAGAGTGAACCTGGTGTCCTAGGCTAGAAAGACAGCTTTTTTTTTTTTGTTTTTGCCATTACTAGGGACCTTCATGCTGAGGTACATTCCTAGCATCCTATCATTTCTAAATTTGAGGCAGGGTCTTACTGAGTCAGTACATTGTCCAGGCTTGGCTGGAACTTGCAATCCTCTTGCCTCTTATCAGAGTACTGTGATTATAGACATGTACCACCATGCCAGTTGAGGGTGGTTCTCTGAGCAGCACCCCAAGGCTGGTCCCCAGCTTCCTTTAGATGGAAAGAAGAATCCATATTCTTCTTCCCTGCATATACCTGCAGTCCAAAGACTGGCTCTCACTTGCTCTCACTTTCTGAGCACTATTTCCCTTGGAAGAATCAGGCACTCATGTGTCACAGACCTCTGCAGGGCAGGCACTGAGGGCCATATCTCCATAGAAGCCTGGGATGGACTGATTTGGGTCTGGAATGCAGGTGTGAGGACCTCCATGTCTCTGTTGCCCTGGCCAAATGAGACACTGCATAAGGTCTGGGCTCACTGGCTCCTCTCCTCCAGCACCTGAGGTAGGAAGGAAACTGAATGCTTCCTTTGTCCTGAGCGGCTCTTTAAGCTCCCCAGAAGGTGCTTTGCCAAGATTTAGAGTCAACAATTTTGGAGACTCTACATGTACTGGGGCCCTAAGGGCGGCAATGCTCGGCACTTCTCCGGCTCCCCAGGGAGCCTCTGAGATCATCTCAGTAAAACTTTAATGCCTGGAAGTCAATTAGGGTGGAGAATTCTCCTGTAATCAAACGAGGCAATGCTTTTATTGGAGAGGTGCAAACTGCAGAGGAAAGAGGCAGCTGTGTGAGGCTCTGGGAAGCTAATTGCTTGGGCTGGGAGAGTTACTTGGACAGAGTCAGGGTGTATCTCTCAGGAACCAAGGCAAGAGGACGGGCAGGGAACAGATGGTAGGGGCCTTCCTGTAGGGCCCTCAGGATGTGCCGTAAAGTTCACAGAGCATGTTCACATCTTTGCTTCGCCAGATTCTCCCAATGTTGTTAACTAGGCTAGGGTGTCACTAACAGTTCCACAAAGTTGAAATCTGCCACCCCCCAACTCCCATTTTAGAGGAGGAACTGAAGTTTGGAAAGGCTAAATGTGGAACTGGGGTTGAAACCTTAGCCTGTCTGTTTTGGAAAGCAGACCTGGCTGGAGTGAGGAGTGTAGATGAGGAGTAGGAAGCCCTGCTCACTCTCAGCCTGTTTGCCCAAAGCAGCACGTTTTTTATCATCTCCGATGGGAATCCTGAAAATCTGTTAGAGGAAGTCATGTAAAATTTAGGGTCTACACATCAGTGGGCAGATGCACAGGTTGTACATGTCTATTCAAGTTACTACTGTTGTATGACAAAGTGACCCCAACTTGTCATCGAACTTTACTCAGATTCTGTGAGTCAGGAATTCAGGCCAGGCAATGGTGGGGATGGTGGGTCTCTGCTCCATGAGGTCTTTTTCAGCTGGAAAAATGTGTAGAAGGAGGCTTGAATCTTCCAAAGCTCAACTGGCCGGGTGCCCAAGGTAGCTCGTCTCATGGCTGTCAGCTGCATGCTCAGTGGGGGCCGCGGGCCAGAGCAGCAGCATGTGGCCTCTTAGCAGGACAGGCTCAGGATGTTTGTTGCATCAAACATAGAGTTTGGCTTTCCTCAGAGTGAGCACCCCAAAAGCAACAGGCAGATCTCGGCCACTTCCACCCTACTGTCTTGGTTAGAGAAGTCACAAGTTCAGTGGAAGAGCCCCTGAGTCCTTACCTCTCACTGGTGCCTTAAAAAACCCCACTAAATTGTCTTACTCCTTTATGGCCTTATTATTTAATTCCTCTGTGACCTTGGGAATTGTAGTAGGAGTCAGCAGGTGCTGAAATCCTACCTTGGCCTTGCTACTAACTGGCTGTATGACCTTGGAAAGTCACTCAGTCTATCCAGATTCATATATTCTGATTCATAAAATCAGAGTTATAATAAAAATTTCTTATTCCTCATCAAATATTTTTAAAATGGGTCTGTTATAAACCTGAGAATGGAATTGTTGTGAGGGATTGGAATATTCCCAAGCTACAGGCAGAAGTCTTTTGAGCAGGAGCTTGGAGACAAGAGAGGTAGCAGTGGGGAGAGGACTTTCAATGGTGGGGAGATGCAGTAAGGGCTGGAGAGGTAAGAGGTGTGTATGAGCCCCACCTGAAACCAGAAGGTAATGGAAGGAGGCTTAGGAGGGCTGGTGCGAGCTGCAGGATGCCACTGCTGCTGGGGACAGGGAGAGGACTGGAGGAAGGGGCCAGGGGGCAGCCCAGAGACTCTCATGGGGATCACAGCCATGTCCTTGGCCAGGCGAGTGGGAAGACGGAAGTGCCTAGGCTCAGAGTGAGAGACCGAGAGGCTATGGTGTGGAAAGAAGTATTCCTCCTTCCGGAGAGCCCTGCCGCACTCAGCCCAGAGCTGGGAGGGAGACGCTGTGAGACTGGCTGGAAGAATGAAGAGCGTTAGCAGTGGGTCTCAAGGGTGTGGACTCGGGAAGTAACTGGAAGACAGGGCCAGCTTTGTGGGTGTGTGTGCGTGTGTGTGTGTGTGTGTGTGTGTGTGTGTGACCTGTGTAGTCACACAGGGGCCCTGAAATTAGAAGGGGCCGGTATTCAGTTTAATGCTCTATTGTCACCATTTAAAAATTAATTATTTATGAACAAGGTTTCAAGGTCCCATTTGCACCAAGTGACACAAATTATGCAGCTAGTCCTGTAGGAGGGTAATTGGACTGTTGCCTTCAGGCTGGGTTCTGAGGCTCAGCTGCAGAGTTTGTGCCCGCATCTTATGGGATGGCAAAGAAGAATCCTGTGTGAGCTCTGTAGCTGTGAGCTGGAGGCAGGGCAAAGAGGGGAAATGCTTTGCCACTGGTGAAGCAGGTGCACATGGGGCTTGGTCCTTAGCTGAGAGAGTTCCTCCTCAAGGCTGGGCCTGGGGAAGGGGACACACTGGGTCCCCAAGAGAGCAGACCTGGGCTCTGTGGACTCACAGAGTGGATTCATGGCATTTCTCAGGGAAGACTCAGCCAGTCTGGTGAACTAGCCTTCATGGAAGTGTCAGCACCAGCGTGGGTTGGGTGCTTCTCTCTGTTGGCCATTTCAGGAAGGAAGTTAAGAGTCAGTCACATCACATAGGCAAAGAGTGTGCAGCTGCTCTCAGAAGGTGCTTCTAAGGTCTTGGGGACCACGAAGAGGTCACTACTTTCCTCAGTTCTTGACCTACATCCCTTGGGGAATCACTGAAAAGGTGGAGGCACTGAAAGAGAGCCCTGTCACTGTGGAAGAAGCTGGGGGCTAGGAATATGGGCCTCAGGCAGGCCTGTGCCATTTACCAGCCTGGCATTTGACCGTCACCCCTACAAACACAGGAAAGGTGTGTATGTGCATGTGCATGTGTGTGTGCATGAGAGAGAGAGAGACAGACAGACAGACAGACAGACGATATGCACCAAGAGGGAGCAGGAGAGAAAAGGGAGGAGGGGAAATGAAGGCAGATGAGGATGGGACATGAGAGAGGAGGTAAAGATGAGTTCCTGTGTGGCTCATCTTTTTCATTCTCCCTTTCTAGAAGTATCCAGCCTCTCTTTTACCTTGCATGTTTTGGATAGCTTCTGTTTTGGATAGTCACTGTGTTTTGGATAGTTTCTGTGTGGGTAGGGGAGGGGTGGGGAGCACAGTCTTGTGTTTCTCCGTGGCCTGTGCCTTTTTTCCACTTGTGCAGGCTTGGGAAGGAGAGTTTGTATGGACTGTGTTCCATCTTGACCCTGACAAACCTCAAGCAACAGGCTGAGCTATGCATTGTAGTCTGCAAATATCACATGGTTCTCCTCAGGCTTCCTCGGAACTTACGGAGGCATATTTCAGTGCCTCCTTGTCCCACGTGGACTCCTCTCCAACATGCTTGGTTCCTGGCTCAGGCAGAACCATCAGTGCTCTTGCTCATCCCTTTTCCAATTCTCCAAGCTTACTGCTATTCAGCACCCCACACACATGGTGGGGAGGGGAGAAAGGGAAAGAGAGAGACTTGGACTTTTAACACTGGTGATTAGAATATATTGATTTATTTCCTTTTATGTCTTTAGGTTGGAGCTCCTACTTCCTTCTGTTGATTAACTCACTATATCATCATTTCTAAAGGTACCCCCAGTACCCCCTCTTTAAGGGGAATCACTCATCTCCATTAATTTCTCCATTTCCTGCATTTAGAATCTCTCCCCTTGACCCATTTGTGTTTCTCAGAATCTGACCATTCCACCCCAACCCTTCTCTTCTCCAGTTCCTTTTATTATCCCAAACCCTGTCGGGTACTGAGAGGCTATGTTTGTACTTCCTCCTATGGCCTGCACTGTCCACACAGTCCCTCTGTGGACTGTGGTAGTCAGCCACCAAGATGGCATCTAATGTCACTAACCTCCTAGTAGTCATGCCCTGTGCAGACCCCTTCCACAGGGAATAGGGCTAACTTGTATAATCAACAAGGTACTGTCAACACAAGGGTGTGTGACTTCTGAGGATGGTCACAAAAGACAAGATGGTCTTTCCCCCTTCCTTCCTTCCTTCCTTTCTCTCTGTAATTTTTCTTTTTCTTCCTTTTTTTTTTTTTTGCACTAGGGACTGAACCTAAGGCCTTCACACTTAGCTACATTTCCAGCCTATTTGTTTGTTTGTTTGTTTATTTATGGAAAATTTCTCCTAAGTTGCTCTGGCTGGGCTCAAACTTGTGATCCTCCTGTCTCAGCTTCCCAAAGTGCTGGGATTACAGGTGTGCACCACCACACCTGGCTCTTTGTCTTATTTCTTACAATCTGTGCTGGAGTGTTGTATTCAGATACACAGTGGAAAGACCCAGCGGGTGAGAAAGTACATTTTCTACCAGTGCCCTGGCCTGGCCACATGAGTGAGCCATCAGCAAAGCAGATCCCCAGTCCAAGCCAAGACCAACCTGCTAAAATCTTGACAGCAATCTCATGAGCCAGAAGCACCCAGCTAAGCTGATCCGGAATTTCTGACATACAGAAACTGCAGGAGAGTAAATGCTTGTTGTTATTTTAAGCCATTAAGTTTTGAGGTCATTTCTTACACACGGATGACTCACACAGGCTATTACATGACAATTCGCTCTTCCCCAGTTTCCACCATCCCAGCAAATGGCAAATCCCTTTACTCTGTTGTTCAGACCAGAATCCAAGGCTCTCTTCCTCCCTCTCATCCTCCATCAACAAATTCTTTAAGGCAGCCTTACCTTAATATCATGTCACAAATCTGTTTGCTCTTATTTTCTATGCCACAGTCAGGCCAGGCATGGTTGCCTCTTGCCTGGACTCCTGCAGTAGTGTCCTCTCTGCTTTTCCCGTTTCTACACTTGTCCCCAGTACTCAGTGCTTAAGACAGCTAGCCAGAAAGAAATTCCTAAAAAGTCAGTCATATTTTAAAAAGAATATGCTTCCACTCTCTTCCAGCCCCCCAGTGGCTCATACCACATCATGAAACCCAGGTCGTTCATCATGGCCTGGAGACTACATGACCCAGCCCTTGCCTAACACTGTCCCCCATCTCCTCCCACCTTTGCCAGTTCCCTCGACTTGGAGTCACACTGGTCTTCTCACTACTTCCTGACTGTGTTGCCAACTGAAGGTCTTTGCCTTTGTCATAGCCTTCTTTGAATGCCTCTCCCTCCAGACTCGGCCTACTTCATTCTCAAATTTTATTGAAAGCTCAAATTTCATCTCCTCAGAAAAGCCTTCTTCAACAATCCAATATAAACACCTCCTTTCTATCATCTACCGCTTTACTCTCACCACTGAAGCTTCCAGTTTGGAGTTCTTGGGTTGCAAGCAATGAAAACCAGCTCTTTTCTATATAAATTAAAAATAGCAATTATAGGAAGATAGAAAGGGCTTATTTGATTAAATGCGATGTTGAAGAGCCAGAAAGGGGCAATTTGGATAGCTCTGAACATGCCAATCTCCAGGTAAATAGGGAACCTGCCCCTTGGTGGGTTCTTAGCTGAAGAATGAGTAGCTCCAACTCAGGGGGATGCAGTTTAAGAGGGCTCCTGGTAAAGAAGACCTGCTGGCCATGGAGAAGAAGGCTCCAGGATTCCTCTTTGGTTCTGCTAGTTGGAGAGATGACCTGGGGGTAGGGGAAGCAGGAGGGGAGCTGGAGCAGGGTGACTGGCATGGAAGCCTTCTCAAAGAATTGGGACTAAAAAGAATCAGAAATGTGATCAGCAGGACTTCACTTTACCCGGTCCTGCTGAGAACAAATCAATGAACGGATCATTATCTTCACCAGAGGTCCATTTAGAAATAGAATGTTTGAGAAAGCACGCAGAACTGAGGATTTGTAAGGTATAAGTTTATTTCTAAGTAACTTTGGTTTCTAACTTCCTGGCTGGTGAAACCCAACACATGTTAGCTTAAGAAGAGAAGGTTTTTGTGGGTTTTGTTTTTTCAAAAAGAGATCTTTCATGGAACCACAGGTTGTCATGATGGCAGAAGGACTGGGACCAGACACTTGACTGTCACAAGCAACCCAAAGAGATTCTTACTCTGCTTTTCACATGCCCCTGTGGGGTGGGGGCTATTAATATTAACTTATAGATGAGGAAACTGAGGCACAGTTAAATACCAGGCTGTAGAGTCACATTAGTCAAACTTCTAGGGTAGGTTCTTCATTTGTCCTGGGGGTTTTAAAATTTTCTTGTTTATTCTGCCATTATATCTCTTCCCCATTCAAGAGAGACTCAAGTACCTGACAGAGGAGAGTAGGCTGCAGAGAACAGTGTCCCTTGCAACTCTATTTCAGAGGGCATGGAAAACCCTTCCCCATACCCCAGGGCTCTTGCTTTCTTGGAGTCCTTGGCTAGAGGAGCCTGAGGTCTGAGGTCTGAATATTGAGGAATGGTCTGGCCACTTTGGGCAAGGTGACATAGAGCAAAGCACTTCAACTCACGGGTAGAGGAGTCCATCCAGTGTGTGGACCACAAACCCGCATGCTGCAAGAACCACTCAGATATCACAAACAAAATAAGCAACGTGGGGAACGTGGCCTGTGGTCTCATCTAAAATAACCTGCTCCTTTGGCCTCTGTTAGATTTTCTGATTTTTCAAGGGAAGCCATATTTTTTTCTTTTAGCTCATGAAATTGTTGTGACAAGCAAGGAGGGTAACGCTTACAGAGTGCTCGGCACAGGGAGGAAGCTGTCAATGAGTGCTGGGGGCTACAATTACGGCATTGCACAGACACAGAAACCTGGCCCAGAATGGGTTCCGCCAAGGTCACAGTTGGTGGCAGAGGTCCCATGGTAACCCAGGCTCCTGATCCTGGGTCTAGGGCTCTTCCTCCTGAGTTCCTTCTCCTGACCCCACCCTATTCCTAAACTAGCCCCACCCTCACTATGTCATATGACACTATTCTTTTTTTCCTTTTTTTTCTTTTCTTTTCTTTTCTTTTTTTCTTTTGTACTGGGGATTGAACCCAGACCTTTTGCAGTAAGCTACATCCCCAACCCTTTTAAAATTTTTATAATTTTGAGACAGGGTTTCTCTAGTCACTGAAATGCCCAGAGGGGGCTCAAGTTTGTGATCGTCCTGCATCAGCTTCCCAGACTACTTGGATTACAGGCATGTACTACCATGCCCAGCTGCATGACACATTTTAGGTAACTACATACTGCCTCACCACTGTATTTTTTCATGGATGATTTATGCTGATTTTCTACCTCTACAGAACATTTCATTCTGTAATAAATGAAATCTTTAAGTTTATCCCAGTGGAAAATCCGTAGTGTTCTTTCATCTCCCTTTAGGTTCTTTTGGAAGTAGCAGCTTTTCAGCAGCTCCCTACCCTGTCTTACTAGATCTGCAGGGCTGATTTATATGAACTCATACTTTTCCATTTAAATCAGGGGCTCACCTACTGTTTGCCCAAGGCCCATTAAACCATTAGGAAAAAAATGATGCCTTAGTGGGCCGGGAAGACTTGTGTACTTTCTTGAGTACAAAGCTAATTTCCTCTTGCTCTATGGAAACAAATACTCTGTACATTCCTTAAAAGTTCTGGGAATTCCACACCCCATCGTGTTCCAGGTGTGGTCTTACAGGGCAAGCATCAGGAACAACCGATTCTTTCCTAGTACTTGGCTTTTGGCACTCACAGCTCCAAGCAGGACCAGTGTTGGCCTCGGTTGGTACTTTGTCTTACGCTCATTCCGTGGTTTTGAGTTAATGCTGCTCCACCTTTCATTTCCAGTCAGGTTCATCCTATTCACTGGAAAGTTAGGAAGGCAGAATGAGGCCCCCCTGTCCCCTGTGGGTTTTGAACTGGAATTTTCTATGTGGATCATCCTGTTGTTAGCCTCATGCTTTGCCTTGAGATGGCCACTATGGAATTTAATTCAAACATTTGCCTAAATTAGATGACCTGCTGCCCTTTCCTGAGACTCTATGTATAGAATACAAAACACTAAATCAGAAACTGATCCCTAAAGACACCACCTGGTATGGACCAGGAGGCCCTGGCATGCTGTGGTTTCAATGTCATATTTCAGCCCTTCCCAGCTGACAGAGCTATATTCCTAGTGTGGCCAACTTTAAGCCATTTTCCAGGGTTCTGAACTACTTGGAAATGTAATTAAGGCTCAAAGTGAGACAGTTACACTCTGAATTTCTCCATCAGGTCAGGAAGTGACATTGCTGGATAATGGGAATTTCCATAGTATATGGAAGTCCATCACAGAGAAAGCCTGTAGATGTGTGCTTGATCAGATTAGGGTTTTTCTGAATTAGGATGATTAGGAAGAAAACCAAGAACCAAGTGAAATAAAGTGTAACCTTGGCAACTGTGACATACTGGTGATAGAGACAAGGAGAAGGTAGATGTCTATAGGGAGGGTGTCTTCGTTACTTTTCTCTTGTTGCTGAGACAAAATACCTGACACCCAAAATTAAGGAAGGAAAAGTTTATTTAGCTCACTGTTTGTGGAGGTTTCAGTCCATACTTGGCTGTCTCCAAGGGAGAGTGGCACATGGCAGGGGGCAACAGTTCATGGCAGCAGAACACAGCAAAAGCAACAACAGCAAACAGGGGGAAGCGGTGGCAAGCAGCCTCTTTCCCTCCCTCACACTGTATGCAAGCTACCAGCCCCAGAGCGGGTGTAGCACTCACACCCAAGAATCAATGATAAACTCTAGAAACCCACCCCACGACTGCATGAGGCTTTTGGGGGACATCCAGACACAAACCATCACAGAGGGTCGACAAGGGAAGATTGGAGAATGATGCCTCAGGGTTTGTCCAGGGGTCACCAAGCGTATGAAATACCATACTGGAGTATCCCTCCCTGGTTTTCAGACCATTTCTTGACTGCATCAGAAATTTCAGGCTCTGTAAAAACTTTAGTTAAAAGAAAAGTGTCCATGACCATCTGGTATCTGCTTTGACTGAGCTTTCACCCTAGTTAGTGAACCTCTGGTTATTAATTTGGTTACCTTGGTCTCCTAATGGTGGGAGAGGCTGCCCTGGATAGCAGGTTTGTTAAAGACTATTTTGTTAAGTGAAATGTTTCTGAATCACGAAAGCTGTGGACAAGATTCTGGGTCTAACCTGGCCCATTTGTGAGCAGTTCCCTGCCAGGAACAATTGCTTATGGGCAACTCAGAAAGGTACCAGATCTCTCTCCTGGACTCAGATGCATCTGTAGCCTGGTCACAGTTTAAAACACCTATTCACGTATCACTCCACACCCTCCCACCTTTCCAGTGGTGTTCAATTTACTGTATGTGGTACAGACTCAGAGAGTTTCTGTGACTTGCCTGTGCTCCTGCAGTGACAGTGTGGAGTAGCTGTGACTCCTAACTCCTATTAATGACTGAGCTCGCGGCTGCCTGCAGAGGTCCTGGGCTTTTTGTTGGATTGCTCACCCATTAACTTCCCTTCCTGGAGAGAAGTTTTTAAAACCATTTTGTTTCTAGTAGTTTCCCCTTATTTCTTCCATTCTCCTCTGTGCAGTTTTCCGGGGATTTTGAGGATCCATGTGAGGTAGATGATTCTATTCTCTGAAGATGCATTGGTAGTTTTTTTCCTCAAAGAAGAAAACGATCCCTTTATTCTGCACAAAGTTGTGCCTAAAACGATGCCTCCCTCGGAATTTATGGGCACAGAACAGCAAGTTGTGTCTGTTTCTCTGAGTTTCTAAGATGTGGAGACTTGTGTCACCCCAGGGGCCAGCGCTGGTGTGGGTGTGAGGGAAGCCGCCAGCCTGGATTGAATCTCAAGGTGATCACAGAGCAGGGAGCTACTTTCTGTCTTGTTGAGTGGAGAGGCTGATTGAGGGACACACTGAGGAGGGCCTTAAATGTTGGCTGGGGAAGTCACATGATTTTGTAGGGAATTAGGAGGCTCCCAATTTTTTTGGTGGATAACAGGCAACCTACTTATAGATGACTTTTGGGCTGTTTACAGAACTAGTTGGAGTAGACAAGGGCTGGGGGGTGTGTTCTGGTCTGGATGTCAGAGGACATGAGATTAGCGGTGGAGATGCAGAAACAGCATTAGGAGAGACTATGAGGAAACGCTATGCAGACTTGGCAGATAAGGGACCGAATTTTTGGAATTCCGTGGAGGGTGAGATGTGAAGGTGTACAGGACTCAAGTTTCAGAAAGCACTGACTGTGCAAACCTGTGAGCAGCACACCAAGCTGTATCCGTGTGGCCTGAGGAAGCTGTTTTGGCCTTGCTGGAGGAAGCATGCAGTATCATTCACACCTGGAAAACAAGTTGAGAAACAGAAGTTGAGCAAAGAAGGGCAAAATTATACTCAAAAAGGGGTCACAGGACTTCACTTCTTTATATTCCAGAAATTGGGCACTCTTATTCATTTATCCATTTAGTAAATACTACTAAGGACCTACAGTACTGTGTCAGGCACCCTATTCAATTCTGGAAATTTAATGGTGAGTGAAACCAGGAATGATATTGTCCTGGGAAATTACATATTCTGGAGGGAGAAATAGATATCAATCTACCCCATTAGCAAATGGAAAACTACCACTGGGATAAGTGCTATGAGGGAGAGACCTATAGTGCTCTGTGACCATTGGGTGGGAGGATTTGGCTCAGCCAGGGGGGCAGTCTGCGAAGGTTTTCCCAAGGAAACGGCTCTTACACAGATACTTGAAGAGCTGGGAGGAGTTAAGTTAGCAAAGATGGTGGCGAAGAAGAGGGAACAACATATGCAAACACCCCATGGCTGTAGGAAGCACAGCAAGCAGTAAGGACAGGGAGAAAGCTGTGTGGGCTAGATGGGAAAGGGCAGCAGGAGGAATGCAGGGGATGAGGCTGGAGGGGCTGGGCCAGACTGCGCCAGGGCCATGAGCCATGCTAGGGAGCTTGTCTTTATTCTTATGTTTAAAGTTTAATCACATTGTGTTATCTTATTGTATTATTTTTAGCATTATGTTCTATTGATGGTGTTACTAGTTTTAATGGACAGTAGTAACAAATAGATTTTTAAAGATATATTTAAGATTAAGAATTGCCCTGATACAAATGAATAGTAATAGTTACACAGGTGGTGGGCAGGACCCAGAGCAGCGATGCCCACAGTGGTGGAAGATGGGTGCTGGAGGAAGCAGATTGGGCCTGAAATCCTGGCCCCTCTACTACCACCTTGCATTGAGTATCAGTTTGTCAGTTTGTCTGTTTGTCTGGATAATGGGGGTTGGAACACTTGCTTTACATGGGTGGTTATAATGTGTAAAGAGCTGTGGTAGGAGAGTCTAACAGTGCTTGGGCATCATGATAATCAGTGAACGCCTGATCTCCTAAAGGGAGATGAATTTTCTAGAGGCACCTAAGATAGCAGTGTTGTTGGGGAGAAGTTAGGGGTAGTTTAACCTCGAAATGTTCCTGATGAGAAGCGATACAGATATAATATAGGATGGTGGAAAGAAGAGGAGAGTCTTTAGGGGAAACAAATATGAGTTATGCAACTAAGAATGGCCTGTCTGTCTACTGGTCAAGATGTAGAGAAAAACTTACAGAGTGGACAGAGCGCAGAAGTGGGGGCTCATCAGCATGCTTGGGGCATAGAGACGATACCACATTGGTTGCTGTGGAAAGCAGGTGTAGAGAGGCAGACAAGGGTGGGGTTAAAGTGACCAAGAGAAGAGGAAACAAATCTACACTGTGTCTTACATTGTTGAGCACTTACGATGTGCCAGACAATGTTCCAAAGGCTTTCGAACACTGACTTCATTCTCGTATCACCTTTGTGACTTCCTATACATTATCTCCTGTTTTTTTTCTTTTGTGGGATTGAACTCAGAGCCTGGAGACTGAACACTGAGCTTCATCTCCAGCCCTTTTTATTTTTTATTCTGAGACAGGGTCTTGCCAAGTGGCTAAGTTGCCCAGGCTGGGCTCAAACTTTGCTCTGCCTGCCTCAGCTTCCCAGAGTGTGGGGATTATGGGTCTATGCCACCATGCCTGACTCAAATGACCTGTAATTTATAGGAACATTTTTTTTTTGTCTGTGTGGTGCTGGGAATTTAACTCAAGGCCTTGTGCATTCTAGGGAAGCACTCTACAAATGAACTGCATCCCTGGCCACAGTCTGTGGAAACCGAGGCATGGAAGTGTTAAGCAACTTGCTCAGGTTATGAAACTCTAATTCAGTACTCACGGGGAGCCTCCTGTCTTTGAGCAGCACCAGTCTCAGAAGTGACACGTGCAAGGCAGACTGAGAGGAAGGAGGGACAGGAAGCCAATGGCTGGAGATGAAACCATGGCAACATTTCAGACAAATTATGAGAGCCAGACGAGGGTGGTGGAAATTGAGAGTGAAACAGAAACCCACTTTTTTTTTCTTTTGCAGTGATCACAACCTACACAGCAACAGTACGTTTTTTTTCCTATTCTACTCAAAAGAGATGTGTGTGGACCCAAATCCAGGTAGGAGGCCTAATTAGATTTAATTAAGAGGGTCTGAGGAGATGCTTTCTGGAGGTCTGATTTGCATTGCTGGTAAGAAACACTGCTATCAAATGATCCAGTCTCTTAGAAGTAATAGATAGAAAACATTTTCCCTGAAACTTTGAATTCTACACATAATAATAAATCAGTATCTTCCATGGAGGCGACTCTTGCTAAGTAAAAGGCCTGTTGATTATTCTGAATCTCTATATGGGTGTGGATATGGATTGGGTTTTGCAAGAGGGTTGTGAGAATGCCAGATTACCTGGCATGAAGGGCAGGAGGGATCAGAGCTCCTGTGTGCAAGTGAGAGAGAGTAGGGGAAGCCAGTGAGGTAGGATACTGGATTTGAGATGATTTGCGTTTCTATAGTGTAGTCCCTGCCCCTATCTCCCCAGCCTTTCATAAAGTCTGCTACATCTGAAAATGGGAAAACTGAGAAACTATCATTGCAAACACAGAAATTTAGTTTCTGATAGTATGTGTATTTCTGTTCATTGACTTTCAATATTTCTGTTTTTTTGTGTGTGTTTTAATTGTCTTATAAAAAGTACATGATAGATTTTTGTTTACTATTTATGTATTTATTTAGTGCTGACCCCAGGCCCTTGCATATGCTAGGCAAGCACTCTACCACTGAGCTATACCTTCAGCTCTTTTTTATTTGTTCATTTGTTTTTGAGACAGAGTCTCACTGTATAGTCCAGGCTGGCCCTGAACTCATGATTCTCCTGCTTCAGCCTCCTGAGTACTAGGATTGCAAGCCTGTGGCACCAAACCCAGCTAAAGATATAGACTATTTTATCCTTCCTAAACTATTGTAAAGACAGGACCCTCAGCACTTGGATTTTTATTTTCAATCTAATATGATAACATTGTAACTGGACAGTTCAGTCTTCTTACACTTACAGTGATTATTTCTATATTAAGATAGTGGTCCCCAACCTTTTAGGCCCAGGACCCAATTTTCATGGACTGGCGGGGGAGATGGTTTTGGAGTATTCAAATACATTACATTTGTTTATTTATTTTTATTAGTCCCAGTTTGCAGTGCGTAATGATTGCATTCACTGTGAAGTCCATGTGTATAACACATCTTAGTTCTTTTTATGTTCCCTTCCCCTCCCAGCTGTGTTTTTTCAGTTTCCCTTTCCCCCTCCTTCCATCTTTTTTCCTTATTATGTATCTTTTAATTTGTTCTTTAGTAGCACTTTGGGTTGCTCCTATAAAAGAAACCATGGGATATTTAAGGTTGTATGTCTAATTTACTTCAATTAACATTATGATCTGAAGGTACATCCAAAAGACTTAAGCTTGTTCTTCTTTATGGCAGATTAGAACTACATTGTATGTGAATGCCACATTTTCTTTATCCACTCATCTGTTGAGTGACATACAGGCCACTTGCAAGATTCAGCTGTTGTGAATTGTGCTGCTAGAAACATGGGTATGCAAGCATCACTGTAATATGATGACTTTGACACTTGTGGGAAGATACCTAGAAGTGGAATAGCTGAGTTGAATGGAATTTCTTTCTGTAGTTTTTTAGGAATTGCTGTACTGATTTCTACAATGGTTGTACTAGTTTATATTACCGATAACAATGTAAGAGCGTTCCTTTATCCCTGTAGCCTCATCAGCATTTGTTCTTAACTGATTTTGTGATGATAACCATTCTTTCTGGAGTAAGATGTAATCTCAGTGTTGTTATAACTTGCATTTCTCTAATAGAGATATTCTCTAATAGTCATGTATTTATTGGTCATTTGTATTTTTCTTCTGAGAAATGGCTGTTCATTTCAGTTGCCCATTTTTTGATTAACTCTTTTATTTTTGGGAGAGCCTAATTTTTTTCAAGTTCTTTATATATTCTAGATCTGAGTCCTCTGTACAAGGAATAGCTGCTAACATTTTTTCCTATTCTACAGACTGTCTTGGGCTACTCTGTTGATTGTTTTCTTTGCTATGCAGAAGGTTTTTAATTTGGTATGATCCCATTTGTTGATTCTCTGTCTTATCTCTCATGCAACTGGGGCTCTGTATAGAAAGTCCTTGTCTACATCTATGTCTCCAAGAGTCTTACCTATTTTATCTTCTAGTATATTGTATTTTTGTTTTAATGTTTAGATCTGTGATCCATTTTGATTTTAGTTAGTACATAATGAGTGATATGGGTCTAAATTCAATCTTCTACGTGTGGATAGCCAGTTTTCCAAGCACTATTTGTTAAAGAGGCTAGCTTTTTTCCAGGATAAGTTTTAGACCTCTTGGCTTAGAGTTATTTCTGCATCTTCTATTTTGTTCCATTGCTCCATATCTCTATTTTTTTTTTTTTTTTTTTGGCCAGTACCATGGTGCTTTTCTTAAAATCGCTGTAGCTTTTTGTTTTGTTTTGCTATGTATTTCAGGATGCACTTGAACTCACTATGTAGCCAGGGCTGGCCTCAAACTCACAGAAACTCTCCTACCTCAGCCTCCCAAGTGCTAGAATTACACTTGTGCACCACCACACTGGCTTCACTGTAGCTTTGTAGTATAACTTGAAGTCTGGAATTGTGATCCTTCTCCTGCCTTGGTCCTTTTTAAAAAATTGGATATTATTGGTACATTTTAGATGTACATAATGATCACATTTTCTGCCTTGGTCTTTTTGCGTAGGGTTGCTTTTGATTTTTTTTGTTTTTGTTTTTTTCTTTGTTTTTGAGACAGGGTCTTGCTCTGTAATGCAGGCTGGCCTTGAATTCATGGTGATCCTCTTGCTTCAGGCTCCTGAGTCTTAGGATTACAGGCATGTATCATTATGCCTAGCTGCTTTTGCTATTTTATGTCTCTTCTGGTTCCATATAAATTTTAGAATTGCTTTCTCTAGTTCTACAAGGAATGCTGTTGCTATTCTGATGGGGATTGAATTAAATCTGTATATCAGTTTGGAAGTATGGCCATTTTGATTACATTGGTTCTGGCTTATCCACAGATGGGATATTTCTACATTTTGTGATATCCTCTTTGATCTCCTTTTTCAGAGTACTCTAGCTTTCATTGTAGAGGTCTTTCACTTTGTTGGTTAGGTTAATTCCTCGGTATTTACTTTTTCTTGATGCTATTATAAAAGGTATTGTTTTCCTAATTTGTCTCTCAGTGATTTTATTATTGGTATATGAGAACGCTGTTGATTTTTGTGTGTTGATTTTATCTCCGGCTATGCTACTGAACTGAAATTTTTGCGTTCTTCTATGTAAAGGCTCATGTATCTGCAAAAATGATAATTTGACTTTGTCCTTTCCTATATGCATTCCTTTTATTTCTTTCTGTTGCCTGAGTGCTCTGGCTAATGTTTTGAGAACTATTGTGTATTGAACAGTAGTGGTAATAACGGATATCCTTATCTTGTTCTTGATCTTAGAGGGAAAGCTTTCAGCTTTTCCCTCTTTAATATGATATATGTCATTTGTTTGTCATGAATAGCTTTTATCAGATTCAGGTAAAGGCCTTCTATACCTACCTCTTAGAGTTTTTGTCATGAATGGATGTTAGATTTCATCAAAGGCTTTTTCTGCATTGGTTGAGATGATCAGGTGATATTTGTCCGTCCTTCTGTTTCTGTGAGGTATTTCATTTATGGATTTGTGTATGCCTGCATCCCTGGGATGAATTCTACCCCAAAAGCTTTTCATAAGGACAAACTTTTCGTAAGACCTTTATTGTAGGTCTTAAACAGCTGGTTCATGAGAAACAGCATGCACCACTTCTTTGAGTCCTCGATGCCAGGAGAGTATCACTGCTGCAGACTTGGAAGCACCTCATCAGTAACTCAGTGGCTTTCTCTAACATATCCCCAACTTTGCTTTTTCCTTTCTTTACCAACTGATTATTGGCAAACACTCGAAGGTCCAAGACCACCATATATATGACGGAGAGAGCCCCGTTTTCCTCTTTGTGGACCTGGAACACTCACAGGAATGACTGGACTATCACTGTCTGGTACTTGTATACCTCTATGAAGTCATGGCTCCCCACCAGGTGGGTGCACCTTAAATAAACTGCAAACATTTCATCATAAGGAGGTTCCAAAACCTGCTGACATTTCTCTTCTGGAGAAACCATCTGCAGCCGGGGATTTGTCATGTGAGGATTCTTGAAGGACACCAGCCCTGCATGTGATGTGGCATCTATGGTATCAATTGCTTTATAATCTGCTGCAGATACTGATTGATGGTGATATACGCCATTCAGTGTTGATTTCTATATCTGGCATTTCTTCTTCCTTGAAGCCATATAGCTGCTCCAGATTCACTCCTCCAGCAGCAGCTGCTTCTCAAGCTCCTTGCAGTGGTATTTTACTGTCACTCTCCCCTGCTGGTGGTGTTGCTGTTGCTGCTGAACCTGCCAGCTGCTGCTGCTCACCTTTGGCTACTGTGCTGAGTCTCCTGGGAGGAGCTGGGCTTGCTTTTTCTCATTTTGGCTAGGGTTTGCTTGTTGGTTTCCTGAAACCATGAGACAAGTTCATGGAAAGAGACATAGATGGAAGTGGTAAATAAAATAATGAGCAGACCATCCCTGAGCTAATTAAATATTGGATTCTGGCTTAATGCCTGCCATCAGATACCACAGTTGAAGTGCATCAACTCATTTGCCTCTGTTAAAGCCTGCCACCAGAAGCAGCTTGTCACTTGCCACTCACTGATAGGGTTTAGATATGAGCCTGTAAGCACTTTATTTATTATGGTCTCTGCAAATGTTAATCTGTATTTGCAGCTACTCCCCAGTGCTAGCGTCACTGCCTCAGCCCCTCCTCAGATCATCAGGCATTAGATTCTCATAAGGAGTGCACAATCTGATCTCACATGTATAGCTCACAGTAGAGTTCATGCTCCTATGAGAATCTAATGTTGCTGCTGAGGAGAGCATTGGAGAGCTGCTGTGAATACAGAAGTGAAGCTTTTCTCACCTCTATTTACCTGCGGTACAGCTTGGACTGAACACGTCACAGACTGGTGCTAGCCCATGGCCTGGTGGTCAGGGACTCCTGTATTGCTATATTTGTACTACTCTATGTGTTATTCTGCATATTCTTATTTTAAAAAATATTTTAAAATTGTGCTACAATATATCTGACATAAAATTTCCATCTTAGCCAATTTTAAGTGTACAGTTAAGAGTGTTAATTAAATTCACATGGACATAAGTGATTTTCAAAACTTCATCTTTCAATGAAATTCTGAATCCTAAACAAATTTCCATTTTCCCTCCTCTAAGCCCCTGGTAACCACTTCTGTACTCTCTGTCTTACAAATTTGACTATTCTAGGGACCTCATGTAAGTGGAATCACATAGTATCTGTCTTTTGGCATTCAGCTTATTTCACAACAATCTCCATTCTTTTTTGTTATAATTTCCCTCTCAGCTTGTTGATAAAATTATATACTCTATATCTCTTTTTTGTATGTAAAGAAAATAGTTTTTTTTGTATTTTTTATTACTGAAAATTAATTTTACAAAATATTTGGTTTAATTTTGACACTTTCATATATACATATAACATATTTTGATCATATCCATCCTTATTACCCTCTTTTTATTGACCCCTCTCCCTCTTACTCCATTCTCTTGTCTAACACTCTCCTCTAACACTCTCCCTTCTACTTCTATGTCATTTTTTTAAAGATTCTGTATGTTAGGAAAAACATGTGATATTTGTCTTCTGAGTCTGGCTTGTTTTGCTCAACATGATCTCCATTTCCACCCATTTTCCTGCAGATGACAACATATTTTTTTTTTACAGCTCTTTAATACTAAATTATATATGTATATCATATTTTCTTTATCCATTCATGTATTGATAGGCATCAATCAACAGATTGAATCTATATCATTGTGAATTGTGTAGTGATAAATGGGGGTATGCTGATATCTCTGTGTAAA
This sequence comes from Chinchilla lanigera, assembly GCF_000276665.1. Classification (NCBI taxonomy): domain Eukaryota; kingdom Metazoa; phylum Chordata; class Mammalia; order Rodentia; family Chinchillidae; genus Chinchilla; species Chinchilla lanigera. Next base: position 24,953,411 of record NW_004955427.1, read on the forward strand.
GTCACACTATGCTGACTTTAATTCCTTCAAATATATATGAGGAGCAGCATAGCTGGGTCAAAATGGTAGCTGTATTTTTAGTTTTTTGAGGAAACTCCATACTGATTTCCATTATGATTGTACTTTGTTTACACTCCTACCAAGAATCAACAGTATAGAGTGGTTCCCTTTTCCCTGCATCCTCATCAGTACTTACTGTTTTCTGTAGTGTGTGTGTGTGTGTGTGTGTGTGTGTGTGTTACTAGGGATTGAACGCAAGGCCAATGCCTTCAGAATATGTTGTATCCTCAGCCCTTTTAAACAGTATTTTTTAAACTTTGAGATAGGATTTTACTAAGTCAGTAAGTTGCCCAGTGTGCTGGGGTTAAAAGAGGGATGGGGTAAGATGAATCTCAGGGCAGTTTTGATTTGTATTTTCTTGATAACTAGAGATGTCGAAAATTTTTTCATATAATTTTACTGGTTAGTTATATCTCTGTATTGTCTGTATTGTGCTTGTGATATGTTGTAAAATGTTGTATGTCTGTTAATGTTTCCCTCCTTTTATCCTTAAAATAAAAAAAAAATAAAAAATAAAATAAAAAAAATAAAAAAAAATAAAAATATTTTGAAAAGTGTTTTGTTCATTTGCCCATTTTTTATGAGCTTATTTGTTTGTTTGGAGTTACACTTTTTTGTTATTTATATATTCTGGATATCAATCCTTGGCAGAAGAGTAGCTGGCAAGGATTTTCTCCCGTTCAGTAGGGTGTTTCTTCATTGTGTTGTGGTTATTGTTATTATTATTATTATTATTATTATTGCTGTGCAGAACATTTTTAACTTGATGTAATCCCATTTATACATTTTTGCTATTATTTACTGAGCTATTGAGATACTATTCAGGAAGCCATTGCTTGTGCCTAAGTCTTGAAATGTTTCTCCTGTGTTTTCTTCTATCATTTTCAAAGTTTTAGGTATTATCCTTAGGTTTTTGATCCATTTTGAAATGATTTTTTTTTACAGGGTGAGAGATAGGGATCTAGTTTCACTCTTATATATGTGGATATCTAGTTTTCCCAAGACATTTTGTTAAAAATGTCTTTTTTCTAGTGTATGTTTTTGGTTCCTTTGTCATGAATCAGTGGTAGCTCTTGGAGTTTATTTCAGTATCCTCCATTGGTCCATGTGTTTATTTTTTTTGCCAGTACCATGCTATTTTTTTCTTTTACTGTGGCTCTGTAGGTTTTTTTTTTTTTTCTGATATCGGGGATTGAGCCCACCATCTTTGTATTGAGACACAGCCCACCTAATCTTTCTTTTTTCCTTTCTGTCTTTTTCCTCTTCCTTTCTCTTTTCCTTCTTCCCTCCCTCCTTCCCTCCCTTCTTTCCTTCTTTTTTCTCTCTGCCTTTCTCTCTCTGCCTCTTTTCCTCTTTCTTTCTTTCTTTCTTTCTTTCTTTCTTTCTTTCTTTCTTTTGAGACAGGATCTTGCTAAGTTTCCCAGGTTGTGCTGGAACTTGTGATCCTCCTACCTCAGCCTCCCAGAGTGGCTGGGGTTGCATACATGGACCATCACCCCTGTCATGTAGCATATTTTCTTTTTAACATTGATATTATGGAAGGTATAAATCATACGCAATGTTTTTACACTAAAAATTTACTTTGATCCATGATCTAAGGATTAAGCATCTCATTTTCCTCTCTTTGAAAGGTGACTTTTACTGAAGTAGTTACATACAGTAAAACTGAACTCTCTTTAGGTACATAATTCAATGTTTTTCTTTTTACTTACATCAGTTTATACTAACATATGAATATAGCTGCATAACCAACATGCAACAAAAATGCAGAATATTTCTATCATCCCAAAAATTTCCTTTCTGCTCCTTTGTAGTCAATTTTCTCTCTCAGGCAACCAGCAATCTGATTTTTATTTTCTTTGTCTTTTCCAAAAATTACACAAGGTGAAGTATTTGTGCTTGGCTCCTTTCATTTACATGAATGCTTTTGAAAGTGACCAGAGTTTGCTCCCACTTATCAGTGGCTTGTGTCCCACCACATCAGTGCATTTCAAGTCATTCATACACATGCCAACCAGTTACTTTTGTACTGTTCCCAGTTTTGGTGATTATGAATAAAGTGGCCACAAATACTTACATAGAGGTCTCTTTACAGACACACATTTTATATCACTTGGTAAGTTCCAGGTAGTAGGAATGCTAAATTTAGAGTATCTGTGCAATTTCACATTCTCAATTTTACAATCAACATTGTACTCTTCATCTTTTGGGGGAAAGGGGCTTTAACTTCCTATAAATGACAAGAATTAGTTTAGAAGATTTCTAATTTCAACTCCCAGATACAAAACATCTGGTTATAGTGGCTGCCTCAGGGCAGAGGAAATCAAGTAGGAGAAGAGAAGCAAAATTGCACTTTTATTGTAAGGGTTTTGAATTTTATGAATGTGCAAATACTATCTAGTCAATAAAGAAAATAATTACTATCAAAGAATAGTTACCTCAACTTAAAAAAACTGTCATAAACTTAAAAGTTCATGGATACAGATTTCTTAATTTGTGTACTTTACTCATACCTTACTAAAGTTTGGAGGAGGGTTTTTGCCTCTGCATAAACTTGAAGGGCCCATACAGCATTTCTGGTTGTTGTAAGTCTGTTTGAATTTGTTGATGATCTTGTGTATGGCCTGGCTAAAAATGAACTCCCAAAAGCTCATGCGTTCAGAGGTGGGGCTTTGGGAAGGTGATTAGAGCGTGGGAGCATTAGCCTCATGGATGCAGTGGTCCACTGATGAGTTCACACGTGAATGTGTTATTAGGAGGTGGGGGCTGCTTGGACGAGGCGGGTCCCTGGGAGCATGACAAATGAGTGAGGTGATGAAAGCCTGGTAAAGCTAAGGAGTAGCTTTGGGAATGAAAGATGGGAAAAATCTCCCACATATCAGACATCTAGACAGTCACACACATGCCCAGGCCAGAGGGCACATTCAGACAAAAAATCTGAGTAGACTGTAAGACTTTCTTGTTAGAGGCAGGCTTTCACCTCTGGTTTAGCACAAGCAAAAGATGAATGCTAAGTCACAGCTGTAATGGGCTTGACAAAGAAATGAAGGCAGGGGCTACAGTGAAAGCAACACTCCTAGGGAAATTTATAATTGCAAAAAGTGGGTGTGGTGGCACATGCCTGTAAACCCAGGACTTGGGAGGCTGAGGCAGGAGGATCACTGTGAGTTCAAGGTCAGCCTGGGCTACAAAGTAAGTTCAGGGCCAGCCTGAACTGCATTGTGAAACCCTGTCTCAAAAAGACTGCAAATCAACTATCCAGCCTTTTACCAGAAACTAGAAAAATTAAGAGTAAAAAATAGACTCTAAAAGAGGTGGAAGTATTTCACAATGCAAAACAAAATCTCTGCATTCTGCACTGTCACCAGCAATATTACCAAGTGCCCAAACGGCTTGTTCTTGAACATCCTCATGTTCTGAATTAAGAAGTTTGATAAAAACTGGAACTGCTCCAGTTTCAATCACTACTTTTGTATGCAGAAAAGTTCCAGATGCTATGTTAGTTAATGCCCATGCAGCTTCAAATTGTATAGTACAATTTTCATTTCTTTCAAGAAGTTTCATGAATCTCTGAACAACTCCTGGTTTCTGTATAACTTGATCTATTGGAGGATTAGGTTCTTGGCTTTGTGATTCTTCAGTACCTCTGTTGGTGTTCCTTTGGGTAACTTTTATTCCTATTTATTTTCTTCCTTTAGAAAGGAGCTTTCTAAATTTCTGTGTTGCCATTAGCTGTTCTTCAGTGTTATTAGAAAAAATCATATGCACCATATCCTTGGTAATAACATCTTCCTGTGGAATGGGTATGATGGGACTGATATCTGGATCCTGGATAGGACTTTCTAGCATAGAGTCATCATTTCTGGGCAGAGACGTTTCTTTGTTTGAACAACTGTTTTTCTCTTTTTTGTTTACAAAGCTGTATTCCTTCTCTCCTTCTGCACATCTGTCTTGAGGATTTAGGGCTTTATTCCTTTCTTTCTTTTTTTTTTTGGTCTTTTTGAGGCAGGGTCTCACTGTGCAGTTCAGACTGACCTTGAACTCATTTTGTAGCTCAAGCTGGCCTCAAACTCACAACAATCCTCCTGCCTCGGCCTCCCTAGGGCTTCATTCTTACAACTTTTTATTCTGTAGTTATCTTTTCCTAGGCTCACCATGGAATCCATTCCTAGGGTCCCGTCTGGCCAGGCGGCGGGGGAGGAGGGACAGCCTGTCCTGCCCCAGCGTGGAGCACGACTGCCATGTAGCATATTTTGGAATCTAGTGTTATGGTGCCTCCAGCATTGCTTTTTTAAAAATCAGTATTACTTTGACTGATCTGGATCTTTTTTTTTACTTCCATATGAATTTTAGAATTATTTTTCTAGTTGTTTGAGGAATATCATTGGGATTTTGATGGGGATTGCATTAAATTTGTAGACTGCTTTTGGTAATATGGCCATTTTTAACATTAGTTCTCTTGATTGCTGATCATGGTCTATCTTTCTATCTTCTTGTGTCTTCAGTTTCTTTCTTCAACATTTTGTAATTTTCTTTGTGAAGATCTTTCACTTCCTTGGTTATGTTGGTTTCTGTGGCTTTTTTTTTAAGCTATTGAGAATGAAATTGTTGAAATTGTTGTTGTTGCTGGAATTGAATTTCTGCTGAGAAATCTTCAGTTATTCTGATGGACTTGCTTTTATACGTGACTTGGCATTTCTCTCTCACAGTTTTCAATATTCCTTTCTTGTTCTGTATTCTTGGCATTTTACCTATAATATGATGTGATGTGGAAACTTTATTTCGTGGTCATATCTGTTTAGGTTTCTAAATGCTTCCTGTTCCTGGATTTCTGCATCTTTCTAAAGATTTGGGACATTTTCTGCTACTATGTCACTGATAGATTTTCTGTGCCTTTAGTTTGTACCTTGATTCCCTCCTCTATAGTGAAAATTCATAAGGTTTGCCTTTAATGTATCCCAAAGTTCTTGAATGTTTTGCCCATAATTCCTTTTTTATTACTGTATAAATGTAGTAATTCATAAACCTCATCTTCAAACCCTGAAATTCTGTCTTCTGCTGATATAGTCTATGGGTGAGGTTTTCCATGGAGTTTTTGGTTTGACTTACTGAGCTTTTCACTCCAAGATTTATTTTTGGTTCTTTTTTGGAACCTCTTTTTGCTGAATTACTCTTTCATACCCTGCATTAATCTTCCTTCCTTCTTTCCTTCCTTTAGCTGTTTACTTGTACCTTCTTTGAAGTAATTATTTAAAAATTAATCCTTTCTTTGTTTTGTTTTTTTGTTTTTTTTGAGGCAAGTTTCGCTATGCAGTTTAGGCTGGCCTTGAGCTCACTTTGTAGCCCAGGCTGGTCTCAAACTTGCAATGATTCTCCTGCCTCAGCCTCCTGAGTGCTGGGATTACAGGCATGCACCACTATGCCTGGCTAAAAATTAATCTTTTGAATACTTTGCTCACCATTTTGTCCATTTAATATCTTTAGATTCAGTTATGTGTTTTCATATTTCTTATATTCCTTTGTTGACTTGTGCATCTGTTGGGAAGAATGTCTCTCTTGCCTTTGTGTAAGGTTTTTTTAGTGTCCAGCCTTCTTTAAGGACTCTATCCTTAGGACCATGCAGATAATACAAATGCATGCCAGATAGTGTAATGTGGTAAACACCAATTTAAGGCCATAATTATGCCATCAGTGAAAATAGAAATAATAATGACAATAATAATATAGAGAAAACTAAAAGGCTAAAAATTAACAAAGGTTAAAAGTAATAATAATAAAATGGCAGAGGTAGGGAAAGAGAAAAATGGAAAAGGAGGCAGCAAGATTAAAAAGCTTTTAGTATATATATTTGCAGTATGTAGCAATTACATTAATCTTGGAGAATTGGTCCATATACATACATCTTGATCATCTTTACTCTCCCTTCCTCTCTCTCCCTAACTTCCCTCTCCCTTTCCCCCTCCATAGAGTCTGTCTCCCTGTTTCTTACCTAATCTCTTTTATTTTACTCTTTAAATTGTTTATATTTTGGGTCTCTCATGCTAGAGAAAACATGAAGTATTAAATGCTTTTTAAAAAGAGACATAATGAAAAAGAGGTGAAAAAAGCAAGAGATTAAAAATGTTATAGGATAAAAATTCTATAAAGTTAGATGAAAGAGAAAACAACAAGAAAAAAAGATAAAAGAAGTATGAGTCAAAACAATTCTTCCATGCTAAGATGTTTGGACTGTTAGTTTCTTTCCAGGGAAAGGGTAGTGAGTCAACACCTGGACCTGTCATGCTTAGTCTCTCTTGTCAGCCACCTCACAGGCAGGCGTAGTGTGAATTCTGAGTTCTGCTTCCACTGATCTCACCAGGGAGGGCCAGTCAACGGCTTGTTGTCTGCCTCAGGGCTATAATCACTACAGAGGGTTTTTTACACAATCACTGTGGCAGGGTCTCTTAGGGGAGCCAGAATTCCCTGACTTCTGATTCCCAGAGTAGCTCATTCCTAAACGATAAGCCCCCAGACAATAAGCTTAACGTGTCTTATGGGTGTGCTGCAGTGGATTTCTTCTCCAGAGCTATCCTGCCATGCAGGAGCAGTCCCTTTCCCACGCTGGACGAACAGCTTGCAACAACCAAGGGTTTCTCCTGCAACAAGGGCTGCTGTCCACTGCCATCACTGGGGCTGTGAGCCCTGTGTTCCCTTCCCCAGGGGCTGAGACTGGTGTTGCAGACTGCTCTGCCTTTCTCTCTCTTCATTCTTTACAGCTTTCCTGTTCCCCTTTTCTTGATTCTCAGAGCTCTGCCTCTCTTTACCTCCTAGAAATAGTTTCTTCTGTAACTCTGAACTTCTCACTTGTAGAGTCACATGAAGGATATTTGTATTCTGCATTCTTGCTGGAAGTCTCAATGACATCCTCAGTTTTTCTTTACGTACCTGAAGTTCTGTGTCCTGAATGCTTTATAAAGATCTGTGTCTATGTTTTTGCAGGTTATTTTAGCCTGCTTAATATCTAGTGCCTAATATATTAATATCTAAATCAACGTTTTAACCCTCCTGCTGAATTAGACAATATAAGGATCTGAGAATGCTTTAGTTCCTGTTGGTCTTTATCAATTATATGGTTTTGTTTTCCAGTATCTTATTTCTAGCCTACCTTCTCACACCTCAAATTAGGCATAATTGTTGTTTGTATTATTACTAACTTCAGATTTAATGTGTGCTTAGTTATATTCATATAGTAACTTATAGTTTTACTTCTCCTCCTTTTGTGTGTCTCAGATTTCTCATCTGAGAAAGTGTTTCTTCTGCTTGAAATACTTATTTTAAAATTGTCATTAGAATCTTTTGGTGATGAAATGTTTCTTGGTTTTTGTTTGAAATTGTCTATACAGTATTTCACTGTTCTTGAAAGGTGGTTATATCAGCATAAAATTTCAGGCTGACAGTTTGGGTTTTTCCTCTCTCTCAGTACATTAGGCATTTTATTGTACTGTTTTCTGGATTTCTTTATTGTGATTGAGATGTCAGCCATCAATTAAGCTGCCATTCATTGGAGCATGATCTGTATTTTCTCTATGGTGACTTTCAGAAGCTAGTTGCCTTTGATGTTCTGAAATCTCACTCTTAGGGATGTAGTTACTAATTTGTTTAAGAAATTCATCTTGCTTTGGATTTATTGAACTTCTTGGATTTTTGTTTTGTTATGTTTTGAAACAGAGTGTTGGTATATAATTATGCTGGCTTTGAACTTACTATGTAGCTTTAAACTCACAGTGATCCTCCTGCCTCAGCTTCCTAAGTGCTGGGATTACAGGCATGTACCGCCATGCCTGGCTCAAGCTTCTTGGATTTGAGGACAAGTGTCTTTCTAAAAATCTGAAAATTTCTCCATTGTTATAATATGCTTTGAATATTGTGTTTTCTTTATTAATTTTTAACAGTTGATTCATTTTATGATTTTTAAATTTATCTTCCATGTCTCTTAACCCTTCTACATACTTTGCATCATTTTGTATTTTTGTGATAGACACATAGACAGAGAGCAAGCAGTACAGTAAGGCTCCTACTTACAAATGAGTTCCATTCCAGGAGAATGTTTGTAAGTTGAATTTGTTCATAAGTCTGACAAAGTGAGTCTTACATACCTTTGACACAAATATACAATGTAAAGCATAAAAAAACCAAATATAAGTTTTATGTCTGCAAAAACTCATAACTCAAATGTTTGTAAGTTGCGGACTTACTCTATTGAGGATGGAACCCAGGGCCTTTGCACTGAACTACATCTCCAGACCTTTTAAATGTTTTTCTTTTGAGACATGTTCTTTTCTTATTAGTACATGTCTGCAATACATAATGATTACATTTGTCGTGGAGAATAAGTATGTGTACATAACACATCTCAATTCTTTTTTCCCCTTTCTCTCCATCCTCTTTTTTTAAAAATATTTTTTCTAGCATCAGATTCATTTATTTACTTTATAAGTCTTTATCAAATTAACTCATAAGTACAGAGTAACAGTCAGACTAATGTTAGGGCCAAAAACATAAAAAACACGTAAGATAATGATACTAAGTCAAAGTACACTTTTAGATCACTGTCCATGCTGGATTACAATAGCACTTTGTCTCTCTCTTTTTCCCCTATTGTCTGTCTTTTATTTTGCACTGTATTTATAGATTGGGTATGTCTGATTTACTTAAGACATATTTTTGTTAAATCACTAGGTTGCCCAGGCTGGGTTTGACCTTGTGATCCTCCTGCCTGCACCTCCCAGTTTGGGATTACAGGCGTGTGCCACCATGCTCAGTTTTTCTGCATTATTTTCATTACTTTCCAGATTATGAAATTCCTTGACATATGTGCTTTATTTGGTGTTTAACTTGTGCATTACATTTCTTATATCAATTATTAAATATTTTCTTTTCTAAAAATTCAATTTTTTCATTTTAAAATATGCTCAGATCCTTAGTCTCTTGTATCTTTATTTTTAAAAGTGCTTTTATTAGTTTTAAGATTTTCTGTTTGATAATTCTAGTACCTAAAGTCTTTGTATTGTGTTTTGACTTTTAAAATATCCTTTGTGATTTTGATTATCAACTGATTTTAATTTTTTTATTTTAAAGAGAATAGTAAAAGAAAATAAAAGAACAATAGCAACATACCAACATCACAAACATAAACAAAACAAAGCAAGAACATTAAAAGTGATACAGGGTTTCAAAACAAATGACAGGAATTAACAGTGGTTGTTATATTACATATTGTTATCTTCAACTGCATTGTTCAGATTACCAGATGTAAGAATGGAAGATTATTCAAATCATTAAAGAGAATAAAAAAAATTATTAGATAAAACATTAGAGATAATACAGAGTTTCACTAGACAAGATGGTAAGAATTCACCAATGGGTGTTCCATTGCATATTGTTGTCTTCAAATCAGTTGCTCAGGTTACCAGATATAAACATGAAAAGTTGGTCAGAATATAAAAAATTTTAAGCATTAACTGTTCCTTTCAACATACCATCAGACATCAGCAGTACAATTATCCCAGCTATTCTTCTATATATACATATATATATACTATTTTTTTAACCTTCCTTCTTTCTTTTTTCTTCTTTCCCTCATCCAAGTCGTTCTTTCCTTTGAGCAATTTCTTTCCCTTTCATATCATCTATTGTATGTTTTACTTACTCTTTCAGGTTCCTATACCAGGGAGACAATATGATGTTTACACATGTGAGTCTGATTTATTTCACTTATGAATATGGTCTCTAGTTGCACCCATTTACCTACAAAAGCTTCAAGTTTATCTTTTTTATAGCTGAGTAATACTCCATTGTATAAAAATACCACATCTTTTTTATTCATTCCTCAGTTGATGGGCATTTGGGTTGTGTCCAATATTTAGCTGTAACAAATTGTGCTGCTATAAACATGAGTCTTACACTAGGGAGACAATATGATGTTTACACATGGGGGTCTGATTGATTTCACTTATGAGTGTAGTTTCTAGTTGCATCCATTTACCTATAAAAGCCTCAAGTTTATCTTTTTTTTACAGCTGAGTAATACTCCACTGTATAAAAATACCACATCTTTTTTATCCATTCCTAGCTTGATGGACATTTGGATTGTTTCCAAGATTTAGCTATAACAAATTGTGTTGCTATAAACATGGGTGCACATATATCGCTGTGGTATGATGTTTTCATTTCTTCTTGGAAAATACCCAGAAGGGGAATAGCTAGGTTAAGTGGGACTTCCAATCCTAGTTTTGTGAGGAAT
>NW_004955427.1:24964422-25007078 GCF_000276665.1 Chinchilla lanigera
TGATCCATTTTGACTTTAGTTTAGTGCATGATGAAAGACATGGGTCTAGTTTTAGTCTTTGCGTGTGGAGAGCCAGTTTTTCCAGCACCATTTATTAAAGAGGCTATCTTTCTTCCAGTGAACGTTTGGCCCCTTTGTCAAAGAGAGGTTGGCTGAGTGTGTTTGTAGATGTGCCTGCATCTTCTAATCCGTTCCACTGGTCTTCAGGTCTGTTTTTGTGCTAGTATCATGCTGATTTTATCACAGTAGCTTTGTAGTATAATTTCAAGTCAGGAATTGTGATACCTCCTGCCTTTCCTTTGTTTCCCAGGATTGCTTTTGCTATTCTAGGCCTCTTCTGGTTCCAGATGAATTTTAGGTATGTTTTCTCTGGATCTGTGAGGCATACTAATGGTATTTTAATTGGGATTGCATTGAATCTGTACAACAATTTTGGGAATATGGTCATTTTCACAATGTTAGTTCTTCCTATCCAAAAGCAAGTAATATCTTTCCATTTTCTGAAATCCTCTTCAATCTCTTTTTTCAGAGTATTGTAATTTTCACTGTATAGATCTTTTATTTCTTTTATTAGTTTGATTCCTAAGTATTTCATCTTTTTAGATGCTATTGTGAAAGGTACGGTTTTGCTTATTTCTCTCTCAGTCAGTTTGTTTGTGTACAGGAATGCTGTTGATTTTTGAGTGTTAACTTTGTATCCAGCTGTGCTACTGAATTTGGTTATTAAATCCATAAGCCTTTTGGTGGAGTTTTGGAGGTCTTCTATGTAAAGTATCTTGTCATCTGCAAATAATGAGAATTTCACTTCTTCCTTTCCTATCCTTATTCCTTTTATTTCTCTCTCTGGTCTAATTGCCCTAGCTAATATTTCCAGAACTATATTGAATAGGAGTGGTGATGGTGGACATCCTTGTCTTGTTTCTGATTTTAGTGAAAGCTTTCAATTTTTGACCATTTAGTATAATGTTAGCCATTGGTTTGTCATAGATGGCTTTGATCAGATTGAGGTAAAGACCATCTATTCCTATTTTCTGTAGGTTTTTTTTTTTTTTTAACATGAATGAGTGTTGGGCTTTATCAAAGGCTTTTTCTGCATCAATGGAGATGATCATGTGATTTTTGTCTTTGGCTGTATTAACATGGTGTATTACATTAATTGACTTGCATATATTGAACCACCCATGTATTTCATTTTTTCTTTGCTTTTTTTGATTAGGTTGGCTAGGGGTTTATCTATTTTATTTATTCTTTCAAAGAATCGTCTCTTGGATTCTTTGTATTGTTTCTTAGTCTCCATTGCTTGAATTTCTGCCTTGAGCTTTATAATTTTCTGTCTTCTTTGGGCTTTGGGCTTGACTTCTCTTTCTAGAAGCTTGAGGTACAGCATAAGAATGTTTATTTGTGCTCATCCTGTTTCCCTGAGGTGGGAATTTGCCACTATAAATTTCATCTGCTAATGTAATTAAAATCCTATGTGTGAGAATTGCTTTGGCCTGGTTCAGAGTGGAATTCCTCCAGAAAGGATTTGTGTTAGCTTTCTCAGGCCCCTTCTAGAGAAGGGGCTGGAAAAACTGGCTCTCCACACGCAAAGACTAAAACTAGACCCCTAGGCAGGCTTATTGCTTGCTTACCTTACTTTCTGCATGCTCCTACCCCTGCTTGTTCCTTTATCTAAATGGATACTTAAGGTCTCCAGGGCTTGGCAGAGATCTGTCAGGTCAAAGCTTTTTTCCAGAAATCTCTTCTGTCCAAGATTTTTTGTTGTTGTTGTTTCTGTTTATCTGTAGTATTAAATCACCAGAACTTTAAATATCTTTTAATTTTTTAATATTTTAATCTTTTAGCTATTATTTTGATTGTAAGAATTATTCAAGGCATCTAACCCTCCATGCTGATGGAAATATCTGGGCTCTTTAAATGTCATGGCTTCTTAATATAAAAACCATTGTCTCATATTCCTGTCTTTTGTTAGCATTTTGGTGTATGTGTATTAGAATATGGTGCTGGTTTTGACTTGTGACTGCAAGGAGAGCCTGCAAGTCTCTATTTATCAGGTTTGTGAAAAAGCTTTTTTTCCTGAGATAACATTTATGTAGTCAAAACTTTATTTAAAGCAGTATAGCAATTAAAACTTTTGTGATAAAACAGAAGGTTGAGAATAGTCTTTAAATGTAAAAGTAAGTACAGGTTTAAGTGCCTGTTTAGGAAAAGTGACATGGTCTTCAAGCTCACACCTGTGCTGTATCTTTTTTGAAAATATTGCTTTAATCCTTTATTAACAGCTGTTTGCAGGTTGTTGACTTCTCTGATAAAAAAATCAAGTTATGAACAAATTAAAAATGAAGTTTGACCAACCCTTGACCAAATACAAAATAGTTTTAAAAATCCTTTAAGGTTGAGTTAAGAAACAAGCAAGCTAAAAAAACAAACAGCAAAAAACAAAAAAAAAACTTTGTCATTACCAAAAAGAGAGTATATAAAAATAATGAAAATTCCATGTTGCATAGATAATACATATAGTTCTCTTTATCTGGTTAATGAGCAAAAAGCAAGCACTTAAGGTCTTTTCTACTGATGGAATTTTACATTCTTTTCTTCTTTCCTGGGTGACTAAACGCAGTGATGGTAAGCCAGCATGGACTCAACCTCCACAGGGCGAATTCTCAGCTCATGGGTCTGCTGCTTTGTCTCTGCCATCTTGTGGATAGAGTTTTCTGGGTGTCTGTTGGTAACTGAAGATGTGACCTATAGACATGTAGGTGGCTACTGACCCTGAGTCTCCTCTCCTTGATTTCTCTTATCCTCTTTATTGCCATCTGAAGCAGAAAGTAGAAAGGAGAAATTCCTGAAAGTAGGGGCCTGAAGGCCAGAAGGAAAAAGAAAAAAGAAAAAGCTGGTTCTCCAAAAACTGTATACAGCACCCAGTTCTGACATCTAGACCACAGCCAGGAAAGACTAGAGGGTGCACATGTCATAGGTGTCTGGGGGGCCTAAGGTATGTGCTGTGGAAACCACAAGAGCACCCACCTCTAACTAAATCATGTCTGGAGGCGCATGCGCTGAGAATATCCTAAGCAAGTGAAAGTGACTCCAACTTAATTATAATTAATTATAATCTCCTTTACATTGTGGTTCTGACCCCTCTGCCCCCTGGGCTTTGGGTACCATGACAGTTTCTCAAAGGCCCATATAGGGATGAAAACTCCTCTTTTCAGTGGAAAGAGGGGACTTGTGCCTGACTGGAGTGATTGCTGCGCCAGGTCAGAGAGCTGCTCTCTTCCTATAAGAACCACGTACGGGCTGTGACACCTGGCTTCTTCAGGACCATGAACTCTTTTTCAGTGGCCTGCACACAGCCTGAGGAATGTACTCTTGCTAATAAATCTGCTTTCACTTCTACAGTTCTTCTGTGTCCTGCTCAGTTCTCTGTGCTGGATACCAAAATTCAGGGCAATCACAACCTCTGACAACACATTCTCTCCAGGCTGTCTCTGTGGAATCATGGTCTGTAACCCCACACATATTCTGACTCCCTGGTCCACCTGGTTCTTCTGAACTCCAGCCGCCCGGCACCCTCCATCAATTTTGGGGGCCACAAACTTGGCTTATCAGACATCTAGCAGGTTAGGAGTTATAATATTTCTGTTATGTCATTTGGAGGTGCTGGCATCATTCCTGTATCAATCACAAAATTGTCTTTTGATAGTACTTGTTAAATTATCATGTAGCCACGTGGACTTCGACTTTTAATGTTTTCTCCTAGATCATATAGCTATGAACTCATTGTCATGAGTTCATATAGCTATGAACTCATAGCTGTGTTCATTGTCATGGAATACTGCACATGAGAACCTTTTCTGTAACACAGCTCTGTAAGTTCCCGAATTTCTCTTTCCTGATGGTGTTATTAGGTATATTTGCCTGCCTTTTCTTTCTGTGGCCACAGGATTATTAATAAAATCCCAGACTTTAACAGATTCTTTGTCTTAAGTGCTGGACGTTTTTTCTAAGCAGCCCACAATGAGTTCAACATGACTATCTATCTTCCCAAATGGGTGGAGGTGGAATGTTTCCTTTGATCCCCTTCCCCAGTATAATTGCTTTATAATTTAAACCAGCATACAAACACAGAGAAAAACTAGAGTTACAACCTGTTCTTTGTTGTTTTGTTTTACTCATTTATTTTCGCTGTTTGGTGCTACTAGGGATTGAAGCCAGGGAGCACCGAGCCACACCCCTACCCTTTGAAAAATTTCATTTTGTGACAGTGTCCCACTAAGTTGTCTAAATTTGGAACTGCAAAATTATGATCCTCTTGCCTCAGCCTCCTGAGTAACTGGGATTATGGTGTTGTACCATAAGGCCCAGCACAATCCAATCTTTTGAACAGAAATTAAATCTGCCTCTGAGACCACTTGGGTTCCTTTAGAGTGAGAGACATCTAAGTAAAGTCCAGCTAGGGCATGGATGGTGTCCAGATCCAGGGACCACTTAGCCCATCTTTCTGACCCTCTCTGCTCTCGGCTGCTAACCTGCCAACAGTGTGAGCTTGTTAGGAGGCCGGAGTGTAGATTAATGGGATCTGGCCATGCGGGAGGCTGGGGTGTGACCAATGGCTCAGTGCCTGCCAGCCCTTCACAGTGGGTCTGTGGCCCTGGAGAATCTGCAGCCCGAGTGTTTGAGGGGGCTCCTGAAGCTCTCCCCTCCCTCTCCATGGAGGCAGGCACAGCTCTGAGGCTCTTCTTCTTTTCAATTAACTGCATAACAACAAAGAGCCAAACTGAGTGATTTAAGTAATAATTTATCATGTTCAGTTCACCATTAACAGCCATCTCGTGTTTCTATTGTCCTTTTAAATGAGTTTTTGTTCTGAGGCTCAGCTTATTCTGTGTATTCTATAAGCTTTTAGTGAGCACCTCTTCTCCCTCCTTCCTTTTCCTCTCCGCCTCCCTCTTCCTGCTTTCCTTGAGCTGTGAGGCACAACTGGCATTCTGGAACAGCTGAGCCCATCTCTCATCTAACATCTTTTGTCCCATTGCAGGGAACTGAATGTTAATGTATGAGCATGCACTCCAGGAGGGTGCTGAGAGTCCTAGGGAAGAGGATACAGTTCTTGTTCTGGACCAGCTTGTCTACCTGGGGGGCTCATCCAGTAGGAAACAATGAGAGAGGGAAGAGGGGGCAGCATGTATCAGTGTCCAGGATGCAGTGTGGGACAGTGACAGAGGTCAGACCTCCTGGAAGAAGAGGACTTGCACCAGCGCCGAACATGTATGAATTGGGGGAGGGAGTAACAGAGAGGGCAACCTGACAGGGGTCTGGCTAGAGTACAGGTGTGGGTTGGGGAATGAGCTTTTGCGTAATGGTAGATGAGGCAAGGACAGGGAGGTGAGTGGGTGGCTGGTTAGGAAAGCTTTAACCTTCCTGCTTGCTATTTTATCTCCTTTTGGGGACCTTGGCCTGTGAGTCTCTTTTTCCTAACTTAGTAGTTTCTGAGTGTGGGGAGCTCAACCTTACAAAGGAAAAATAGGTAGTGCCCCCAGTCAAGTTTTCTGGGTCTGTTTCACATTTCTCTTCTGCTGGGCTTTGTATGTTTGTGTAAACATGAGTGTGTGTGTGTGTGTGTGTGAGTGTGAATGTATATCTGGGCTTTCAGGAGCACTTACCTGATACTGGGATTTCTGGATTTGAGGCTAGGTAGTAACAAAGAAAATGGTAGCAGGAGGGGGTTTTGAGACATGGAGGCTGTGAGTCCCTGGGACCCCAGGAGCAGTTCTGCTGTCTTTTGAGTCATGTGAGGTTCCCTGAGAGTGGAGGATAGGCCAGGGGTTGGGAGGACAGGAAGTCTGGAAAGGCTGAGAGACACCTTCACCATCCACCCCTGTCCAGCTGGGCCCCAGGGTTCTGAGGGTACACTGCCACTTCAATGCTCTGGGCGTGCCTACAGCCCATGAGCTCTTCCTGGAAGGCAGTAACACACTGGGTGCTGTGCAGAAGAGGTTTCACAGCTTCCCGAAGAGCCAAGATGCCAAAAAGTTGAGCTTTCCAGAGTACAGGTCACAAGGAATCCAAGAGACTGGGCTGAAGAATAAGCAGTAGAGGGGCAGCTACGGTCTTGTTCTCTAGGCAACTGTGAACATACAAACACATGCTCACCACAAGACTTCTGAGTAAAATGTGTTAAAGACCAGGCCTTAATAAATAATTAAGATTTCCAAGATCTATTTTTAATTTCTAAAATTAAATATAAAATTGGCAACAAACTAGATAAAACAATGTTACCTTTAATTTGAAATTATGGTGATCCAATGAGCCTGAGATACTTTTCTTTAATAAAATTTCCTTTGGGAGAGCATGTTATTTGTTTGAACAAAATGCTTAGGTATCTGGGCATAGTGGCCCATGCTTATAATTCCAGCATTTGGGAGGCTGGGATAGGAGGATTGTCATGAGTTAGAGGCCAGCCTGTAATATATTGTGAGTTCAAGCCAGTCTGTACTATATAATGTGACCTTGTCACAAACAAACAAACAAATAAACAAACAAGAAATGCTGTACTCAGGAGGGTCAGCCCCAAAGGGCATGCATGCAAAAAGGTAGAGAGGGACATCTTTAAAACTGTTCAAAATGTTGAAAGTAGCTAGCTGTGGTGGAGCAAACCTATAATCCTGGCAGTCTGGGAGGCTGAGATAGGAAAATTGTAAATCGGAGACTACCTGGGCAATTTAGCAACTTAGCAAGACCCTATCTCAAAATTAAAAAATAAGAGCAACAACAACAAAAACAAATCAAAAGGGGGGATGGGGATGTAGCTCAGTGCTATGGACCCAAGTTCAATCTCCAGTCACACACACACACACACACACACACACACACACACACACAATTGAAAGTAACGTGTTTCATTCCTGAGAGGAAAGTTGGTGGTAAATTGAGGTAAATAAAAAGAATTGAGTGGCACTAGGAAAGCTGAAGAGAACCCCTTCTTGCTTGGGTTCTGAGTAGAAACTCTGTCCTTGCTCTCACACTGGTGAGATCCACGCTGCCCTGCTCACTGATGATTTTGTGACAGCAGGCTCCTCAGGAGGGCTGGGAGAGAGGCACAGCAGGAGCAAGTGCAGGTGACAGCAGAGAGACAGGAAGCTATCATCTGTGCTCTGATGAAAAGAAACATTCTTTTAATGGTGTTAGATGAGCACAGAGTCAAGCACACCTGGGGATTTGGGTTGGGCTGTTTTATAGGCATTTGTAGGAAGTTTTGTGCCCTCATCTTTGGAGAGAGAATTGAACTTCATCAAGATTAAGTTTTGGTGTTGAGCAATTAACCTCAAACTGAGTGAGGAACTAAGGAGGAAGGGCTTCCAATGCTCTCAGGGACACCCAATCACTCTGCTTCTGAACTTGGACCTCAGTTATTAGACGTCTTCTCTTCTCCTATGCACACTGTGCATCATTGCATGCTTTTCCAGATGCATTTACATTTGCTCCAGTAACACATTTGCATTTACTTTTCACTTTGCTAGGCAACCACAGAGAAAGAAAGCTGAAAGGAGCAAATCCTCAGCTGCGCAGCCCCTGTGCCACAGGGGCAGGATGGTGGCCTCCAGTCCAGTCAGGTGTGCCTCTTCCTGTCACTGCGGCTCAACTCCCTTGCTTTGTGTATTCTTGAAAGAGGGGCCATGCAGGGCAGGCCGCTGAGTTTTTCTGCAAAAGGTAGCCCTGTTCCCTGCTCCCTTTTACAGATTTGGTGGTGCTGCTGCTTTAAGGCCTTCCCCTGCCCTCTCTCTCCCTGCCTCCCAGCTAAGGGCCGACTGAGAAGAAGGAAGCCAGGGTAAATTGAGCAAATATTTGAAACCTATTAAGCATAGTAACAAGTTTATTGTGAGGCCTAAGTTAATTATGTCCTTTTTGACTTCCAGCCAGTCCCTTCACTGGGCTTCCATATAGACTTGGCCACCTATCCAGCCTCAGGCTGGCAGCATGCCTGTCTGCCTGCCTGGTTCCTTCCCCTCTCCTTCCCACCACCTCCTCCCTGCTCTCTCCCACAGGGGTAGGTCAGCAGCCCATTGCAACTAGGACTCGCTGGAGCTCCAGCATGGTAGGGTAGTGGAGGGTACAGAGTAGGAGTATGCAGTGTAGAAACGTGGAAGCTAGTGGGTGACCACATATGTAGACACTAACTCTGACCACAACCATTTGCATTTATTTGTTATTTTTCAATTCTTATTTTTATTGGTAGGTACCTAATGATTGTACTCCTAGTGGGGAGCTGGAACATGTGCATAACACATCTCAATTCTTCTTTCCCACCTCGTTCTCCCTCCTCAGTGGTGCTGCTGCTTTAAGGCTTCCCTCTGCCCTTCCTCTCCTAGATCTCTAGCTTCCCAAAAGATCTGGCTCCCTATTTCCTATTATCTATCTTTTATTTTGCTCTTTATTTATATTTTGGGTTTCTCATAGAAACCATAAGCTTGTGTATCTGATTAATTCCATTTAATCTCAAGGTACATCCATCTCCCCACAAACCTTACTCAAATTTATTCTTCTTTATGGCAGAGTAGTACTTCATTGTGTATAAATACCATTTACTTCACCCATTCACCTGTTGATGGACATATAGGCTGCTTCCAAGAATTACTATTATGATTTGTGCTGCTATAAACATGGGTATGCACATGTCACTGTAATATAACATCTTTAACTCTATCCGGAAGATACTTAGGAGGGGAATAGCTGAGTTGAATAGAATTTCTGGTTTTAGTATTTTGATGAGTCTCCACACTTATTTCCATAGTGGTTTTACTAGTTTACATTCCCACCAACAATTTGCAATTATTTTGACTTGTACTTTGCCTTTTACAAAGGGCTAGCCCATGATCATTTAAATCTCATGAACATTTTTTTTTTGTTTTGTTTTGGTTTTTCTCCGGTACCCGGAACCGAACTCACGACCTTGCGCTTGCCAGGCAGGCGCTTTTGCCGCTGAGCTAAATCCCCAGCCCCCTCATGAACATTTTGTATATTAGATGTTAGATTACTGCCATTTGTATATTAGATGTTAGATTAGTGCCATTTTCTGGATGAAGAAACCAAGGCTCAGAAATTATAAGAGAGCACACACCTACCTGCCCAGCTAGGATTCAAGGGCAGGTTTTTGATTCTAAATTGTGTGTGTGTGTGTGTGTGTGTGTGTGTGTGTGTGTGTATGTTTCCCCTCTACACTCTACTGGTCCTCAAATAACAATAAAGTATACCTTCATTTAACATGTTAGAGTGTGCAAAGGGAAGTATATATGTATTACCTCATTTAATCTTTAAAGCATGGTGATGTTGCTGTCTCTGTTTGGGATTTCTTTAGGGATTGCTTCTTTCTTATCCATCCACAAGTGGGCAGTGGCAGCCACCTGAGCCCCATCTCCCTGACTTCAGAGTCAGGTCCCTGAGCCAGGGAGGACCACACGGTGGCTGTCCCAGGAACTTCGTATCTGGGAATGAAAGAGGTCAGCATGTAAACATGATGCTTGAGAATGTCCTTTTTCTGCTAGGTCTACTGGGAGCAAGATACTCTGGTTTCTCTTCAGATCATATAAATCTTTCACCTTTTACTGGGAGCAAGAATATCCATGCAACAGTCAGAAAGGAGATCAAAGAGGCCATAGAACAGCAACAGAAGTAAGAGACAAGGAGAGGCAGAACCTCTTGAACTCTGTGCAAGTCTCTAGTCTTTGGTTCTATTCCATGGAGGGCACCGGCTTCTCTGCCCTTGGATTCTGCATGGCACCCCTGTGCCCTGCCAGTATAGTCTCTTTTATGCTTATATCAGCTAGGGTCAGGGTTCCATTACTTGCAACCAAACGAGTCTTCAATAATATATATCAGAAACTGGAAGCAAGTAGACTAAATGCTAATTATAGGTCCAAGGAGTGAACTGTGGAAGTCAGGACAGAGCAGTTTTCACTGTTGTATTGCAAGAGACCTCATGAGCTGGGTATTATGCTTTGCAAAGCTCTTTTGTGTATATACAGCCCTTTACCAAGGTCTGTGGAGGGGAAAGAAGAGTACACAGGAATTGTCTTTTAGGAGGGGTCTGAGTATAACAGCTGCTTTCAGGGCCCCTGCTGCATTCCCGGAGCCCCCTCTCTGATTTCAGCTGGACCTGTGCATAGTCCCTTGCATATAAGTAGTACTCAATCTCAAGGACCTGCACAGCTTTTCCTGGCTTTTTTGTGATTTCTGTAAAGCCACCAGAGCGTTCTTGGTCCATGAGCAAGCATAGCCTATGATCTGGAAGTAGAGAGAAGTTAACCCCCGAGATTGGCAAATCTGCTGCCTAGATGACTTAGGCGGCTGGTGATGTTGGTTCTGGATGTTGGCAAGAGGCCTTACAAACATGGAATCTCTGTGGGGAAGATTGAGTGTCCTCCAAGCCTCATGCCTACCTTCCTCCAGAATGGGTGATCTAAGTCAACAAGATAACCAGGCCTCAGAATTACATGGCCACTTCTGCAGTATCCTTTGGTTATAAAGGTCATTCCTGTTCAATATTGGATGGGATACACAAAAACAAGACTATCAGGAGATAAGAATCATTGGGACCACCTTGGAGGCTGGGTACCAATGATGCCTCTTCCAATAGAGAATATAAATAGAGGATGTAAACCAGAGGATAAATGTCCCAGCCTCCAATACTCAAGCACGTACTCCATGCTTCCACAGAGGGTTTCTAGAGAGGCTGATCCATAGTCAGTTTATCAGCAATCATCTCAAGTGCACAGTCTCATTTGCTTCTCCTGCTTCTCAGACTTTTTCCGTGCTCCTTCACTCCTGTGTGCAGTAATCACCTCCCAAACAAACTCCTGCACTCAAGTGCTTATTTAATGATTCGGGGGAGGGGGAACCAAGCCAAATTTCAAAGGTAATATCTGAAATAATTTTGAAATGGTATGGGACTTATAAAGATATAGGATGGACCATGGAGTTGGGATAGCAGTGACTAATTGATTAAGGTTGCTCAGGGAGGGGGAATGTATGGTCAAGAAAGTCTTCACAGAAGCAGCAGGAACTGAGAGACTGAGGCAGCAAGCAAAAAGCAAGAAAGGAGCATTGCAGCTTCAGTAGTACTCAGAGTGGACACAGGTCCCGGGCAGGGCAGGAGACAGAGAAAGCAAGATATGGCTGAAACAGGGGTGGTCAGTATGTGGGACAGTGCAGTGGGCTGTCCATCTGGAAGGCTGTTGTGACGTCCAAGTGAGAAGTGAAAGGGCTCGTACTAGGTAAAGTTGGCTGGAGTTGAAAGAAGGGAGTGAGGAGCGAGACCTTACGATGGAGGACCAGACCTATAGGCTTGGGAGCCAAAGCTGGGCTTCAGGAAGGACAATGAAGAGACTATTCATTTACGAGTGATTATGAGGCACCTGTGAAATGATATGGACAGTTTAAAGCTGGAGACATAGCACTGAACAAGACCATGAAACTCTGTCCTTAATGAGGATGCTGTCCAGAAAGAGCTGTCTAGGAATCTCTGTTAGAACCTGACAGGAAGTGCTTCCTAGGAAATAAATTCTGTACTTCCCTTGAGCTCTGTCTGCAGAAGCATCACAGTGAGTTCTCTTTGGCTTGCTTACTCAGAGTTTCCTCCTAGATGCTCTGCTTCCTCTACGTGCTCTTCCCTTCTTCTGTGGCACATCTGCCCTCAGCATTCCCCATTACCATCTGCTAGTTAGCATGGATGGTTCATCATCAGTGAGGTTCCAGCAGCGGTGCACTTTAGAGAACCAGAAGATTTGGTTGTTATGCATAAGGTAACCTGGAACTTAAGATGTTGCCAGTGCCATATCTGGCCTGTGACTCAATACGAATTCAAATTCAAACTCCTTAGTGGAAGTGAAGAGGTACTGCAAGCCATGAAAAGTATCCCTTTAACTTAGCTTCATCTGCTTGCCCTTCCCCATGCCATAGTCACTCATGGAGCCACTTGAGGTTGTTTGCACATTCCCTGAACTCGCAGGCCTGGATGTTCTTCTTATGCTTTGCTTGGAAAGACCAGCCCTAGTTTATCTGCCTTGAATTCTTACTTATCCCAAACTTCAGCTCAAATCTCACCTCTTACTAGAAGTCTTCCCAGAATGTGCTGCTTTCTCTTCCATGCTGTGGAGTTCTCTGACTGTATGGGCTTGCAGTGCCTTGATGGTCTCTGGCTTGTTTGACAGATTTTTGTGCTCTTATTTTCTCTCACAGAATAGGCTGCATGGTCCTCAAGGGAACATCTTTTTATGTTTTTCAGGACCTCACTTGGTGCTGTGCAAAAGTTGATGCTCAAGGTCCCCTTTGCCAGATGAACGGATGGGAGGCACGGCTATTGCTTAAGCTGATGTGCCTTACCTGGGCACTGACCCCGAAGCAGGCCTGCTTATCAGATGGCTGGATGGAGACTGGCAGGTCCTCGGTGCCTGGCAACACTTGGAGGAGGCAGCATGTGGGGTTGGGCACAGCCCAGATATGCCTGATGTTGGATGGATGCAGGACAGGCACTCTGCAGCATCAGTCTGATAAGTGTTTGCACTTCCCACAGGCCGGAGGAATTTGAGAGGAGTCCTAAGGGTGGAACCCAAATGGCTCAGGTGGCCTGTATTTGTGCATTCCTCTGTTGCTTAAGTCCTTACACTTGAAATCATTTGCATTTACCTTGAAGAAGGAGCTAGCGTTTCTGAAAGTTCAGGAAGCCTGAATGTAACTTAATAGCTTAGAAAAATAATATTTGCAAAGAGTTGATATTAAAAAACCAGAGCCTTTCAAGATAATGGATTTAGAGGCTTCCTACCTCTTCAAATGTGCACATGTAAAAATGCTTATTAACTCAAAGTACTTCTCTCATTGTTGGGTCTTCTCTTGTTCCAGCAGTTATCCTGAAATCAGACAAAGCCTTAAAATTCTGAGTCCTGCTTTAAAAAGCCAGGCTTTACACACCATGCCAGGCCACAAGCTAATCCTGTGTCTTCCCCATAGGAGTGAGGTGTCGGGTGAGAAAGGGAACCAGGCATTTTGCCTCTTAAAAATCAACAGGCACCTCTATCTAGTGTTTGGCAAGTGTTTTCATAGTTATTATCTCGTTTGTTTCTTTGTGGTAAGGTTTGAAAGAATTAACCCATTTTATAGGGGCAAGACTAAGGCTCAGAGAAAATAATATGTCCAGTATCTCAAAATTTAAACTGGTAGAGCATAAAGCAGTCTGCAGCGCTCCTCCTGGCGGGACTGAAGTCTGCCTATGATTCCTAACCCACTACCTTTCAAGCACCAACTTCTCTCTCCTGCCTCCTGGTAGCCCTTATCTCATTTGGTCACAGCTAGTCACATGAAGATGACAGCAGCTGAAAACAGTTTGTGGTGGATTACTTCCCAGGCAGATTTAAATTTTCCCTAGGAATTAAAAAACCACAGCACTTTATGTGGAAAAGTTTTGGTTTGGAAAAGGTCATTGTGGAGTTGTTTTGGTGGTCAAAGGCATCTTCTCGGCACCCCTTTGGCTACCACATAAGCAAGCATGTGATACTCCAAGGCCTGGACGCCACAGTTGATGGTACAAAGGAGAAAAAAGGAAGAGCTGCTGACTCAGTACCTGCTGAGGAATTTCATGTTTATGGGCCTTGTAGGTCCTTGGGGCAAGACCCCGGCACTCCTGGGTTAGGCGGCCTGCAGGTCACTGAATGCAGAAACTGAGCATGGCTGTTCAGATAGAGTTTTCTGTACTCCCTCACCCACTTGGATGAGGCCAAAGAAAAATAACAACCTGTTTCTTTATTAATGAAGCTTTCTGCAGAGCTAGATTAAGCAATGATTAAAGGCAGATGCTTCCAAAGTATAAATGTAAGTACCCTCTCAGTCACTTCTCTGGTTACAGGGTTTCCTACATGATTCTTTAAAATCACTTTGGCTGTCTTCCCATTTGTCTTCCTCTGCCCAGCTTCTGAGCTGCTCCTCACAGTCCGCTGCCAGGAGCAGGAGTTTAAACTCCAGCAAAAGCTCTGCTCTGTAGACAGCTTTGTGAGGTAGTGCTGCTACCTGGAGCTTCCTCATCAAGAAGGCAGGTAAGTCTTCTGGGCTGAATGCCTCCAGCCTGTTCTGTCCTTTTAAGCCTGAGACCTGCCACTGTGGAACCTGATTTGTGTTTTCATCAGGGTGAAAAACTGGCCTTTGGGACACTTTCCTCTCAAATCAGAGGCAGAGACCAGGTGTGAGATACATGGTCCAGGTCATGGCCCGCCTGGTGGGTCTCCTGAGAGGGCTGGGGACACAGCACAGGGAGTGGCTGGCTGCTCCGGCAGGAGCTTACAACCCTGGAGTTTGTGTCAGCATTTGGACTTAGAATTCTAATTTGTCTCCATCTGAGGTTATGGTGTAAATCTTCTAAATATTTTCTGAATTCCTTGTGTAAATTATTCAGAAATTGATATAAATGGTTTCTTTACTGAAGAGTTAGAAAACTAATCATGGAATTGGCTTTGGATTGAGGTCAGTTACATGAAAGTCTGTTCATGTTCATTTGTTTTCTGTTTTTCTTATTGGATCTATGAAGGGGAAAATAGACTCTTTTTTTGTAAGCTATGTTAGTGAACATAGCTCCTGTGTCACCAAAGCTAAGAATTTGTCCAAGCCCCCGCCCAAAGTGGATGAGAAGGCCTTCTGCAGGGCATATTTACCATTAGGTTGTCTGCCTTGGCAGATGGGTCGGGGTTTCCTGATGGGGCCAGTGGAATGCCCGGGCCTGACATCTGAAGGGTGGTGGCAGTGGCCAGTGCTCTGGGAGACACATCACACACAGCGAAGGTGCCATAGACATAGCTCTCCCCGCTGGAGGCTGTGTGGTTTTCTCCTCCTGGTTTGCTTCTCCCATTTGCATAGGGATGTTTCAGCTTTAACGGGGAAGAACTAGGCAAGCAGGTAGAATTGCATGACAGCTTGAGTTTGAGATTCTCTGACACTCATATGATCTTGGGCAAGTCTCTTAATTTCTCTTAATGTCTTCTTTTGTAAAATTTGGATGGTAGAATAATGCCCATATTGTAGATTTTTTTTGGAAATTATGAGAAATAATCCATTTAAAGCATTGACGCAGTGTTTAGTTTGTAACTTACCTTATCTCAGTGTGGACCTGTGGCACTCCAGGTGATGTTATGGACTGGATCCAGGCCCAGATGTTCTGGGTGGGTTACTGTGAGCCTTTTGTGACCTTCCTAGTGACTTTCTTTGGTGGTTAGGGTAAAGCATGAGAGTCAGGGCATACAGTTGCCTGGGGAGAAAACTAGAGAAATACACTAGTCAAGGATGTACAAGGTTAAAACTTCTGCCATTTAATAGAAGGCCACAATGAACTCACCTTTGTTTTAGATGAACATTTTGAAAGAAGACCCCCAAGGACAATATTTATCTCATGAGACTGTTTTGAGGATTAAATGAGATATTAACACACCCAAGATTTTTATCTGGACCAATATAGGCAATATTAAATGGCAGCTGTCACTGGTAAAATGTTTGTGATATAGGATTACATAAAAAGATCATCATATACAATTGCATAAACATAACAATGACAGCAGTGTAAAATATGTGCATAAAAAGACTACTGAAAAGAAATACACCAAAATGTTAAAACTTGCATGTACTAGGCAGTTGTGGTATGTGGGTGACTATTTCCTAAATTTTATTTAATGGATGGCTCTACTAGCCAGGGGCCTGGCAGGAAAGGGTTGACACATTCAAATTTGGCCTTTTGAGGATATTTTATTAAGGAGATTTTGTAAAAAGGTGTGGGTGGATCTTAGTAATAGAAACAAGTGATGGTGAGTTTTCACCCTCTTGAGGGGGGCATGACGCCTTGCATCAGAAGGAACAAGGAAAGGCAGGTGCTGTGGGACCAAAGAGGCAGCTGTGTATGTGGCCACCTCCCGGGGTCTCTGGCTCACGGCTCCATTAGGAAGAGAGGTAGGGAAGCAATTCCTGATTTCACTGTCCACCATTTTCTGGGTCTGTTGTGGCTACTGGCCATTGGCCAAACCTCACCAAAAAACCAGGGTGCGAGGGAACCCCTGGCAGACGCACCTGGGCATTGAGTAGAGTAGGCTGAAGAGAGAACTGGGTGTACACTGAAGACGTCCAGCACAGTGAGGTTATGTGACCTGTATAAAATTCATAATTAAGAGCCCAAAACCTTTGTGATCACCTTTGCTTTTACACTGTGTTTTCCCATTATCTAGAACACCTTCTTTTCTCCCCAAGAAATGACTCCTGGCTCTTCAGAACCACACCCTTCTCGGGGCCCCCATGGCACCCAGTACTTTCTGCCCTGGTGCAGCCGCAGGCCTGTGGCTTCCTCCTCCTTCATTTCTTTCCCTGGTTCCCAGGGGCTGAAGAGCCTTGAGAGCTGTGGTGGTGTTTATGTTACTTTGCTTCCCCAGCGCCCAGCACAGGGATGAATGAACTGTGAGTGACTCTCGGGATCAGAAGGTCTCTTCTTAGGGAAATGAGATCCTGGCCTTCTTTCCTGGGGGAGTGTATCCTCTGTCTTGGGGCCTTGGGGCTTGACCCTGCTGGGTAAGAGCTACTCCTTGGGGAGCAGGAATAGAGCCCTCTGGCAGCAGCTCCCAGCCTTCCATTCAGGCCTGGCCATCACCTCACAAAGGTCTTGCGGAGCCTGCTATTGGCTCTCTGGGTCTCTGATTTCCCCTGTCAGGTCATAGTTCACATGTTGTTGGCTGCTTGGCTTAGGACTGCAAATTATGATTACTCCTTCCTTCCTTTATGATTCAAAGGGGTTTAAGACCCTGTCTGCATAACTTTTATTTGACTCTCTTCATTTGCATTGGAAGATGTTTTGAGTCCCTAAAGGGCTTTTACAATCCTTTTATAATCCAATAAAAATAACACATATGCGTAATTCAAATAGCTCAGAGTGAGGTAGTGTTGGGAAGGAAAAAATGATATTAAAAATAAAATATCTTTTTCTTTGTACTTAGTCCTACTTTTAACCATTTCAGTTTAAAAACTGATCATCTGATCATCATCTCTCCAATTCCAGATTTTCTTGCTCCTTATTGATTTATCAAGTTAAAATAGAAGTTCCTGAACTGTGCTTAGGTGAGATGAGGAATTTAGCTTGTTGATGGTAACCCTTTTGCTCTCCTCTGGTATAAATGAAGTGGGCATAAAATAAGACCACAGTGTTTGGTTTTAGATTCATGATTCTCCTAGGTTGCTTGCATTTTAAATGTGGTTTTGCCCTCGATCATCTGTATACTTTTAAGAGTAAACATGTTCATACTGCTTGATCTATTGACCTGCATAGACTGTCTTGACTCTGTAAGTGTTAAGATGAAGGCGTTGATGGCTTTAGCCTCTCTCCACCTTTTCTTTCCAGCTCTGGATAGCAATAAAATACTATTTATAACACTTACATTATACTCAATAGTTGGAATTAATTCTGCTTTATCTATAGAATGATTACAAAAATTAAATTAAAATTAATAGATAATCTTCATAATATAATAATTTCACAGCTACTATTTTCCAAAACTAAATCTTATATTTAGACCCACAATAAAAGGGATAGATTCTTATATTACTGACCTTCTGCTACATGGAAGAGAATATTGTAAGTGTTAAGGTCAAGTAGACTCTTGCTTTTTTCTTATTCTGTGTTCTGTCAGCTGCTCAAATCATTTAGTTGACTTCATTTTTACATACGACTCTTTAAGAAATTTTTAAATGGATTTTCTTTTTTTTTTTTTTCCCAGTACCGGGAATTGAACTCATGACCTTATGCTTGCCAGGCAGGCACTGTACCACTGAGCTAAATCCCCAGCCCCTTGATGGATTTTCCAATTGCCTTTGTACTTACATATTGAAGCAGGTTTCTTAATATTCTTTGTTACATAGAATTTTCTTTATACGTTAGGAATTTTTCTCAGAGTTCTCTGACTTCTAATTCTAACTGAATCAATTGTTTTTAAGCCCATTGAAGTATATTCCCTTCACTCTTGGAACTTTTTAATTGTGCTTTTGGGTTAAGTACACTATGTCTTGTATTCCATGCATCCTGATTTTTAGATTCTCTTTTCATTGTTTGCAAGCAATCACTTAAATAATTTTTTTGAGGTGCACATGGTGGTACAGACTTGTGATCCCATCAGTCTAGGAATGTGAAAAGGGATCACAAATTCAAGCCAAACCAAAATTGACTGGGGAAAAGGGAACTTTATAAAAATGATCAACTAAACCTCATGCAGTAAAATTTTCTTATTAACTGAAACAACTTGATGGAAGAATCAGATATTCTTTAGTAAGAGTAATTTTGCTATTTGCTTTACTTTACTTTAGCAAAGCAATTTAGGGACTTAGTGAGAAGACCTTGTCTCAGCTTTTTTGTGCTGAGACATAAAAAAGGCCTGGTACTAAGGCCCTGGGTTCTATCCCCAGTACTACAAAAAAAAAAGATTTTTTTGGAATTAGTGTTTGAAAACTTCATACTTGATTATTAGCAGAACTTGCAAAATAATTGCACTTAGTCAATTTAATTTTTTGACCATGTTTTTTAACACTATAATCTCTTTCCTGTACAGAAAAATTTCACAATTAAATTCTTATTTTATTTTTTAGTACATGTTTGCAGTAAAGAATGATTACATCCTTGTGGAAAGTTGGTACATGTA
This sequence comes from Chinchilla lanigera, assembly GCF_000276665.1. Classification (NCBI taxonomy): domain Eukaryota; kingdom Metazoa; phylum Chordata; class Mammalia; order Rodentia; family Chinchillidae; genus Chinchilla; species Chinchilla lanigera. The sequence goes on from NW_004955427.1 coordinate 24,983,124, forward strand.
CATAATACAACTTAATTCATTTTCCATCTTCCTCCCTCCCCTCCCTGAATATTTTATAAATAAGAAAGATTTGACTTACTTCACAGTTTACTAATTATAGTATTGCCATATTGATTTTTTCTGTTAATTTATCAATTTCATTAATGTTGTCAGTGCAATGTTTATTACATTTCTATTTTCTTAAACCTACTTTTACTAAAGAATGTTTGATTCTTCCATCAAGTTGTTTCAGTTAGTCAGAAAATTTTACTGCATGAGGTTGAGTTGATTATTTTTATGAAGTCCCCTTTTTTCCTGGGTCAATTTTTTCAGTTTTTAGTGTTACCTTTAAAGATGTGGTTCAAGGGCTGGGAATTTAGCTCAGTGGCACAAGCACCTGCCTGGCAAGTGCAAGATGCTGAGTTTGATTCCTGGTATACCCCCAAGAGAAGAAGATGTGGTTCTTATCAAGTTTTTAATGTATAGTAGTCTCCGTGATTGCCAGTTTTATTTATTTTTCTTGAGTCTTTGTTTTTCAAGAACTCAGAATCAAAATGGCAGAATCAGAGTTTCCAGTCTCCTGTTTACTGGTCACAGTACAGTGGCAGTAGCTCTCCACTGGGACCCTTGCAGTAATGTAGCACAGCATTCAAATTTTGCCACCCAAGCGTTTCCCCATTTTATAGGACTAACTAGCACTCATATCTTTTTGACTGCATAAAACCTTAATCTCTTTCTTAAATATCTTTCTTGAGCTCTAGAACCAAATGAAGTAGTCTCATTGTGCCCACTTCATTTATATAAATTCAAGTATATATTTTTATGAGAATGGGTAAAGGTAGAAAAATTGTTTAAACAGTGTGAACAAGTTCATTGTCCGGGCCCATTATTCATGAGTTTGAGCCTAAATGGGATAAGATGCCATGAATCTACAGTATCCCATTTGATTTCACCTGGCCTATGGCTAAAACAATATCTCATTGACCTAAACCTCATGTGTTGAAAGGCATACATTGCCTTTATCATGGCCCTTAAATGCAGCCCAACTATCTTGCTTAGGATTAACTGGAGAATCACGAATTCTGGCCCTGGAAGAAAAGCTGGCTGAGCACTGTCTTGGGTTACCTCTCAACTATTCGTATGTGTTCTGAAGATAAGTTTTGACTGAATTTTTTTCTTTTGTGCATTTTCTGGAGTCTAATGTGTACAAATTACAATTTTCCTGTATGCATGTGCTTCCTGGTTCTTTCCACTTACAGATCTCCCAAGCAGCCTTGACTCTGTTGTAAGCTGAATTTCTTTCCCCAGAGCTTTCTCTTTTCCTAGCACTCTGTCTCAGTGAGAGTTGCACCGCTGTTGATCCTGCTGCCCAAGCCAGGAACCTTGACGAGGCCCATTTCTCAAACCTCACCCTTGTTCTTATGTAACTCACAACTCCATTAGGTCACCCTCTGTGATTTTTTTTGTTGCCAGTTTCCAAGCTTATTTCCTGGATTCTAGCCTCTTACTCCTTCACCCTTGTGTCTTAAACCCTGTCAATTCACACCAAGTAGGGGAATTTTTAAAAAACTGGTAGTTACTACCTTGTAATAATAAAAACAATGAAAATCCAATCCTCTGGCGATTTCCCATTGATCTTTACAAAGATTAAAGACCTGAACATATTCTTTTTCTCTCTCTCTTTTGACCACAGCCTATCTGGCCATTCCATTCCATAAAATTTCCATTCCTGGTAAATAGAACTGGTTTTTCAGCCAGGCATGGTGATGAACACCTGTAACCCTAGCACTCAGGAGGCTGAGGCAGAAGGATCACCATGAGTTTGAGGCCAGCCTGGGCTACATAGTGAATTCAAGGCATCCCGAACTATGTAGTGAGACTGTCAGAAAAAAAAGAAAAGAAGAGAAAAGAAAAGAAAAGAAAAGAAAAGAAAAGAAAAGAAAAGAAAAGAAAAGAAAGGAAAAGAAGATGATGCCTGGCATGAGGGAATAAGGGCACCCAACCTGAATACTACTGTTTTTTTCTCAAAGGCTGCTTTATCCCTGCAGGCATACTCCCAATAGCAGAAGCTATTGTCCTATGACAGAGGAACTCTGTTAGCTTTAGGAAATCATTTTTGCTTTCTTGCAGCCTTTGTGAGGGTCTGTCTTCTAGAAATAAGAGAGCTGGTGTAGGATTACAGATGTTAGCATCAATGTTCATGTTTTTGTGTATGGCTCCTTTGTTCTCATTCCAGTACATTTCAAGAACTTCATTGATCAATGTGAAAAAAGACATGCATGAGTAGTTCTGCTTTTGCAAAAACTACATGGCTACAGCCCACCTGTTCTTTCCCCTCCTGTTTGCACCATGCTGGCCACCTGTCTGCCTTGGCAGGCCTGCGGTCGCAGTTCAGCCTTCCTGTCTTGCTCTATGCAGTGCTCTCAGCCTTAGAGACTTGACTACTTCTGCTCCCTTGGGTCTGAGTTCAGCTTCCTATCTATCCCCAGACTCTCCAGGAATGACGTCGTGCTTTGGTCTTGTCTCTGCCCAGAGTTTCTGCTGTGCCCACAGTGTGGTCACTTCTGATCCACACTACTGCCAGTTAGCACCCAAGCCCTCTAATCTCAGCTTCAGCCCTTGTAGGTTCCCACGACAACGTCTGTCAAGAGTGACCCTGACGGAGCGGTGCATCATTTCCACCTCCACAGAGCAGTCTGAGAACCTGTGCTTGTTTCTGTCTCAAGGCTGAAGATGGATGACAGGTGCTACCCAGTGATCTTCCCAGATGAGCGGAATTTCCGCCCCTTCACCTTGGACTCTCTGGCTGCAATAAAGAAGCGGATCACCATCCAAAAAGAGAAAAAGAAGTCCAAAGACAAGTCAGTGTTGTTACCCCCACCTCGACCTCAGCTTGACCTAAAGGCCTCCAGGAAGTTGCCCAAGCTCTATGGCAACATTCCCCCTGACCTAGTAGCAAAGCCCCTGGAAGACTTGGACCCATTCTACAGAAATCATAAGGTAATTTTGTGGGGTCTTGGAGGTATTCCAATCATTCAGTTATAACTCGTCTTACAGGTCCTCCCAACACCAACTTTGGGGTTCATAGAGGGTGGGTTGTGACTCTCCTGCGCTATTGCCCTGTGTTATTACCTTCATAGTCCCAAGAACCCCTTTAAGTCCCCATTTTCTCTCTCTGATGCATGTATTGAGGGAGAAGAGAGGGACAAGGGGCAGCAAAGAGATTAAAAGAAGAATAGAGCTGGGTGTGGTGGTGCACCTCTGTAATCCCAGCACTCAGGAGGCTGAGGCAGGAGGATTGCCATGAATTCAAGACCAGCCTGGGCTACAACGTGAGAAAGGGTACCCAGTTTGCATGCCCTTAAAATTGGACATACCGGGTGGGGCTGAATGTAGAGAGGAAGGACTAAGCAAGGGAAAGACAGACAAGGGAGAAAAAGTATTCTAGTATTTCCCCTTCCTCTTATATTCCAGAGCTCCAGGGACTTGTTGTTGGAGCTGAGTTGACTGGGAGAAGCTTCTTTGTACCTTGGTGCTGTAGAGGACCCATGGTCCGGGCAGTGCCTGGCATGCTTCAGACAGTCCTGGATGGAGGCACTGTTCCAGCCGCAAGGCTGTTGCATGACATCTACTCAGCTGGTCCTCCTCCCTTTTAATCAGAAGACATAATACTTGTTTTGAGCTCTGCACACTCTTGATCTTCTGAGGCTAGTGCCCTTGATGAGAGGTGCTTATACCAGCCTGACAGCCAGTGAGCTGGGAAACTGGGGCTCAAACTCTAGAGCTCTTTCTATAATTGTGGCATTAATATAACCCTGTGAGCCATTTAATTTTCCCATGGAGACCAAGGAAAATAATCCTATCTACATTTTACCCTGTAGCCAGATGCTCTCAGACCAGTATATTCCAGGAACTCATTGAAGGAAGGTTGATGGTCGACAGAGTCAGGACAGCACTTGCTCAGCTACTTTTATGCAGGATGCCAAGGTCTCTTCTTTCACTTTGTGAACATGCTGGGCCACATGCTCAAGTAGGACTTTGTAAATCTGAAAGGAGCAATGAGATGGGAAAACCAGGGTGACCTTTACCCGCGAAGGCTTTTGTAACTGACAGCCTTGGGAACAGATAAGAGGACAGCTAGATTACATTTAAATGGAAAAAAGGGAAGTCTGAGGGCTGATGTTAGAGCCATTAAAGATAGGATATTGTCCAGGAGTTGCTCCATACTGAGAGCTTGGGAACACATGCTGGGCAAAGATGAGCTCAGGCTTGATAATCTTCAGTGGGGCCCAACTGGGAGACTTGGGTGGGACAATGATGATTTGGCAGGTCTGTCCTGTATTTGGCATCCCAGGGCCTACCCAGCAGAGGCTAGCAGAGCCCCCCGAGATTGTGGCAGGCAACCAAAAACACCCACACATTTCCAAATGCTTTCTGTAAGGGAAGCACCCACCTCTTCCACTAGTTAAGCACTATTAAAGCAGATTTGCCCCTATTTCTAAGGGGATGGGCAGAAAGGGAGAGCAAGTCAGAGAAGCTTGGTGACTTTTTCCTGGAAGATTTTAAAGGTTAGAATCTATTGGTTACATTATGTAGAATTGCTGAAGCCTGCAGCATAACTGTATGGACTCTCCAAGTCCCTGTATATCTTAAGATTCCATATAAAGTTTTTTTGTCATGCAAATAGTAGTTTAAAATAGTCTATTAATGTGAATATCTAAGCCCAATTTCCATCTCTTTAAATTCTCTTCTAGTTCTCACAAATGCACACCATGAGGTTCAATATTAAGAGTTTTGTTTGTCCCATTTATTGCTCCATTCCCTACTCTTTATATTTTCAGGACCCAAATTCTGCACCTCTCATTCCTCCAGAGTGTCCCAGCAGACAAACAGCTCACACTCCAACACCTCTCTTGAGACACAGGTCATGGTTGTGGTGGTAGTGGTGGTGGTAGGGGTGGTGATGGTGGGATCCACTGAGCACCAGAATCACAGGGTAGCTATTTAGAGAGTACCTTAGGCTTCAGAATGACAATTCTGCAAGCAGAAGCTGCAGTTCTTATTATATGCCAAGCCAGGACTGAACCTGTGGTTCTCTAAATGAACTCCTGATAAATATTTTATCATTGCACTTAATTCCTGTTGTGTTTGGTTTTCTGCAGACATTTATGGTGTTGAACAAGAAGAGAACAATCTACCGCTTCAGTGCCAAGCGTGCCTTGTTCATTTTTGGGCCTTTCAATCCCATTAGAAGTTTAGCCATTAGAATCTTGGTCCATTCATATCCTTTTATTAAGTCCAGGTCATGTGAAAAGTGCACAAGCCCCAGGGGTTCATGCATTTACTGAACAGAATCAAATTCTCATTCTCTCACCAAGTACTGGCTGAGTGCTGCTGTGTAGCAGGCACTGTGAGGATGCTGTGCCTGTGAGGATCTGGGATCCTCAGCTTCAGGAGATTACATGTAGGCAGGCAGTTTCTACAGTATGGAGGTGGCAGCATGGACAGAGAGGCCCTGCTGTGCTTTGGAGACCTCAAGGCAGGCTTCTTGGAGGAAGGAGCATCTAAGTGGATACTTGAACAAGGGCAGTAAACTGGAAACCTGTGCACCATTTGAGTGGATAAATAAAATTGTGTTGGAACCACGCAGTGTTTAAAACACTTGGGAAACATTTTCTAACATGAACAGTTCATATTTCTAGCTTCTCTTGAAAACTGAACTTCTGCCAAGGCTAGGCCTGTATTCTTACTTGGCAAGAAGTCAGTGTAGTGCAGAATCACTACCTGTTGGAGAGGGCATGCAAACTCTTTTTTGTAACATCTGTACCTCTCTTCTGGCCCAACATCAACCATTTTCACAAATGTGTGTGACTTGCCAAGCTCTTATGACTTAGAGTTTGCAGACTCAATTTTAAAGGATAAAGAAGAGTTATTAAGCATTTCTAAGGTGTGAAGGGTGTTGCAGGAAACACTAGGCCATTTTATACAGGTGAAAAAGACATGGATTAGTAGACCTAACAAAATATTGAGGAGAATGGTAATAACTAGCTAGGTTGGGTTGGAAGGGGGAAATAGGGGATTCCCTGTTGGAGGTTGGGAAACAGGGCTGGAGGTGGGGACTCTTATTAAAGTGATTTAGTGGAAGAATACTCTCCAAGGACAAAGGGAAACAGGATGAGCCAAAGGAAGCTAAGTGAGGTTGTGGTCTTAGCAAAGTCTACCTGAGCATAACCTATGAGGAGCTCTGGAACATGGGTGAACCAGAGATGGATAGGGTTGTCCAACTTTGAAACAAGGAGTCAGGTTTTCGTCATCTGTGTCAGCCAGACATGTGGAAAGGGATGTGGGAGGTTGCCATTCAGCAGGAAGGTGTTCTCCTGAAGAAACGACAGGAATGGGTTGTTCTTAGTCAACTCTGTCAGAGAATAGGTTCACCTCTGGAAAAGACAACCAGGAGTCCCCACTATGGTAACAGCTTTCACCACACTAGCCAGTGTCATGCACTGTCCTGCAGAGTGTCTGCCTTAATGCCATGGTCACATTGTTCAGCATGTTCATCATCTGCACCGTTGTGGTCAACTGTTTGTCCATGGCTATGGCTGGTGTTAAAGAGAGCAACAGTTCAAAGATTGATGTTCCTGAGTAAGTATTTTCCTTTCATTCACCTGTCCTGAGGTCTTCAACAAATATGCCTGAAAGAATAAGAATTATAGCTACATTTTGGGAGAAGGGGAGGGAGTAGAAGAGGAAGAGAGAGAGGGAGAGAGAGGAGGGAGGGAGGAAGAGAGAGACAGAGAGAGAGAGAATCTCAATTTTCAAACATAAATGCTGGCAGAGTTAGTTTTATTTTTGTACATACTTTTTTCCTAAAATATTTTTATTTTGAATACATATACTGAATGTCAGAAAAACCGGTATCTTTGTGGCCCTTAGCAAAGTCTACCTAACCACATGACCATTATTTATTTTATTAGTGTATGCCTGTGACACATAATGAATACATTCAATTTGGGGAATTGTTATGGACACATCACATCTTAATCCTTTTTGCTTCTCTTTCCTCTTGTCTCTCTCCAACCCCCATCTCTAGATCCCCTTCTGATTTGCAAAAGTTTGATCTCCCTATTTCCTTTTACCTTTTATTTTGCTCTTTAAGTTCTACTTTGGGTTTCCATATAAGAGAAATCATGCAATATTTAAACTTCTGTGTTTGACTTATTTCACTAAAAATTATGGTCTCAAGGTACACTCATTTTCCTACAAATAACTCAAAGTCCTGTTATCCCTTTTTATATAACCCATTGTGTATATATGTATCACATTTTCTTTATCCATTCATCTGTTGATGGATGGATGTTCCACTTCCAAGATGTAGTTGCTATGAGTTATAAATATAGGTACACATAGTATGTCTTTAATTCTTTTGGGAAGATAGTTAGTAGAGGTATAGCTGGGTTGGTTGGAATTTTTAATTTTAGGTTTTTGAGGAATCTCCATACTGATTTCCATAGTGGTTGTACTAGTTTATATTCTCACCTGCAATGTTAGAAGGATTCCTTTTTCCCCACAGCCTCACCAGCATTTGCAATTGTTTGATTTCTTGATGATAGCTATTCTTTCTGGAATAAGGTGGAATTTTAGTGTTGCTTTAATTTGCATTTCTTTAATGACCAGAGATATTGAATATTTTTTCATGTATTTGTTTGCCATTTGTATTTCTTCTTCTGAGAAGTATTTTATTCATTTCAGTTGCCCATTTTTTGATTGAGTCATTTATTTTGGAGGGGTCTGATTTTTTTGAGTTCTTTATATATTCTGGATATTAGTCTTTCATCCAAGGAGTAGCTGGCAAATTTTTTTCTCATTCTGTAAGTTGTTTCTTCTTCTGGTTGTTTCTTTTATTTGTCAGAAGCTTTTAAATTTGATATAATCCCATGTGTTGATTTTTGATGTTATTTCTTGTGCAATTAGGGTTCTGGTCAGAAAGTCCTCACCTATTTGTATATCTTTACCTATTTTATCTTCCAGCAGATTGTTTCTGTCTTAATATCTAAGTCTTCGATCCATTTTGATTTTATTTTACTGGATAGTGAGAGATCTGGATATAGATTCAATCTTTTGAATGTGGATAATCAGTTTCCCAAACACCATTTGTTGAAGAGGCCATCCTTCTCCATCATGTTTTTTCCCCCTTTGTCAAAGATCAAATTCTGAATATGCCTGGAATTGTTTCTGCATCCTCTATTCTGTTCTATTAATCCACATATCTGTTTTTGTGCTATGCCGTTTTTTTCTTTCTCATTATTGTAGCTCCAGAGTTCTGTGGTTTTCATTGTAGAGGGCTTTTACTTTGTTAGTTAGGTTAATTCCTAAGTATTTAATTTTTATGCCATTGTAAATGGCATTGTTTTCTTAATTTCTCTCTCAGTATGTTTAGTATTGGTGTACAGAAATTGTGGATTTTTGTGTGTTGATATGTATCCTGCTACAGTGCTGAATTTGGTTATTAATTCTAGAAGTTTTTTGGTGGAATTTGTTTTGGATCATGCTATCTGAAAATAGTGAGAATTTACTATCTTTATTTCCTCTACATATCATTTTTATTTCTTTCTCTTGCCTGATTGCTATAGCTAATAGTTTTAAGTACTATAGTGAACAAAAGTGATGGTAGACATCTTTATTTTTCCCTGATTTTAAAGGAAAAGCTTGCAGCTTCTCTGCATTTAATATGATATTGGCTGTTGTTTTGTCATAAATGGTTTTTGTAAAATTCTGTCCTTGTGTTGGATTATGGGATTTTGCCTATGATGTGTTGTGGAGAAGTCCTTTTCTAACCCTGCCTATTTGGAGTTCTTTATGACTTGCTTACTGTATGTTGAATTCTTTGCCCATACTTGATGTTATGGTTTCTGTCTAGATGTCCCCCCAAAATCTTATACAGTCATAGAGTTTTTTGGGAGGTGGCCAAATCTAGAGTGTACAATTGATTCATAGTGCAATGCTGGGATTAAGGGTGCTGGAAATAAAGGTGAGTGATTGTGGAATCAGTCCACTGATTGGATTGGCATTGCCCTAATCCCAGTAGACTGGATACAGTATAAGGGACAGAAAGAGGCTTGTTTTGTGCTCTCTCCTGTTGCTTTTGTTGTCTTCTGCTCACCATGAATTGCTGTCCTCCATGAAGCCAACCTGCCTTGGAGCCAGCTGATTATGGACTGAAACCTCTACAAACTGTGAGCTAAATAAACCTTTCCTTTTTTAACTTTGGATGTGGGGTATTTTAACTGAGTAATGAGAAAAGTAACCAAGACACTTGGAATGTTTTCTGCTATAATTTCTGCACTTGATCTTAGCCAAAAGGCTGAGAAGCAGTGTTACAATTCTGTAAACAAATTTTTATCCCATATTCTAATTTCAGTTAATCTTAGGTTAGTTTTCTTTGCATCATCTAGCAACTATTGAATCCATTTTCCATGATCTTTTGTTGTTTTTAAGGTATTTCTGAGTGTTATGGCCTCTTATATCAGCCACTAACCTGGTCATTCCTGTCTTACATTGTTTGGGGTAATTCTGCTGGGTTTTTATTTGCATCTTCCTTAAGCCCATTGTGTTTATCATTGTGTTTATTATGTCCATTGTTGGTTTAGTTATATTATCTTTGAGCTTGCCAAACCCCTATTGATCTGCTTTTTGTTTTCTTTCATCAATTTGCATAATTCAGCCTTTTGGCTTTTTATTTCCCCCATCAATGCCCATTGGACCAGCTTTGGGGAGTTAGGAGTTCTTGGAGGCATTTTGTTGCCTTATTTTCTCATTCCTCTGTTACTTCTTTATTGTGTGAGTGCTGAGGGTTGAGGATCAATTAGAGTGGAAAGACTTCATTGCTAGTACAGAAATCTATTTAGGTCTGCTTCTCAGTGCTGTGACTTTGGCTTGGTGTGTTTTGGTACTTATCTATCTCTTCAAACTACTAATTTTAATAGGCTCACACCAGGTGCCTCTGTGCTAGGCTCCTCTTCCTCATTCTTGGTAACAGTTGGCAGTGACTGGTCATTTCTCTCTTCTCTACACTGCTCATGCCTGGATTTTCTCAGGATCTGTGAGGGAGGGGATGCTGATGACAGGGATGGAGCAGCTGATATGCAGACAGAGCCTGAAGATGGCATGGATGCAAGGGGTTTGGGGGACTCCAAGGGAGAAGATAGGAAGTTCAAGGGAGATAGAATTCTTTGAGAGGAATTTCAAGAGCACAGAGCTCCACAAGAAGGAGAGAAGTGTGAAGGGAAAGCATCTATGGAGTAGGGCCTTGGAGCCTAGAAGTGAGGGAGTGGGGAGACAAAATAGCCAGTGGGAGGAGTGAGGGTGTGTGTGAGGGGCATCTACTGTGCAGCAGGCACCTTCATTTCCAGTGGCAGGGTGCTATTGAATGCAGTGGGGTCAACCTAACCATCTCTGGCATGCTATAATTTTAAAATAAAAGCCGTACTTAAAAAATTGCAGTCAAAGTTTACGTCATAATACCTGACTTTCAGTGGGGATTTTAGATTTGAACACATCATTTTGTAATGAGATGTCATTAACATTTTTATGTAATACTGAATTAGTTTCTGTGGAATTTATGCTTTTTATTTTTGTCTTTTCTAAATGAGAGTAAAATGTAGTAAAAGGAGATTTACAATTTAGTGGTAAACACAATAGTACTTCAGAATCAAAATCAAATCTGTTACCTAAGGGAAAAGTTAAACTGAACCACAAAATGTAAATTTATATTTTAATCTAATATTCTTATAAAACTATTTTTCATATATTTTATTAGTGTGAGTTAATTTTAGAAAATAATGGGTTTCAATATGATATCTTCATCCATGTATATATTTTGATCTTATCCATTTTCCCTTATACTTCCTTCCCCTTACACTGATTCTGTTCCTCTTGTCTACTAATACTTTCCTTTTACCTTCATGCCATCTGTTTTAGATCCCACATATTGGGAAAATATGTTGTACTTGCCTTCCTAAGTATGGTATATTTTGCTTAACATGATGATATCTGGTTTCATCTATTTATCTGCAAATGACCTAATCTCATTTTTCTTTAAGACTGAATAATGATGTCTTGTATGTGTATATATATATGGCATATATTTTTATCCATTCTTCTGTTAATAGGTAGCTAGGTAGTTTCCATATCTTGCCTATTATGAATTATGCTACAGTAAACATGCCACAATATATACAAGTATCCCTGTCAGATGCCGACTAATTTCTTTAGGTATGTACCATATCCACTAAAGAAATGGTACAGCTGGGTCATATGTAGTTGTATTTTTAGCTTTATGGGAAACTTCCATACTGATTTCCACAGGGATTGTACATTCCCACCAGCACTATAGAAGTGTTCCTCCCCCCTATGTCTTCTATAGTATTTATTGTGTTTTTGTATTTTTGGTGATGACCATTTTGACTCGGGTGAGATGGAATCTCAGTGTTGTTTTGATTTGTATTTCTCTAATGGTGTTTTAGTTACTCTTCTCTGGTTGCTGAGACACAATGCCCAACACCTATTGGAAGCCCTTCCTGGATCTTGTCATGGTTCAGTGAAGTTTATATTTGTAATCTCAAGGGAAAGTTATTGGAATTCTAATAAGTTAATTCAAGTATACCACTTTCAGTGCAACACATGGTGAGAATAAAGACACTAAGGCATATTTGTAGTTGTGGGGAGCCAAGGACATCCTAGGTCCAGCTAGTACGATGGCTAACTGAAACAAAGGCCTTGATCCAGGACTAAGCCTGGGTTTTATTAATTAATTCATGAAGAGGAGAGTGGCTTGGGGATGAGTGACTGTGAGAATGTCAGGAAGTATGTGAATGCTGTGAACTGGGCTAGGTAGGAGGCCTGAAATTACCTCTGCAATATGCAGAGAGAGAGAGATATGCAGTAAGAGTAATTTACATAACAAAATTCAAAGCAGTATCTAGTGTTTTGGGCTTGGTGCTTCAGCTCTGATGTGCAATTTTTTATACCCTGAAAAACCATAGCCTCTTATCTTGAGGCTTGATCTGAGCTGACAGCATGGCTACACTTGGCCTAGCTCACACACATATCACTTTGGAGCTGTAGGCGGGGCTTCACTGGCCTGTCACATTGCTTTAAAGACTACACATCAGCACCTTCTGGACCGATTTGCATTGCTTAAATTCAATTAAGGGTATAAGGAAATGCCTTAGCCATCTCTGTACCTATCAATACACAGAGGGAAGGCCAGTTTTAGTTAAAATGGAGATGATTGCTATTCTTTCAAGGAGAGTTGTCAAGGTGGTCCTCCACAAACACCCATAGTTAAAATGGGAAAGGTTTATTTAGCTCATAGTTTGTAGAGGTTTTAGTCCATAGTCAGCTGGCTCTAATGCAGGGAGGATGGCAGACAGGCATCACAGAGGAGAAACAGTTCATGGTGGGCAAAAGGTAGCAAAGCAAGCAAGGGATGATCATAGCTCTTTCTATCCCTTCAATCTTATCCAGGCTACTTAGGGCAAGTAGTAGCACTCACACCCTTAATCCTAGCATTTCAGCATGAATCTGTCTTAGCATCACACACTCTAGATCCTGCCACCTCTGAAAAAACCCCACGTATGGCCCCATGAGGTTTTGGGGGAAACATCTGAACATAAGCCATAACAAATGGCTAAAGCTATTGAATATATTTTTATATATTTATTTGGTCAGTAGTACTTTTTTTGGAAAGTGTTCAGTTCATTTGCCCATTTATTGTTTGGGGTACTTGATGTTTTGGTGTTATTTGAGTTTTTAAAAAATACAGATATGAATTCTCTGTTTGGAAGAGTAACTGACAAAGATTTTCTCTCACTCTGTAGACTGTCTCTGCTCCTGTTGTTTCCTTTCCTGTGCAGGACTTCTTAGTTTAATGTAATCCTATTTTATCCATACTTGCTCTTATTTCCTGAGCTATTCAGGAAGTTATTCTCTGTGCCTACCTCTTGAAGTTTTCTCCCTGTATTTAATTCTATTACTTTTGAAATTTTAGGTCTTATACCCTGGTCTTTGATCCATTTTTTTTATTATAAAGAGAATAAAAAATAAAATAACAACATAGACGAAAACAAAACAAAGCAAAAATAATAAAAATGATACAGGGTTTCAAAACAAAACGATAGAAATTAACAGTGGTCATTGTATTACATATTGTTATTTTCAACGAACTTGCTCAGATTACCAGATGTAAGAATACAAGATTGATCAAACCATTAAAGAGAATTAAAAAAAAAACATTAGAAATGATACAGTGCTTCACCGAACAAGATGGTAAGAAGTCACCAATGGTTCTTGTGTTGCATATTGTTGTCTTCAAATTAGTTGTTCAGATTACCAGATACAAGCATGCAAAATCAGTCAAAAAATTAAGCATTAACTCTTCCTTTCAATAAACCATTAGACATCAGCAGTACAATTATTGCAGCTATCTAGCTATCATCTCCTTTCCTTCTTTCTTTTTCTCCTTTTCCTCATCTCAGTTGTTCCTTTCCTTTGAGCAATTTCTTTCCCATTCACAATATCTATTGTACCTTTTGGGTTTTATTTACTCTTTCAGGTTCTTACACTAGGGAAACAATATGATGTTTACGCATGTGGGTCTGATTTATTTCACTTATGAGTATAGTTTCTAGTTGCATCCATTTACCTATAAAAGCCTCGAGTTTATCTTTTTTTACAGCTGAGTAATTCTCCATTGTATAAAAATACCACATATTTTATCCATTCCTAGCTTGATGGACATTTGGATTGTTTCCAAGATTTAGCTATAACAAATTGTGCTGCTATAAACATGAGTGCACATATGTCACTATGGTATGATGTTTTCAGTTCTTCTTGGAAAATACCCAGAAGGGGAATAGCTGGGTTAAGTGGAACCTGTAATCCTAGTTTTGTGAGGAATCTCCAAATTGATTTCCACAGTGGTTGTACCAGTCTACACTCCCACCAGCAGTTTAGAAGCGTTCCTTTTTCCCCACAGTCCCTCCAGCATTTATTATTGGTTGATTTCTTGATGATAGCTATTCTTTCTGGGGTGAGGTGGAATCTCAGTGTTTTAATTTGCATTTCTCATATATTTATTTGCCATTTGTATTTCTTCATCTGAGAAGTGTGTATTCATCTCAGATACCCATTTTTGAATTGGGTCTTTGAATTTTGGAAGCCTGATTTTTTTTTTAAGTCTTTATATGTTTTAGATAGAAGTCCTTTGTCTGAGAGGCAGTTGTCTAAAACTTTTTCCCAATTTGTGGTGTTCCTTTCACTCTGTTGGTGATTTCTTTTGATATGCAAAAACTTTTAAAAAAGATGAGATCCCAGTTGTTGATTCTTTGAAGTATTTCCATGCAGTTTGGTTTTTGTTCATGATCTCTCTGCCTACCCCATGTCCTCAAGATTTCTACCTACTTTCTCTTCCAGTAGATTAAGTGTTTCTGTTTTGATATTTAGATCTTTGATCCATTTTGACTTTAGTGCATGATGATGGTCATGGGTCTAGTTTTAGTCTTTGGCATGTGGAAAGCCAGTTTTTCCACCACCATTTATTAAAGAGGATAATATTTGCAGAACTATATTGGATAGGAGTGATGATAGTGGACATGTCTTCTTCCTGATTTTAAAGTGAAAGCTTTCAGTTTTTGTACGTGTAGTTGGTTTGTCATAGATGGCTTTTATCAGAGTGAGGTAAAGACCATCTATTCTTATTTTCTGTACCCTTTTTGTCATGAATGAGTGTTGGACTTTATCAAAAGCTTTTTCTGCATCTATTGAGATGATCCTGTGATTCTTGTCTTTGGCTCTACTGATATTGTATATTACATCAATTGATTTGCATATATTGAAACATCCCTGCAGTCATGGGGGTGAATCCTACTTGCTCATGATGTATAATCTTCTTGATGATTTTCTGCATTCTGTTTGCTAGTATTTTATTAAGAATTTTTGCTTCTATATTCATTAGGGAGATTGGCCTGTAGTTCTGTTTTTTGGTTGAGTCTTTCTCTGGTTTTGGTATCAGGGTAATACTTGCCTCCAGGCATGAGTTAGGGAGAATTTCTTCCCTTTCAATTTCATTAAAGAGTTTGAGAAGAATTGGCATTAGATCTTCTCTAAATTTCTTGTAGAATTCAGCTGTGAATCCATCAGGACCTGAGGTTTTCCTTTTTTTTTTTTGTAACTTTTAAAAATTATTTTTTCAATTTCATTAGCTAATATTGAGTTATTCAGTATTTTTATATCTTCTTCATTCAGCTTTGGTAATTCATATGTATCTAGGAATCTGTTCATTTCCTCTGTATTTTCCATTCTATGAGAGTAAAGATTTTCAAAGTAAGTATTGATGATCTTCTGAATTTCTAAGGATCTGTAGAGATTTCATCCTTTTCATTCCTTATTGCATGAATTTGAGTTTTTCTATCCTTTGTTTTGATGAGGTTAGCTAGTGGTTTATTGATTTCATTTATTCTTTCAAAGAACCAACTCTTTGATTCATTAATTCTTTGAATTGGAATTTTTTTTTAGTCTCCATTGCGTTAATTTCTGCTCTGATCTTTATAATTTCTTGCCTTCTTTGGGCTTTGGGCTTGACTTGTTCTTCTTTTTCTAGAAGTTTGAGGTGCAGCATAAGATTATTTATTTATACTCCTTCTGTTTTCCTGGTGTGGAAATTCACTGCTATAAATGTCCCTCTGAGTCCCACAGATTCCTGTAAGTTGTATCTGCACTTTTGTTTGATTGTAAATATTGTTTAATTTCTTCTTTAATTTCATCTATGACCCATTCAGAAGGGTGTTATTTAATCTTCATGTGTTTATGGAGTTCTTGCTATTTCTTTTCTCATTAATTTCTGATTTCATTGCTCTATGGTCAGATAGTATGCATGGGATAATTTCAGTTCCTTTGCATTTACTGAAACACATTCCATGTGCTAGTATATGGCCTATTTTAGAGAATGTCCCATGTGCAGCTGAGAAGAATGTGTATTCTGATGTTGGGTGGAACACTCTGTAAACGTCTACTAAGTCCATTTGTTCACAAGTTTGGTTTAGTTCTGTTACGTCTTTGCTAATTTTCTGTCTAGTTGATCTATCTCTTTGTGACAGTGGGGTGGTAAAGTCCCCTGTTATGATTGTGTTACTGTTTATTTGATTTTTCATGTCTGTTAAAATTTGTCATGTATAGTTGAATGCTCCTGTATTTGTTGCATAGATATTCATGATTGTTATCTCTTCATCTTGCAATTTTTCCCTAACAAGTATGTAGACCTTCTTTATCTCTTTTGATAGTTCTTGGTTTCAAGTTCACATTGTCTGCAAACAGAATAGCTACCTCCACTTTTTTCTGGGTTCCTGTCACATGGAATATTGTTTTCCATCCTTTGAATTTCAGTCTATGAATTTCCTTTTGAGTTAAATGTGTTTCTTGTGTACAGCATATTGTTGGATTTTGTTTCTTGCTCCACTCTGCCTGTCTGCTTCTTTTGAATGATGCATTGAGACCGTTTACATGGATGGTTATGACTGATATGTATTGGCTTATCTTTGTCATGTTATTTTCATGCTGTTGGTTCTTCCTTTTCCCCTCTGTTTAATTGCTTGCTCTGCTTGGTGGTTCCTTTCTATTTTTGTTCTTGAAATTGTGGTTATTTTTATCTCTTTATAGAATATCTTTTAGTACTCTTTGTAGGGTTGGCTTGGTGCCTGTAAATTTTTTCAGTTCTTTATTGTGGAAATATTTTATTTCTCCATTAATTTTTAAGGATAGTTTTACAGGTTACATCAATCTCAGTTGGAAGTTGTTTTCTTTCAGGACCTGAAATACTTCACTCCAAGTTCTTTTGACTTGATGGTTTGTGTCGAGAACTCTGCCATGATTCTGATGGGCTTTCCTTTATAGGTAATGTTTTTCTTTTGTCTCACAGCCTTTAATATTGTGTTCTTTTGCTGAATTTCTCAGATCTTGATTATTAAGTGTCTTAGTATAGATTTGTTTTGGCTCTGACTAATTGGAGTTCTGTATGCCTCACCTACTGTATATCAGATTCTTTTTCCATGCTTGGGAAATTTTCTGCTACTACTTTTGCAAATAGACTTTTTATGTTGACTTCTGTGTTGACTCCTGGGGTTTTGTTGACACCTATTAATCTTACATTGGGGCTGGGAATTTAGCTCAGCAGCAAAAGCACCTGCCTGGCATGCGCAAGGTCATGAGTTCGGTTCCCAGTACCAGAGAGAAACCAAAAAAAAAAAAAAATCTTACATTGTTTTTCTGTGCATCATCTTACAGTTGTTGAATTGTTATTTCCTGGTTCCTTGTTATTTTTAAGAGCTCCTTCCTTTCACAATCATTAACTGCAATGCTGTCTTCAAGGTCTGAAAGTATATCTTCACCTTTGTTTTAAGTGTTTTTTTCAGCTTTCGATGGAATTTTTAATTTCCTGGGTATCTGTTTCAATATGTTTCATGCATTCTAATTCCTTCCTATATCGTTCATTCAAGGTTTCCATCATTTTTCTATGCTCCTCTATTTTTTTTACCTATGTGTTCTTTGGATCTCCTGAACACTTCTTTCACTATTGTTGTCATTTCTTTTTTCACCTGAGAGATTATTTCTGATCTGATGTCTTCTATGGCCTGATGGAATTGTTTCTTTACTTCAGTTGCTATCATTTTAGAAATTTCAGGTGTATGACTTCAAAGCTGTTCTGTGTCAATGTATCCTGGACTTGTTCTGGGTGAGGTGGAGGTCTGAGATTGCATTTTGCTCCTTTGTTTTGTCATTTTCGAAGATCCAGAGGTTCTCTGGAGCTCGGTGTCACTTCCACAATGGTGTGAGAGTGGCAGGGCAAGGACACGAAGGTCCCTGGTGCTCAGTGTGGCTCCCATGATGGTGAGTGGGGGCAGGGTGCAGTCACTGGGGCTCCTGAAGCTTTCCAGGGCTCATCCTGGCTCCCATGCCAGTGGGGGAGAGGTGGGAGCAGCTCACCAAGGTTCCTGAAGCTGTCTGGGTTTAACGTGGCTCCTGCAAGGTGTGGGGATGTGGCACATGGTCACAGAGGCTCCGAAAGTTGTTTGGGACCCAGCCCAGTTCCCATGCTGGTGGAGGAGGGGTGAGGGTACAGTTACTGAAGCTGCCAAAGTTGTCTGGGGCTCAGCTTGGCTTCCATGCCCATTTTTAATTGATTTTTATACAGAGTGAGCATGGGGATCTAGTTTCAGTGTTTTCCATAGGGATATCCAGTTTTCCCAGGACCATTTGTTAAAGATGCTATCTATTCTACAATATGTATTTTTGGCTCCTTTATCAAGATGTAGATGGCACTAATTGTGTAGATTTGTTTTGCATCCTCTGTTTTATTCTGTTGATCTACAAGATGTGATTGAAAAGTAAAGCAAATGTTTAAATTTTTAAAATTTATTAGAGTAAAAGACACACTGCAATTAATCTTTGAAATACTCCTCCTCACTTTGAACACAATTACCCTGTAATTCTTGCCACTTCCTGAAGCAGTTCTGGAAGTCATCTTTCATGACTGTCTTTAGTTAGGCTGTTGTAGTTGCATCAGAGTCCTAAATCAATTAAAAACCATTACCTTTCTTGATCATTTTGACTTTGAAGATCCAAAAGTTATATGGTGCAGCGTACAATGAATAATGTGGGCGAGGACACATTGAAATGTTTTTACAAGGCTGTCCTTCCATTGGATGGTACATTGCAGCAGCCTTCACATATTTTATCATGCCTCATGATGACATGACACAGGGCTTCAGAAGTTTTCAGAAAATAGCAAGAACATTAGGATGTGTGTTTTAAAGAAGGGCAAGTATTTTGAGCAGGATTAAAGTCAGTTTGTCTTTTATTGTAATAAATTTTCAAAATTTCTACATTCACTATATATTTTGACCCCATCTTGTATGCTCTTTTTGTTGCTATTACTTTGTAGTCTAATTTGAAATAAGGTATTATGGTACCTCTAGGCTTATTCTTTATGTACTCTGGCTATTGTGGGTCTTTTGTGTTTCCATATGAATTTTAGGACTTTTTTTTTAGTTCTCTAAAGAGTATCATTGGAATTTTGATGGGAGTTGCATCAAATATGTAGATGACTTTTGATAATATGGCCATCTTAACAACATTAATTCTGCCTATCCATTATTATGGGAAATATTTCCATATTCTCATGTTTTCTTCAATTTATTTTTCAGTATTCCATAATTTTCATTGTAGAGGTCTTTTATCTCTTTGGTTAGTTTGATTCCTAGGTCTTTTATTTTTTGAAGGTATGAGAAATGGAATTATTTTCATAATTTTTTCTCAGCTATTTATTATTGACATATAGAAAAGTTACTGTTTTTTAAATGTTGATTATATATTTTGGTACTTTGCTGAATTTGTTTATCAGCTCTAACATTCTTTTGGTGGAGTCTCTAGGGTCTTCTAAGTGTAGAAGCATGTCATCTGAAAACAAGGATATTTTGACATAATCTTTTCCTATTTGTATCCCTTTTATTTCTTTCTCTTGCTTAACGGCACAAGGTCAAATTTCAAGTACAGTATTGAATAGGAATGGGGAGAGTGGATATCCTTGTTTCATTCTTGATTTTAGAGAAAATGTTTTCAATTTTTCCCATCAGAATGATTTCAGCTATAAGTTTGTTGTATATAACCTTTATTATGTCAAAGTAAGATTCTTTTATATCTATTTCTCAGGACTTTTCTCACAATAGGATACTGTCAAAAACTTTTTTGTATCTACTGAGATGATCATGTGGTTTTTATCCTTGATTCTCTTTATGTGGTATTTTACATTTATTGATTTGTACAGGTTGAACCATTCTTGAATTCTTTCAATATAAAAAACTTGATCATGGTTTAATGTATTGTTGAATTCAGTTTGCAAGTATATTATTAGGATTTTTGCGTCTATATTCACCAAAAATATTGGTTTATAGTTTTCTTTTACCTTTATTTGATTTTGGTATCAGGATGATATTAACCTTATAAAATGCATTGGCAGTGTTCCTTCCCTTTCATTTCATGCTGTAGATGGAATAATGATGTTAGTTTTCTTTAAAAGTAGTAAAATTCAACAGTGAACCTGTTTGATCCCAAGATTTTCTTGGGAAACATTTCATTCCTCCTTTAATTTCACTGCTTGCTATTGATTGTTTTAGAGTTCTTATATCCTCTTGGTTCCATTTTGGTAGGTCATAAGATATATAGAAAATTAGCTGTTTCTTCTCAGTGCTCCAATTTATTTTAATATTTGCTTTCAAAATAGTCTTTAATAACCTGGATTTCAGTGATATCTGTTGTAACATCCTCCTTTTCCATCTTTAATTATGCTGATTTGGGTTTTCTTTCTTCCTTTTGTTATCTTGGCTAAAGATTCATCAGTCTTGTTTATCTTTTCAAAAAATCAACTTTTGTTTTATTGATTCCTCATATTATTCTTTTAGTCTTTATTTTATTATTATCAGCTCTGGTCTTTATTATTTCTTTACTTCTGTGAAGCTTGGCTTTGATTTGTTCTTATTTTGCTAAGGTCAGGCTAAGGCTGTTTGAGGTCAGTCAGATTTTTTTGATGTAGACACTAATAAACTTTCTGAAGAAATGCATTTGCTGTATCCTAGAGATTATGAGGTATTGTTTCCACTTTCACTTGAATCTGAGCATTATAAAATTCTCTTTGTAATTTTTTAGATGACTCACTGATAGTTCAAAAGTGAATTGTTCAACCTTCATTTGTTTGTATAGTTTCTGTAGTTTTGTGTGCTGATTTCTAATTTCATTTTATTGTCATCTGATGAAATGCAAAATATTATTTCAACTTTTGTATTTTTTGAGTTCCTTTATTCACTTAAAATATGGTATATTTTGCAGAAAGTTCCATGAGATACCAAAAAGAATGTATATTTTGCAGTTGTTGAATGTAATGTTCTTCAAATATCTGTTAAGTCTGTTTGATCTATAGTATCATTTGACTTGAGGTTTTTGTGTTGACTTTTTTTCTGGATAACATATTTGTTGGCAAAAGTGGAGTACTGAAGTAACCTACTTTTTTATTCACTGTACATATTTTTGAATATGTTTTTATTAGTATCTGTTTGCAGTACACAATTACTACATTTTTCATGGGGGAGTTTTAATATATACATAGCACATCGTAATTCTTGTTTATCTCTTTCCCCTCCATTCTCTCCCTGCCACCTCCAATTCTTGTTCCCTTTCATACATGTGAAAGTGCTACTTCCATGTTTTGTTTAATTCTCTTTTTTCATCCCTTTTCCCTTCTGTCCCTACTCTTTCCCTCCATCTCTTGTTCCTCTTCCCACTGGAAAAAGATTTTCTTACTTCCTATTATCTTTTATTTTGCTCTTTATTTATATTTTTGGTTTGTCATTTAAGAGAAACCATACAATATTTTAACTTATGCATCTGATTTATCTCATTTAACATTATGGTCTTGAGGTGCATCCATTTACCTGCAAATGCCTTGAGTTTTTTATGGTGGAGTAGGACATCATTGTGTATAAATGCCACATTTTTTTTATCCAGTCATGTGTTGATAGGCATATAGAATGTTTCCAACATTTAGCTAGTATAAATTGTGCTTCTATAAACATGAGTATGCACGTATCACTATAGTATGATGACTTTAACTCTTTCAAGAAGATTCTAGAAGGGGAATAGGTAAGTCAAACAGAATTCTTCAAGAGTTTTACCTATTTTATCTTCCAGAAGATTAAGCATTTCTATTTTAACATTCAGATCTTTAATTCATTTTGTTTTAGTTTCATACATTGTGAGAAATATGGTTCTAGATTCAATCTTCTGCATGTAGAGCACCAGTTTCCCGAGCACCATTTATTAAGGAGTCTATCTTTCCTTAGTGTATATTTTTTGGCCTTTTTGTTAAAACAGATTGTTGAATGTTCCTGGGCTAGTTTCTGCATCCTGTTCCATTGATCCAATTGTCTGGTTTTATGCTGGTATCGTGCCTTTTTAACATTGTAGCTTTGTACAATAATTTGAAGCCCAGGACTGTGATGGCTGCCATTTTGTTCCCATTTCTGAGGATTGCTTTTGCTCTTCTGGGTCTCTTCTGGTTCCATATAAATTTTAAGAGCATTTTCAAAATTCTGTGAGGAATGCTGTTGGTATTTTGATTGAGATCTCATTAAATTTGTATATCATTTTTGGAAGTATGGCCACTGGCAATATTGGTTCTGTCTATCCAGGAACAAATGATATCTTTCCATTTTCTGATGTTTTCTTTAATCTTCTTTTTCAGAGTACTGTAGTTTTCATTGTAGAGATCTTTCATTTCTTAAGTATTTAATTTTTCTTGATGCTATTGTGAATGGAATTCTTTTCCTAATTTCTTCCAGTGAGTTCATTTTTAGTGTATGGAAACACTATTAAGTTTTTATGTTGATTTTTTATCTTATTATATCACTGAATTTGTTTATTAATTCTTGGGATTTTTTAGTGGAAGTTTTTAAATTTTGGGGTCTTATAGTAGCAAATGACTTGCAAATTATGTCATTTGCAAGTAATGATACTTTGAGTTCTTCATTTCCTATACATATTCTGTGTTAGTTGTTTTCTTGTTGCTGGAACAAAATACTTAACACCCAAAGTTAAAGGAGGAAAGATTTATTTTGCCTCACAGTTTAAAGAGGTTTAATTCACAGTCAGTTAGCTACAAGGCAGGATGGGATGGCAGATGAGAAACAGTCCAGGGCAGAGCAGGCAGGAGGCAGCAAGCAACACAAGCAGCAAAGCAGCAAGACTGGCTTTCTCTTTTTTCTCATCCAAGCTACAAGCCTTTGGGTGGTGATGTCAACCACACCTAAAACTATGCTAATTCCAATCATCAAACTGGTTTAGTACCTCACACCTTTAATCTCAGTGCCACACAACCTAGATCCATCCAACTCTGAAAAGCCCCACATGTGAGTACATGAGTCTTTTGGGGGGGGGGCATCTAGAATCAAGCCATAAATATCTCTTTTATTTCTTTCTCTTTCTTGATTGCTCTGGCTAATGTATTCAGAACTGTGTTGAATGAGATAGTGGACATCCTTGTCTTGTTCCTGATTTTAGAGAGAAAGCTTTCTGCTTCTCCCAGTTAATATGATGTTGGCCATTGGTTTGTCATGAATGCCTTTTATCAGATTGAGATAAAGTCCTTCTGTACCTATTTTTCTCAGGGTTTTTATCATGCACAGATGTTAGATTGTGTCAAAGGCTTTTCCTGCATTGGTTGAGATGATCATGTGATTTTTGTCTTTCAGTTTACATGAGAGATTATACTTTCTGATTTGTCTGTGTTGATCCATCCTTGTATCTCTGTGATAAAGCCAACTTAGTAATGATTTATGATCTTTTAAATGATTTGTTACATCCTGTTTGTCAGGATCTTTATGGTTTTTGCATCCATGTTCATTAGAGATATTGGCCTGTAGTTTTCTTTTTTGTTTGGATCCTTGCATGGCTTTGGAATGAGGGCAATGCTAGCTTCCAGGAATGACTTGGGGAGTACTCATTCCTTTTTGATTTTATTAAAGAGCTTGAGGAATATTGGCATTATATCTTTCCTGAAGTTCTCGTAGAATTTGCCAGTGAATCTGTCAGGTCCTAGGCTTTCCTTAGTTGGTAGACTCCTAAATTCAATGTCCTTGCCTATTTTTGGATTATTTAGGATTTTAAGTTCTTCTTTGTTCAGTTTTGGTAATTCATATGTAACTGAGAAACCTGGCATTTCTTCTGAGTTATCCAATTTATTGGCATACAGTTTTGTGAAGTAGTTGCAAATAATCTGGATTTTGGCAGTTCCCATTGTGATTTCACCTTTCTCATTTCTAATTGCATTAATTTGTTTCTTTTCTTTCCTTTTTTGGTAAGATTGGCTAAGCCTTG
>NW_004955427.1:25007275-25020764 GCF_000276665.1 Chinchilla lanigera
TGGTTTGCACCTCTTTCTCTAGATTCTTTAGTTTTTTTTTTAGTGTCTTCCCTAGACTCACTGACCATTTGCTTAAATAGTTCATTATCTCTTCAGTTATGTTTTCTTTGAGTTCCCTAAGCACTTTATTCATCTGTTTTGTTACCTTCACTGTTATCCTTTCAGATTTGGCTATGTTGCTTTTGCTCCTGCCATTCCCCCAGCCCAGCTTTGGGAGAATTAGAAGATTTTGGAAGCATTTTACTACCTTGTTTTCTCATGTTTCTATTTTTCGGTCTGTTTTCTGTGCTGAGGTTTGATTATAGTGAGTAGCTTTGCTAGTACAGAGACCTTTTTAGTTAATGCCGAGTTTTCAGAGATGTTCTGTGGGCATAGCTATCTATTGGCCTTTGCCTCTGTTCCAGAATCCAACCACCTCCATTTATCTAAGAGGGGACATTGCAGCTTATTTTACCCAGTCCTCAATTCTTTGGGAAAGGACCACAGTATTGTTTATGATCCCCATGCAATCCAGATACTGGCATACAGAGAAAACCAGTGGACAACAACTGTGTCACCTTGTCCATAGTAGTAAAATCAGCAACAACAATAGCATAAATACAGATGGGATATTGACAGACTCTAAGAAACAATAATGTACTTCCTTTTAACTTAGAAAAGTTATACAGAACTAAAAAGTTATCTAGAGTTATGTTATAGAGAACTTTGTTAACACTAAGAAAAACCGGATATTGAATCATAGTAAATATCTACTGAATGGAACTTTACTTCCTTTAATAATAGAACAGTGTTCAACTCTAGCAAAATATAATTTATCTATTTAGAGATTAATAAAGCTTAATGGTTATACTAGTAAGGATAGAGTTTTTTTCACTTCATTTTATTTTCAGCTACATAAACATCTTTCTCAGGCAATAAAACAACTTGTGTATGGGGTCTTATGATTTCTAGAAAAATTGTATTTTTAAAACAAACTTATCTCCATTATACAGAATTGTGATACAAAAAAGACTTATAGGCTATATTGTTTTGAGAAAGCAGGTACCACATTGCAATCCTGTTCAGTGAACTTCTTAGTTAAGTAAAGGGTTGCAGAATGAAAAACTGTGATTAAGAAGTTATCTGTTAAGCATACTTGAGAGCTTCAAAGGAATGTTTAGTTTCCTCCACAAAGAGCCACCAGAATTTTTTCATAATCTCTCTTGGTTTCATCCAGAATGGCGTGGCAAAGAGAGACCCCATACATCTTCTGATAGTATACTTTGATATCATTCATGTCGATTTCAGAGTGAGAGACTATAATCCTGATCAATGCCTTATAACAAGTTCCACCCTTCATGTCTGATGAAGCTTCTCAGCGAAGAAAGCCAATTTGCTTGTGGTACATTTCACGATGGCTGTGAGGCACTTCTCAGTGTCACCTTTCAGCTCCAGGTCTAGAGCTTTGTTCATGTCGTGCTCACTGTACTTGGTGTATTTCTGAAACACTCTGCGAAGATGGGGGTAGCTGTGGGTGGTCAGAGTGGTGCTGAACACATTCACATCTGTTCCCTTTCACCTTTCTCCTGCTTCATGTAAGGCCCTGGCATCTGTGTCAGCCAAGTCTTCATTCACACCAAGATCCTCACATCAGTCACCCTTAGCAAGAGAAGGCAGAGCCTTCTGGAAATCTCCAGAAGTGTCTGAGGTGATGTCTTTGGCCAAATCTCTTTTCAGTTCGTCTCTGTAGACTCTATTAATTTCTCTGATTTCTCTGTTCTTTCTTGACACCAAAATTTCAATAAGGGTGTCTTCATCAGTTCCAAGTCCCTTCATGGCAGCGCGGAGCTCTTCTGCATCAAACTGGGCTGGAGTTTTCAGCATAGCTAAAACCACTTCTTCTAAATGACCTGTGAGGGCTTTCTTCAGAGCTTCAACCAGTGGCTTCCCTTTTTCCTGAAGGTGGGCTGCTTTGATCTGTTGACCCTGAGCACTGTTTCTTGTCGTCAGAATGTCAGTGATGGTTGCTTCATCCACACCTTTCACTGTTATGGCTTTGTGCAAAGCAGCAACATCAGAGGAGGGGTTAAAGCTGGGGTAGGGGCTCACAGCTGATCCAGGACCACCTTTGGATGATTTCACAGTTTGAACATAGTCTTGTTTTTGATTGTCAATAAAGTAGAGCTACTTGAGGAATTCTGATACCATTGCCATTTTAGAGAAGTGTCCTTTTTTCTACCTTCTTGCAAAGAACTCAAGAGAGGCTCTTCTCTGAAGGGTTCAGTCTACCAGGATAGAGTTTGCAGGGAATGGGAGCATGCAAAAAGTAGAATTTTAAAAATTCAGCATGGAAGATGGTAAGAAGGTGATAAAAGTGAAATAAAAGAGTAAAAGGTGATAGGGTATTAACAATTCTGTATCATTTTTGTTGTTTTCTATGCTGTTTTGTTTTTGTCTTTGTTTTCATTATTTTGGTTTTTTAAAATGAAAAACAAAATTTTTATATATATATAAGGATAACTGGAATAGGTGTATTGCTGATGTCTGTGATTTATTGAAAGGAACAGTCAATGCTTAAAATTTTCTTTTTTGTTGATCAATTTTGCATGCTTGAATTTGGTAATCAGAATGACTGGTCTGAAAACAACAATATGCAGTAGAAGAATCATTGTTGAACTCCTACCATCTTGTATGGTGAGACTCTGCATCATTTCCAATTTTTTTTTATTACTTGTTACTGTCTTTGATTGTTTGATCAGTCTTACAGTCTTATGTCTGGTGGACTGAGCAACTTCATTGAAGATAACAGTATGTAATGTAGCAACAATTGTTAATTCTTCTCATTTTGTTTTGAGGTCATATATCATTTTTGTGGGTCTTGTGTTGTTTTGATTTTGTCTTCATTGTTGTTTTGTTAGTTTTTTAAATTTTTAAAATAAAAAAGTAAAAGGTAAATGAGAAAAAAAGAAAAAAAAGGAAAAAAAGACAGAGGTGAGAAAAGAGAGAGGAAAAAAAGGACCTAATCAAACAAGTAATCAAGATAATAATTGTAAAAGGTGAGAAAGAATATTTCCAAATGAGTGGTCTTCTTTCTAGACCTGAAGCTTTGGAATCCAGCAAGTCACAGTCCTATCTGTCCCTCTTTATAGCTTTTGGGTTTGTTTGGTCAGCTCTCTGCTTGAGACGTTTCTCCTCCTTCTATAAAACTTTAGTCTGTGGCAACTGTCCAATATGTTCTTCCTCACATTGGTACACAGAGAAATAATCAGACCACTGACCACCTCTGGATATGGGCAGCAGGGTGGGGACTCAAGCAAACCATTGAACTCAATGCCATCACTTTCAGATCCAATCACCTCTAAAAGCTAGGTCCACCAAACCTGTCCCAGCCCAGACTGCAAATTCTTTATCATTCCTGGCCTGAGCCTGAACTCTTCAGGGGATCTCAGGACCTATGTTTAGTCCTTACCCTCTCCCTGTCTGTCTCCTATGGCTGGCTCTCATCCAATCATTGTAATAAGGTAACACTTCAGGCCTGTTGTGAAGGTGTAGTATTGGTGTTCTGTGGGTAAGTCCCACATGATCAGTCCCTTTCCAAAATGGTGCCTGATTAAATTCTCTTTGGTAACATGGTGGGCACTGTACTGATTTATTCTCCAATTTTATCCCTCCATGAAGAAGTCACTCGCAAAATCCCATGCTGTTTTTTTTTTTGTTTTGTTTTGTTTTTTAAATTTAGCTTATGTCATCTGTGGGCTTTTTGGTCAGCTAGTACAGTTGGCCCATCGTTATTTCTCTGTGAAGCAGCTGATTCTTTAGGACTTACATCTTCTCTAGGGTGTTGGCTTCTTCCTTAACCAGATCGATTGTTTGGTGGTCACCTGTGCAACTCTGCGCTTTTTAAAACTATTTGCAACGTTGAACCATCTCTGAAGTCCCCAGGGAAGTTAAGCAGAATCCAACTAAGATCTTCTATCCCAGGCTTTGGCCTTTTCTGTGATTGGTCAGTCAGTTGGTTGGCACCTTTGCAGCCTTATGCAGAGGGGAAACAAAACACAGACCTGGTTCAGAGTTTGCCGTGGCTGTGGCCAGGATGCAGGATCTATAAATGTGGAGTGAGTTGTGAACCCGCTATTATACGTTGCGGCCTATCTATTCCTTATGTGGAGTAGTGTTAGTTTTATGTAATTGGCCACACTGATATTAGGTGCCTATATATTTATAATTGTTATGTCCTCTTGGCTGATTGTTCCCTTTACTAGTATGTGAGGGCCATCTTTGTCTGTTTTGATTAATTTTGGTTGAAGTCTGCTTTGTCAGATATAAGTCTAGCTACTTCTGCTTGCTTTCAGATTCTGTTTGTATGATATGTTGTTTTCTATCTTTTTATTCTGTGTATGTTTTTGCAGGTGAGGTGTGTTTCTTGCAGATAGCAAGAGGATTCTTTAAAAAAAAAAACTCTACAATGCCAGTCTATGTCTTTTAAGTGGATTAAGACCACTTATATTCAAATGAGTTATTATAGAAAAGTATGTACCAATTGCCGTCATTTTGTTTTCTGACGTTTGATTCTTACTACAATAGCTTGTGTACTCTTTTTCTGATTTAGGATTCCTTTAAGTATATTTAGCAATGCTGCCTCAGTGGCCATAAGTTCCTTTAGTTTATGCTTATCGTGAAATTTCTTTATTTGTCTTTTAATTGTGAAGAATAGTTTTACTCAGTATGGTAATCTGTATTGGTAGTGATTTTCGTTTATCATGCCAAATGCCTTTAGGGTTTCTGCAGAGAAGTCTTTAGTTATTCTGATAGGTTTGCTTATTGTTTTTCACTTTGGTATTTCTCTCTTGCTGTTTTCAATATTCTTTCCTTGTTCTGAATTCCTGACATTTTACTATACTGTGATATGAGAAGGTTGTTTTTCTGGTCAAGAGTCTTAGGGTTTCAAATATCTTCTGTACCTGGATGTCCATAACTTTTCTAATATTTGAGGAGTTTTCACTTGTTATTTCATTGACTAGATTTCCTGTGTCATTAGTCTGAACTTCTGTATCTTCTTATAAACCTGATACTCATAAGTTTGATCTTTTAACAATGTCCTAGAATTGTTGGATATTTTGTTCATACTTTCATAATTTTTCTTTATTAGTGTTTGAGTGACAATCATCAACCTTATCTTCATGTTCTGTATGCTGTCTTGTGTTTTATTGAGTCTTTTGGCACTGAGTTTTATATTTGACTTACTGCACTTTTCATTTCCAAGATTTCTGTTTGGTTCTTCCTTAGAATTTCTATCCTTATGTTGAATTATTTCTTCATATTCTGTATTGTTTCCTTAATTTACTCATCTGTCTCCTCTTAGGTCATTAATCACTTTATAATTCAGCCTTTCAAATTCCTTGTCCAGCACTTTATATACTTAGATGCTCTGTCAACTTAGTTACTTATGAGTGTTGGAGTTTTAGAGGAGTCATATTACCTTGTTTTTTTTCATACTTCTTGTGTTCCTCTATTGAGATTTGAGTATCTGTTGGGGTAGACATCTTTCCTGTTTTTATGTGAGGTTCTTCTCAGTGTCTATCTTAGTTTTGAGGGCTTGGTCCCCAGTACCATTCAAGGAGAAGACAAATTGTAGCAATGGAAACAACACAAAAACAAACCAGATGTTAATATACCATTAAAAGCAATTAAAAGTAACCAGTACTAATAATAGAAAAGAAAGAAGCAATAATAATATACACCAGTGTGGCACTGTACAGTAAGTACATAGCTTTTTGTTGTTCTGGTTCCCCTTCCTGCCAAAATCTTAAGGTGATTTTCATGACCTTGGCCACCAATACTTTGTAAAGATTAATGATGGGCACTGACAGCGCCCTGGGCTAGCAACTCCTCACAGCTAGCCCTCAGTCCTCAGTCATGCGCAGGGCTCAGTCAACCCCTCCGAGGCTGTCAGTGTCACAGAAAGTACATTCTTGGCCTTGATTTTGAGACTCCCTTCCTTTCACTCCCAGATCCCAGTCAACTGGCATGAAGGCATAAGAAAGCACAGAAAGATGTGCAGCGGGAAAGTGTGAAGCTTCCCTGTGCTGCCCATAGCTGTAGTTTTGGATTCTGGCAGGTAGAACAACTGGAAACCTGGAATCATCCTATCCAAATCCAGTTCCAACTTTGCAGACTCCCACTTACACTGTCATGAAGTTTGACCTCTTGTCCCAAGACAGCCATCTTGGAGGAAATTGGCCACCTCTGCCTGCATTGTTGGCAAGGGTTGTTCACAGTTTTTCTTTTTACACTAATTACATAGCATTATTCCAGTATGCTTTCCATTTCCCACACCTGTTTTCCAGCTTCTCAAAGCCAGCTGTTCTTGTGGGACCACTTGCTTCTTCTAGAGTGCAAAAGTAAGGGCCTCCCTTACTAACTGCAGGGTCTGTATACTACACCTCAGTGTATACACTTGCTGCTACTATTTGTACTGTTTACAGTAGAACTTCCTTGTCTTGCTCCTGGTAATGCATTACAGGCAAGCATGAAATGTTAAGTATTTACTTAAATAAAAAGAAAACCTCTAAATTGGTAATTGAAAAAAAATAAACCCAAACTAGAAAATTAATAAAAATTAAAGATAATAGTAATAAATTAATAATAAAAATGAGGGAATAGAGAGAAGATGAAAGAAAAAGGTAAAATTTAAAAAAGAAAAAAAAAGAGTAAGATGACAAGCAGTAGGAAAAATGTGATATTAAAAATTGGATTAGGCTGGTCATTGTGGTATGTGCTATGGGAAACTGAGGCAGGAGGATTGCAAGTTTAAACCCAGCCTGGGAAACATAGCAAAGTAGTGAGACTCTGTCTCAAAGTAAAAATTAAAAATGGTCTGGAGATGTAGCTCAGTGTAAAAGCTCTTGTTCTGTCTTCAGTAGTACACACACACAGACGCACACACACACACACACCCTGGTCAAAGAATAAAAAAGTAAATAAATTAGGTAAAAGTAATAAGAAAAACCAATTAACATGAAAAGGAGAAGAAGGAAAATGTAAAAAGGAGAAAAAAGAAATTAACAAAAAGAAACAATGAAGAAAGAAAAATAAGTCCCAAAAAATTCCTCCATGTCAAAATGTTTATATGGGTGAAGTTTATTTCTAGGACCTGTAAGCACTGGAACCCACCAGGTAGGTGGAGCAATAGGAAGTTGTAATGGGGTTCTGTAGTGTTTCAGCACCCACTTAATAGGCTGTCGTGTGAATGCTGAGTCCTTGTTCCCTTTCCCTGCTTAGTGGAGTCAGTTAATGCTATGTTGTCTGCCTGAGGGTGTATTTACTGCAGAAGCTTCTAGCATTTGTTTGGATCCTTCTGTATACCCCAAGCCACTGCTTTGTCCAATTAGAGCTGTAGTGTAGTGCTCCCACTTGCTCTAGATCCCCAGCTTCCAACCATACACTCCAGACACTGGCAAATATCCCAGCAGAGGTGTATGCCTGGTGGGTAGGAAAGCAAACCAACCACTGAGCATTGTGCTGGGTGAGGGCAGCAAGGGGAACCAAGCAACTTGTGGTGCTAGATCCTGGTGCTTTCAGACCCAGCTCCCTGAGAAGACTACATGTAAAGGGCCTGGCTCCTCACACATATGGCAGTGCTGCTGACCACCTGCCTTCCAGAGCCTGAGCTCCCTGCTACTCAAACTGCTCTGGGGAAATCTGATAGCTTTCCCTGTCTCTGCCACTGTCTCTTGTGGCTGCCTCCCACCCAGTCATTGGCAGGTTGCCCCTAGCAACCCTGAGTATGGTTGTAATGTGACTTTGAACCTTGGAGTGGCTCAGCTTCAAACAGTAGTTTTCTCATTGCTGAGTGGCTATTTTCCACCCGTCTTGGTGCTGGAAGTATAAACTGTTTCCTGTATCTTGACTTCTCGTATACTTTTTACAACTGTCTTCAAAGCACTTTTAAAGTTACATTTGTAATAAGCAGCACACATACAATTTTGTATCTTGATTTTAAGTGGTTTTCTTTGTGCATACATAAGTTTTATAGGAATCAATTTTGTTGTGTATTTTTATCAGGTAATAAACTAATTTACTTACACCTTTAGTATTTTAATAGTACCATTATCATAAGCATCTTTGTGCATAAAGCTATTTTAAAGTTATCATTTTTTTGTAGGATAGAATCTTAGAGTTTCCTAATCAAAAGTACATTTTAATGCTTCAAAATACATAGATAATATATTTTTCAAAAAGCCTGTATCAATTTATTCTGCTATCATCGATATTACTGGTAGTAAATCATATATTCTTACTAGCATTCAATTTTTCTTCTCCAATTTATATAGTTAAAATATTTATATTTCTTTCTTTTTGTTTTTTTTTTTCCAGTACCGGGAATCAAACTCATGATCTTGAGCTTGCCAGGCAGGTGCTGTGCCGCTGAGCTAAATCCCCAGCCCTTATATTTCTTTAGTTTCCAAATGAGTAAGACTTTTTTGATGTTTTGGGTTGTGAATTGTGTGTTTTTTATTTTTGCTGTGTATCATTTTTATTTCTTTCTCCTTTAGCTTGAGTGAATTTTTTTAACAAAAAAATAACTATTTGTCATTTTCATTGGCCTTTTAGGCACACAAACTAATTTTTTAAGTTAGAAACTTCTGTTTTCTCGTGTTTTTTATATTTTGTACTAATTCTTCCAGTTTAACATATTTACTGCTTTAATCCTTCAGGGGTGTATTGAATAAAACATTGAATAAATAAGAGACCACTTACTTCTGTCACACATTTAACTGCATGCTAGAAACCACTGCAGTCAATACTGAGAACCGTTCGGTCATCTCAGTGAATCTCTTCATGTGCTTCAGTCAGTCACCTGCTTCCTACTCCCAGCATCAAGCAAAGACTGACCTGCTTTCTGCTACTTTAGATTAGTTTCACCTCTTCTAGAATTTCAGACACACAGAATCACATGGTACTTATGATCCCAGACTTTTTTGTCTGGCTGTTTCACTTGGCATGGTCTCTTTGGATGCATCTGTGTTAGTGTGTATATCAGTCTTCTTCTTAATCCTTTTGTTGCTTAGTTGTATTCCACTGTATGGATATACCACAACTTATTTCCCCTTTTATCTACTGATGGGAATTTGTGTTGCAGTTTGGGGTTAATAGTAAAGTTGCTTTGAACATTTCTACATAAAAATCATTTTGTTGAGATATGTTTGCATTTCTCTTGTATAAATAACTAGATAGGAATTGTTGCATCCTGTGATAAGTATATGTATAAATTTGTAAGAAACTGCCAACTTTGCCAAAGTGACTGCATTGTACACTCCTATCAGAAATATATGAAAATTCCAATGTCTTTTAAAGTCTTTTTGTCAATTTATTTTTATTTTGACTTTCTCTACTGTTTCTACTGTTTTTAGGTCCCCACCTAGTCCTCGGGATTAAGCCCAGATTTTATACATGCTACCCATCAACCATTGAGCTACATTCCTATGTATTTTAATTAATTAGTTAATTAATTAATTATAGTACTGGGGGTTGAACCCAGGGCCTTTGCACTGAACTGTATCTTCAGCCTTTAGAAAAAGCTTTTTTTAAAAGAAAAAAACCTGTTAAGACAGAGATTTGCTGTTGCCCAAACTTGAACTTGTAATCTTCTTGTCTTCTTATTTTAATTTGATTGAGACAAGATTCTGTTAAATTGTCCAGTTTGGCCTTGAACTTGTGATCCTCCTGTCTCAGCATCCCCAGTGCCTGGGATTATAGCATGTACCAGTGGATCCAGTTATCTCTAGCTTCTTGAGGTACAAGCTTAAGTAGTTAGTTTTAGGTCATTTTTCTTTTCTTATATAATTGTATAAAGCCATACATTTCTGTCGCAGAACTACTTTAGCTACATCCTGCAGATTTCAGTATGTTGTGTTTTTATTACTTTTCAGTTAAAAATATTCCTGGCTTTTCCTTCTGATTTCTTTTTTGTCTCACATTTAAAAAACAGAAGTGTTTTTTAAATTTCCAAAGATTTCATTTTTTTAATTAATTAAATTTATTGGTACAATTTAGACATAATGACCACATTTATCATAGGGAATGATACATCTTGATTTTTCTTTTTTCTCATTCTCCTCTGCCCTGCCTCAACTCTTCTTTCCCTCCTTATTTACAAAAGCTTTGTTTCCCATTTTATCCTTCCTTTCTCATTTTTTCTTTTCTCTTTCTTCTTTTTCCCCTCCTCCTTCCCTAGTTCCCCTTTCCATTTAAACATTTTCTTCCTATTTTACAATATCTATTGTACATTTTGGTCCTTATTTATACTTTTGGTTTCTCACA
This sequence comes from Chinchilla lanigera, assembly GCF_000276665.1. Classification (NCBI taxonomy): domain Eukaryota; kingdom Metazoa; phylum Chordata; class Mammalia; order Rodentia; family Chinchillidae; genus Chinchilla; species Chinchilla lanigera. The sequence continues at coordinate 25,017,578 of NW_004955427.1, forward strand.
CCAGAGAGTCAATGCAATATTTACATTACAGTATGATCTCAAGATGCATCCATTTAGCTAGACATGTCTCAAGTTTATCCTTCTTTATGGTGGAGAAGTATTCCATTGTATAAAAAAACCCCAAACCCATTTCTTTATCCATTCACTAGTTGATGGGCATTTGGACTGTTTCCAAAATTTAACTATTACAAACTGTGCTGCTATAAACATGGGTGTGGATATATTGCTGTGGTATGATGCTTCTAAGTCTTTCAGGAAGATACCAAGAGAGAATAGCTAGATCAAATGAGACCTCTAGTCCTAGTTTTTTGAGGAACCTCCATACTAATTTCCACAGTGGTTGCACCAATCTAAACTCCTACCAGCAGTGCAGAAGAGTTGCTTTCTCCCTACAGCCCTGTCAGCATTTGTTATTGGTTGATTTGTTGAATATAGATAGACATTCTTTCTGGAGTGAGATGGTATCTCAACGTTGTTTTAAAATTATGGCAGCAAGCATTTCCATCTCTTCAAATGTTAACTATTTTTATGTGTTGTGAATTTTGTGCTCTTGTACTTATTTTGAAGTATATGACAGATCGTTTTAACTGATAGTTACCTTATTGTGCTATAGAAAAGCAGAACTAAATCTTCCTCTCTGATTGCATTTTGGTGCCCTTTATTTAATTTTTTCTGTCTTTCTTCCCATCTTCTCTGTCCAGTCTCTAGTAACCACTATCCCACTCCACTCTAGGAGATCAATTATTTGGCTTCCACAAATGAGTAAGAATATGTGGTATTTGTATTACCATGTCTCTTATTCTGCTTGACGTAACATCTTCCAGTTCTATACACATTGCTGAAAAATGACAGGATTTCATTCCTTTCATGGTTAAATAATATTCTATTTTGTATTTATACCATATTTTCTATATCAGTTCACCCACTGATGAGCATCTAGGTTGATTTTATGTTTTAGCTACAGGAATATTGCTGCAATAAGCAGGGGAACACAAGTAGCTTTTTGAGTAATGATTTTATTGTCTTTGAATATATACCCAAAAGTAGTGTAACAGAAAGTGCTCCCCCACCCCGCCAGATACTTCAGTTTCTTAGTTGCCCAGGTCATAGTTCCTGTTTGAGTTTCAGTTGTTCCTGTCTCTTAGAATGGCTGGTCACTGTGATGCATAGTTGGTCACTATAGTGCACATTGTATAAACCAATCCCCAGTGGACAAGCCATTTTGCCTCTGCACTTTCTGCTTGTTTATCCCATATAAGCCCTTGACCACCAGAGATCAGGGCATGATATTTTGGGAATGATACTGATCAGTGCCCATCTGGGTAACTAAATCTGCCTCCAAATCCTGGGTGTCATTTCAGTGTTTCTGCTTGGCCATTGCAGTAGAATTGCTGTATTGTATGGTAATTCTATTTTTAGATTTTTGAGGAACCTCTATACTGTTTTCCATAATGATCTCACTAATTAAACTTTCCATCAATAACGTATGAATCCTTCTTTCTCGACATCCTCACTGGGGTTTATTATATATATGTTTTTTACCATTTTTGGGGGAGGAGGTACTGGGTTGAACTCAGGGCTTTCACATGGAGCTACACTTCTAGTCTTCTTTTATTTCTTTTATTGTGAGATAGGGTCTAGCTAAGTTGCTCAGGCTAGGCTTGAACTTGCAGTTCTCCTGCCTCAGCCTCCCAGAATTTTGGGATTACAGTATTTTTTTTTTTTTTTAACCTTGTTGGTGATAGTCATTCCAACCTGGGTAAAATGCTTTGCATTTCCCTGGTGATTACTGATGTTTAGGATTTATATACTTGTTGCTCATTTGTGTGTCCTCTTTTAAGAATTTCCATACAGATCATCAGCCAACTTTAAAATCAGATTATTATTCTTTGCTATTTTCAGTTCCTTATATATTCTCGATATTAGTCCCTTGTTAGATGAAGTTTGCAGGTATTTTCTCCTGTTTTCCACATTGTCTCTTAGGTGCCATTTTCCTTCTCTCATTTTTATTGATTTACAACTTAATTTGTTTGTCATCAGAGAATACATGCCTCCAGATTTTAATCTTTGAAATCAGGAGAACTTATTTTATAGTCTTCCAAAGAAAATATTTTGTGTGCAATTGAAAAGAATGCTGCAGTTGTTTGGTGTGATATTCTATAAATGGTCAGTTAGGTTATTGTAAATTATCATTTAGATCTTTTATACATTTACTGATTTTTGTACCTAGTGCTTTTGTGAATTACTGAAAGAGAAGCTTTATGATTGTGAATTTCTTTATTTTTCTCTCTTTTTCTCAAATTTTACCTTTTGTATTTGGAAGCACTATTTTAGGTTCACATACATTTGTGATAAGTCTGTCTTCTTGATACATTCATTCTATTATCATTATAAAATGTCATCTTTGTTCCTAGTAGTACTCATTTTAATATTTGTTTTATTTGTTATTAGTACAGCTATCTCACCTTTTTTGTATTCTTCATTTGGTTGGTATATATTTTTTCAATCCTTTTACTTTGAGCCTGTTTGTGTCTTTATAGTTGTAGCCTATCTCTTGTACAGAGAAGATAGGTAGATTTTGCTTTTTATACAGTCTGCTAATCCAGTCTATGTCTTTTAAAGGAATGTTTAGTCCATTTACATATGATAAAGTTATGATTGTACTTGGGCATGTCTATTTTAATTTTTTTTTTTTTTATCTCATTTGTGTTCTTACTGTTTTGCTACTCTTTCCTCCATTCCTGACTTATCTTGTGTTAATCAGTTATGTTTTGGTATTTCACTTTCACCTTTTACTGGATATTTAGCTTTTGTTCTTTGTATTATTTTTTAGTAGTTGCTCCAAAGGATCAAGTTATGCTTTCTAAATGTATCGCAATATGCATATAACTAATACTGAATTACGTTGAGTAAAACACAGAAACTTTGTCACAGTATAATTCCTCAGCTGTTTGCTATTTTGTTATGTATTCATATTAATATACATAATAAACCAAAAATGCAGTTTATAATTTTTCCTTTAAGTGGGTATATGTGTTTTAAAGACATACCTTCCTGTAAATCCAGCTTATCTTCTGGTATCACTTGCTTTCAGCCTGAACAACTTCATGTAATGCTTCTTATGGTTCAATTCTATTTGAAATTGCCTTTATTATTTGAGGGGTAGTTTCTTTAATTATAGAATTCT
>NW_004955427.1:25025854-25034071 GCF_000276665.1 Chinchilla lanigera
GATGTTGTGGTAAAGCACTCAGTCCCTTTCCTCCCTGTTAGCTCAGCAAAGGGCACTAACCTTCCTAATTTTCCTGGTGGTCAAACTTACCCCTCAGGCCACTGGGCTGTGCTGCTTAGTCTGGGTTCTTCCAGCAGATGGTGAAGTTTACCTAGTTCTCCCAGGTCTCAGATGCCAATCCCGATGTTGTCAGGTCATAGACCATCTGATCCAGTGTCCTCTGACAGCTCAGGGAACGAGTATGAACTAGAAGTGGTCTGCACTGGTGGCGTGATCGCAGGCCACTTGTTCTGTGACTCCAGGGAGTTCAGGGCGAAGGTAGAGCCCAGACATGGACTGCAGGGTCTGCAGTTCGTGGACTGCCTGATTCTGTGTCTGCAGGCCTTTCACTGCAAGCACAGGAGCCAGAGGTGGGCTGTGCTGGCAGTGATCACAGACTGCCTGTTTCCACATTCCTGCCCAGAATGCGAACCCTAGAACCCAGACGCAAATTGCGGTTTCAGCAGTTTCCTGGGCTGCCTGCTCTGGGGTTTCACATGTCTCTGGGTAAGCATGGGGATGCCCCTCACAAACCCCAGTGTTAGCAGGATGGCGGGTCCCTTGAGACAGTCTCCTGTGTGTCCAGGGCACACGGAGGGTGGACACAGACTGCAATGGCAGCAGACTTCTGGGACGCCTGCTTTGTTCCTGGGAAGTAGATGGGAGGCTACCTGGTCTTCATGGCATTCAGCTGTGAACTGTGGTGTGAGTGGATTGTGGGCCTCCTGCTTCTGTACCTGCTGGCCACTCGCTTTGCACACAGGACCCACACATGGGCTGTGCTGGTGGAGATCAGGAACCGCATGCTTTTGCTGTCCCGCCCAGATGTGAACCCTAGAACCCAGACACAAATCACGGCTCCAGCAGTTTCCTGGGCCGCCTGCTCTGGAGCTTCACCTCTCTCTGGGCACACGTGGGGGTGCCCCTTGCACACCTCAGTGTTAGCAGGATTGTGGGTCCCTTGAGACAGTCTCCTGTGTGTCCCAGACATGCAGAGGGCAGAGACACAGACTACAATCTTTAATATAGAATTCTTACTTGGTAGTGTTTTCTTTCATACTTTACATGTGTTATATCAGTATTTTAGGGCCCTTTTGTTCAATTTTCTCTTAGTTGCTTCTAGGATTTTCTTCCTAAGTTTCAAACTTCTCTGGCAATTCTAAAATTCATCCTCTGCAACCTCACATCTTTGAGGCTTCAGCCACTCATCAGTATTGGGGTGGGAGCAGGGAATCAGAAAACATTTTCAGACACAAAAAGTGAGACATTTTCAGAATTCTTATGCTTTAGATTTAACTTCCAAGTATTGGGATTGCTGGATCATGACAGGTCCATTTTTAAAGGACTCTCTGTACTGTTTTCTATGGGGGTTGTACCATTTCACAATCTCATCAACAGTACGGGACCCCATCTCCACACATCCTTACCAACACTGGTTATTTTCTTTTGCTGTTTTATTTTTTAGATAGTAGTCATCCTAATGGGTGTGAGGCAATATCTCACTGTCCTTTTAAATTTGCATTTCTATGATTAATGATGTTAAGCATCTTTTCATATGTCTGTTGAATATTTGTATAACACTTTTGGAGAAATGTTATTTGATTTGTTTGTTTTTTGAGTTTTAGGAATTCTGTATGTATTCTGGATATTAACCCGTGGCCAGATACATTATTTGGAAATATTTTCTTGTATGAGTTTTACTTTTTCACATTTTACATTTAGGTCTTTAATGTATACAGAGTTAACTTTTGTGTACAGTATAACATAAGGGTCTAGCTTCATTCTTTTTCATGTGGATATCTGGATCTCCCAACACTAGTTTTTGTTCACTAACTTTCCTTTTTTCCATTGAGTAGTCTTGCCACACTTACTGAAAATCATTTGGCCATATATGTTAAAATTTATTTCTTGGTTATCTTTTGTGTTCTGTTGGTCCCTATGTCTGGATTTGTGTCAGTGTCACACTATTTTGATTTCTGTACCTTTGTAATACAGTGGTACCTCTGTCTACAAACTTAATTCTTTGCACAATTCTGATTGCAAATTCAATGATTAGGTTTAGTAATGACCTTGTGCACAAATTTGTAGAAGTGTGAGACTTCCAACTTTGATCTGCTTTTTCAAGATTACTTCGGCTATTCAGGGTCTTTTGAAATTCTGTATGAATTGTAGATTAGAATTGTATATTTCCACAAAAATATCATTGGAGTTTTGATGAAGATTGCACTGAATCTGCAGATCACTTTGGGTAGTGTAACAATTTAATAATAGTGAATCTTCCAATCCATGAATAAAGAATATGGAAAGACCTAATTTTTTTCTTGGTTATTTGATCTCTTCATTGTCTCATCCCTGTTATCCCCTTCTGCACATTATCATGACAACTAGAGTGGTGATTACAAACTACCCCTTCCTGTCATTGGCTCTGTATTGGCAGAAACCATTCTCAAGAACATGGCACTGAAAAGCTTTCTTTGCAAATATTTTCTTTACAGCTTTATCCATGGGCCTGTTTCTTGGAGATTCAAAATACCAGAATTTGCTTAAGGAGCTTATCTTTTTGAACTCTGATTGTGAAGACCCGCAATGTTAAATATCACACTGAAATATAGTAAAATATCAAGGCCAGATAAGACAGGCAGGACCTTTGCTTTTCTCTCCACTTATCATGTTCCTTCTTGTTCCAAACGGTTTGTCTTGTAGATGTGTCTTCACTGCAATTTATATTTTGGAAGCTCTGATAAAAATATTTGCAAGAGGCTTTATCCTGGATGAATTTTCTTTCCTTCGAGATCCATGGAACTGGCTCGATTCCATTGTCATTGGAACAGCGTAAGAATATTAAAGATTTTTATTGGAGAGACCTGAGGTGGGGAAGAAGTTCCTCTGCTCCCATCAGTCCCTTTGGGTCTATGTGAGTGGCTGAGGTGACATAACAATGTCTAGAGTTCTAAGTGTCTTGCTGATTGCCCTTGAACAACACTGTATGGCCATTGGCCAGAGGCCTCTAGGCATGAATCCATTTCTAGGCCTGCACTCATTGTCTCATTTCCTCAGTCATTCACTCATCAACACTGGTGTCTGCTCTGTGCAGGATACAGTGTTGAAAGAAAAGAAGAAAGTAGCAAGAGCTCTCAGCCTCATGAAGCTCACAGTGCAGAGGGGAAGAATGACAGTGACCATTACAACATGGTGTAGGGAGTACCAGGATAGAGGCTGTGCATGGATGAGGCTAGCAGAGCCTGTGGGAGGAACCAAGGACTTAGAAAAATTTCAACCACTTTGTGTGCACAAAGCGTTTCCCCTATGTTTTATAGTTTTGGCTTTTGTGCTTGCATCTATGTCTCTTTGAGAGCTTGTTTGAAGGTTCTAGCAGGGGAACGCAGCTACTCGTATACCCTTGACCGAGGAACGGTCCTCCTCTATCGGGGGTGGTCGTCCTCTTCGACCGAGCACGCAGCTTCGGGAGGGACACACATGGAGCATTGAGGGAGGAAGGGGACACCCACCTAGCCAGCCAGATCAGCCGAATCAACCCTGGCGATCAATGGGGTGACAGATGTCGCAGCCAGATCGCCCTCACATCCATCTTTGAGTTAATTGTGTACAGTATGAAGTGGGGTTGATACTCTTTTTTTGGGGGGTTGATATTCTTGAAGGATAGGGCACTGATTTAATATCTAAATGATGAAATAGAGTAAAAAGTAATGGCCTGCTGCCAGCACAATAATTGTAAGCTTATAATCTATGTGTGCTGGGAACTGTGTTCAGTACTTTGCAATACAGTGTTCTCCTATTTAATATTCACAAAGTCCTTACATGTAGATGCTGCTAATGTCAGCATTTTATGTTTGAATTTCACCATGTTCATGGTCTTGCTCATTGAAAGATGGTGTGAGAGTGTGGGTTTTAGAGTCCGACAGTCTGCGTTCATGTTGGTCTTAGATGGGAGACCTTAGCAAAGTGTGCTGGGGTTGGAACTTGGCAACCAGTGAACGAATGTTTGTGTGGGTGTCTGTTATTCATGGATGTAGCCACAACTGCATGGGCAACTTCAAGGAATTCTCACTTGTGTCCATATGTAAGTTCGGGGTCCATAGCAATGAATGTGATGTTGCCAGGTTCTGAAAGCAAGGTGGGGCTGCACACTTCACTTTGGGAGGCACAGGCACCAGGCTGTGCTTACTCTGGCTTTTGCAGAAATGGACAGTGCAGCTACAGGACTAAGTCAAGCCTTTCTCTGTGTTCTGTCTTGTAGGATTGCAGATATGGTTCCAGGTGCCCAAATCAAACTGTTGTCTCTGCGTACCTTCCGAGTATTCAGAGCTCTGAAAGCAATTTCAGTAGTTTCTGGTAAGCCAATCTAACTTTTAGCATTGGCTGTCAGGTGGAGAGAATGTTCTTTTATACTTAAAATTTTTCAGAATATCATCTTGTAAATCAAAACCCATTAGCCCTTGCTTTACTCATTTATTTGATTGTTCAGCCAATAACTCTTGAGTACCTAATATGTCCAGTCACTGTACTGCTTTGGATTTATCTGTGGACACAAGGACTGCTGTCCTCCTTGAGTATTTGCTGTAAGGTAAGTGGGTGGGGAGAGAGATGAGTAAAGGAGTAGATTTACATGAGTAAACTGTGTAGCATACTAGCACCTGCTATGTACCATGGAAAATACAAAGGAAACAGACCACGTGAAGGTTATGGGAAGTTATAGCAGATAAGAGAAGCAAGTTGTGGTTTTAGATAGAGTGGTTAGGATGAGGGTCACTGAGGTGAGAAGTAAGCAAAGATTTGAAGGTGATGACACGAGCAGGTATATGGGAAAGAGTACTCGAATGATGGGAAATAGTGCAGAGACCAAGAGACAGGTTGTGGATGGGGCTGGGGGAGCGAGAAGGCCAGTCAGGGGCAAATTGCAGAAGTGAGGGGAGGCTGTAGGCACAAGGAGCCAAGCTCCCCTCTGGAGAAGTGAAAGTGTAGACTGTGAGGAAGCCACAGAGCAGGACAACACAGAGAATGGCATGATGGTTACTGTGGAAGTACTCTTCTGACCTGCCGCAGGGAGCACAATTAATGGATTGTCCCTGCTGGCACCCTCTGGAGTCACCCTCTGCATGCATGCTTATGCCCAAGACCTGCCTGCCCTGCATGGCCTGGCTGTTAGTGCTGGTCTGTTTCTGGAGGACCCGAGACTCCTCTAAGGGGGAACTTTGGCTCAGGGCTGCCTGGCAACCTGGCCGAGGCTCTCACAGCTCCTTAGGTTCTTCCTATCCCATCCTGCTTGCTCTCTTCTCCCTTTTCTTAGATGTCAGAGCCACATGGAAGTCTGAAGCCCCTTCCTGCCAACTCCTACTTCCCATCACCACAGGCATTTTCTCCAACAAATCTCTTGTATGTCTGATCCCAGAACTGCTTCTCAGAACCCAAAAAGGCATACGAGGCCATAATTCCAGCAAGGGATGGTGCTGCTTTAGGTCAGGTGATGGTCATAGAGTTGTCAGAGAGCAGTCAGAGTCTATAAATTTGAAGGTAGAAATAATGATTTACCAATGATATTTGTGGTGTGGGTACAAAAGGAGAGTCAAGGATGATACCAAGATTTTCAGTCTGAGCGCCTGGACAGACGGAGTTGTCACTGGCTGAGACAGGGAAGGCTATGAGAGGAGCAGTTCTGTGAGTCACGTAGGAGCTGGCTTTGAACATATTGTGCGTGGATGACTCTGAGACATCCAGGTGGAAGTGTCAATGAATTGAGAATTTCCAGGGCAGTCTGGAAATTCTGTTTCCAGCTGGAGATATGTATCTTGGGCCTATAGATGATATGTGAAACCATGAAATCTGATGAGATCATCAAGGGAGTGAGCACAGATAGAGACCAAGACTGAGCTGCAAGGTACAGCAACACTAACGGAAAGGGGAGGGAAGGAGGAACCAGCAAAGGAGATGAGCAGGAGCAGGAATGAAGTGGGAAGGAAACTCTGGAAGCCAGGTGAGGTGGGCAGTTTACCCTGGGAATCAGGGTGAAGCCAAGTATGGGTTGTGAGTATGAATCGCAGTTTATTAAAACCTGATGTTATTCTGGCACAACCTTCTCTTTTCCCCTTTCCTCTCTTTTATTTGGAAAAATCCCACTTTATTTAAAAATCTCCTGTCTCTGGAGTCCTTTCCCACCTTCCCTTTCTTTCTGTTGTATTCTTCCAATAGCTTTGGCAAACTATGAGTGCTGTGGGAACTATTTGGTTCTGCTGATTACATAGACTTAGGCTGTCTCATCCCTCCCCAGGACCTGAACTCTGAGCTTTTTGGATTCTCCAGAAACAGGGGCAGTGGGTTATTTTTCTGGGACTCCAGGAAAGCAACTGCATAGTGATAAAGAAACTGGCAGCCAGAGGACCTTTATGTGGGGTTTGCCCCTCCTTCTTAGCAGATGCATGGTTTCCTTCTGGGCCCACGAACACGGTGAGATCCTTGCTTTTTAGAAGTGAAGGTAGATGTGTAGTCTTCTGTGGAACTCTGAAACTTAGTCCAAAATCACAACTGGCTTTTGTCTACATCTGCACTGGAGAAGACTCCAACCTCTTGTTACAGATTAAAACCTGGCTTGGCTGAGGCGGCTGTACCTGGAGTTGAAGTGAGGCCCCAGTGTGACCTCAAGTCCCCTCTCCCCACTCGGGATCACTCTGCAAGAATTTTGTCCACTGTGGTCTTGGCCTCCACTGGATACTGCCTTGTACTCTCACCTCCCCTGCCTTCAAGTCCCCCCTTTGTGATACATACTAATCAATTGAAATAGTGTCACTTAAGAATCATTCTGATTCTGGATGGTGGGACCTTGTGACACAGAGACAATGTTGCAAGCACACACAGTTCTGCACAGGCAAAGCTTTATTGTAGGGGGGGGTTTGTGGTACCTCATGTACCTTGATAGTGGAGAGGGACTACAAATGTTAACTACAGGCCTATGTCATTCTCTGACACTGCTGTGGCCCTCAGCTGTGGGATGCCTTCACAGCTGTCATCACATTATGCCCATGTCCACCTGACATTGTTTTGCTCAGTCTTCTCACTTGCTCCTCAGAGTGGCCTTGAGCAGCATAGGCAAGGGTGAAGGCATAGGCAGAGGGTTTGATTGCTCTGATGACACACAGCTTATAAGGTGCAGAATCCTAGGCCAAGCTGGTTCCCAGTTCCAGCCTGCAGTTTGACAGTCTCTACAACTTCCTTGCTGTGGCCATATCTGGGCTGGGCCTGGTGAGGTTACTTCTCCCCACACCTGTTCTCCTCCTCAGGTCTGAAGGTCATTGTGGGGGCCTTGCTGCGGTCAGTGAAGAAGCTTGTCGACGTGATGGTCCTCACCCTCTTTTGCCTCTGCATCTTCGCCCTGGTAGGTCAGCAGCTTTTCTATGGAACTCTGAGCCAGAAATGTGTCAAGAATGGTTGCCACAATCGCACTGAGACAAATGGTAAGTATTTCATTCCTTGGTTTGTGCATGGTAACTTTTATGTATTGCCACACATACCACCTGCATACCTGAATCTGAGAGCAAGGGAGAGCTTTATCCATTCAGAGGTCTTGTGTAAGCAGCACATTTCCTGGAGAATTGTCCCATTGTCCCAGAGAAGAAAATGCCTGAAACCACATCCACATGGGCATTGTCTGCCCCTAGCCTCTGCCATTCAGATCTCAACCCGCTTCATCATGGTTTGCAGAAGTAGTCAGGGCTGGATTTGGCCAAAGGAAACCACCTACTTCCATAGCCTTCTTCTCAAGCATTTTCTCCATCTCCCCACTCCACAATGTGGCCAACCCCACACCGCTTTCATGTGTCCTAATGTGGCCATTACACTCTCTCAGCATATGTCATGAGCTGAATCTGTGTCCATCTCCCCCAGGGTTGTCTCTGTTTATGTACATTATGTCCCAAGAGGTAGAGTGGTATGGTGATGTCATTACTTCCTCTTTCTATTTCTACTTCCTTCTTCCTTTCCGTCCTTTTCTCTTCCTGAGGACTTGGAACTCAATTCCTCCACAGATTCCAACTCTGATCAGTTTACAGGCATGTCCAATTTGTGACCTATTTTTGCCCTTATATTTTCGAGTGAGGAGGAATTGTCTTAGGCTACATACAAAATGTATAATATAGTTAATATATATAAGTAACAAACTTATTTTAA